>NC_135816.1:23933328-24262123 GCF_964213995.1 Mustelus asterias
GTGTCTGCCTGTGTGGTGTTTGCATATTCTCCCCATGTCTGTGTTGGTTTCTCCGGAAGCTCTGGTTTCCTCCCACAGTCCAAAGATGTGCAGGTTGGGTAGATTGGCCATGGTAAATTGCCCCTTAGTGTCAGGGATATTAGCAGGGTAAATCTATGGTGTTATGGAGATAGGACCTGCGTGGGATTATTGTCATTGCAGGCTCATTGGGCTGAAAGGCCTCCTTCTGCACTGTTGGAATTCTATGATTTTATGAATCTACATCTACTCACTCCTCTTTATCTACCCTACTAGTTACTTCCTCAAAAAACTCATAATTCTTTCAAACTTAATTTCCATTTTGTAGAGGCACATTGACTCTGTCTGATCAGACTATGATTTTCTAAGTGCATAATTAAGACTTCTTTAATAATGGATTGAAGCAGTTTCCTGAAGATTGATGTCAGGCTAACTGGCATTTAGTTCCCTGTTTTCTCTTTCCCTACTTTCTTGAATTGAGGTCTTATATCTGCCAACTTGCAATCCTTTGGGGCTGTTTCATATCCTATAGAATTTTGGAAAATCATAAACATGTATCCACTGTCTCTGTGGCCACCTCTTTTAGAACTCCAGGATGTGGGCCAAGAGGTCTTGGGGATTTGTTGACTTTGGTCCTTCAAGTTTCTTAAATAATTTTTCTCTGATGATAATAATTCCTTTAAGTTTCTATACTCTTGTTGGTCTTTTGATTATCCTCTATCTATTGGAATGTAAATTATGTTCTCTACACTGAACTCAGACACAAAATATTTTTTCATATCTCTCATTTCTACATTCCCCATGATAATCATAGAATCCTTACCATGCAGAAGGAGGTCATTCAGTCCATATCATCTGCACCAACTCTCTGACAGAGCACCCCACCCTCTCCCTCTCCCCTGTCCTAAGCCCATAACCCCATACATTTTATTGTAGCTAACGGACACATCATGGGACACTAAGGGGCAATTTAGCATGGTCAATCCACCTAACCTGCACATCTTTGGACTGTGGGAGGAAACTGGGGCATGTGGAGGAAACCCACACAGCCACATGGAGAATGTGCAAACTCCACACAGGCAGTCACCCGAGGCCAGATTTGAACCACTGTGAGGCAGCAGTGCTAACTATTGTGCCATCATGTCGCCCCGGTTTCTCCTGGTTCTGCCTTTAAGGGACCAATACTTACTTTAGCTGCACTCCTCTTTATATATTTGTATAAGGTCTTTTAATCCATTTTTATATTCCTGGCTAGTTTACTACTTTATTCTGCTTTTTATCTTTTAATCAATATTTTGATTGTGTTTTGCTGGTTTCTGCAACTTCCTCTATCCTCAATTTTACTGCTAATCTTCTCAATATTATAAGCACCTTTTTAAAATTTAATACCATCGTTAACTTCCTAGCAAGCTAGAGATGGATCTTTCTCAATGAGTTTTTGTTTGTTACTGGAATGGACTTTTATTGAACATTTTAAGCCATTTTTTAATAAGTTTTCCACTGTCTCAGGTACCCAATCAACCTTAGCTAGCTCTCCCCTCATATTTATATACTTGACTTTGATTATGGTTAAGCCACTTGTTTTGGACTGGAGTATGTTGTCCTCAAACTTAAAAAGGAATTCAATTGTATCATGATCGCTTTTGCCCAGAGGATCTTACTAATTAATCCTGTCTCATTACACAATACTAGATCGAAAATAGCTATGACCCTACTTCTGACTTCTAAAGCAAGGTCACTGGCATTAAATGTTAACTATTTTTCTATCCACAGCCTGACTTGCTGAGTTTTTGCAGAATTTTATGTTGTTTTCATTTTAGATTTACAGCATCCTCAGTATTTTAATTTTGTATTGGTTTTGTCAGTTGGTTCCACAAAGTACTGTTCTCATCTGCTATTGCAAAAACATTCCACAAACTCATCTTCTAGGCTACCTTTGCCCATTTCATTTGCCCGGCCTATAAGAAGACTAAAGTCCCCCCATGATTATTGCATTTCCTTTGTTGCAAGTTCCAATTATTTCTTGTTTAATGCTTTGTCTAGTGGCAGTGCAACAATTGTTAGGGAGCCTCTAAACTACTCCCACCAGCGTTTGTTCTTCTTTGTTATTTCTAATCTCCACCCACACAATTCTACTTCCCGATCATCCGAGCTGCCTGTCTTCTTGAAATGTACCATGGAATTTTTATTTTCCAACCTCAGTCTCGTGTCTCTGTAATGACAATGGCCGAAATCCTCCTAACTCGCCCGCAGCTGGGATTCTCCAGTCCTGTTGCAGTGAATGAAGATTTGGCTGAGTGCCAAATTCTTCATTCTCACTGGCAGTGGCAGCAAGGTGTGCAAGACCACAAAATTCCGGCACAATGATATTGAACCAATGTATCTATTGTCGTGCTGCCACTTTATCCATCTTGCTATGAATGCTTTGCATGTTCAGATGCTATTTTTTCTTTTGCCAACAGTGGCTTTTTATTACTACTCACCATTGCCAATGAACTCTCTGTCCCTCCTGTCCTACTCTGCCTGGCTTTATCTAAATCATTACAATGATTTAGGTAAAACTTTTCTCTTTAGATTTCTAAATTTCCCTTCATTTCAACCATCCCTATCTTTATCCTGGATGGCACGGTGGCAGAGTGGTTAGCACTGCTGCCTCACAGCGCCAGGGCCTGGGTTCAAATCCTGGCAGCGGAGTCTGCCGCGTTCTCCCCATGTTTGTGAGAGTTTCCTCCAGGTCTCCGGTTTCCTCCCACAGTCCAAAAGACGTGCTGGTTAGGTGAATTGGGCCATGCTAAATTCTCCCTCAGTGTATCCGAACAGGTGTGGTGACATGGGGATTCTCACAGTGACATCATTGCAGTGTTAATGTAAGCCTACTTGTGACACAATAAATAAACTTAAGCTTAACTTAAACTCTATCCAAATACTTAGTTATATGATTGGCTGGGTCTCTAATCCCAGCCCAGTTTAAGTGCTAACTAAACGGTCCACAATTTTCTCAGTCATAAACCATCCCTTGGTGATGAAATTCAGGGCTGAATTTTGTCTGCTCCGACCTTCCTCTCTGAGGAGTCTGAAATTTTGTTAGGGGTGGAGGAGTCAGGTGGCCCACCCAACCTTGCACCTACTGAGGTCCTTAAGTGGCCAATTAATGCTTGTTGAAGGGCCATACACTGCCACCACTGGTGGCAGGCCAGTGCCAAGGTGGGAGGCCCACGCCAAGCAGAAAGTCCGGCAAAGAGGTGGGAGCTCTTTTGGGGTCTACATGGATTTATTGGAGACACCACTGCCCCCCCACCATGGCAAAACCACCAGATTATTCACCCTCCCCACAGAGCAGAGAATCATAGAATCCCCACAGTGCTGAAGAGGCCCTCTCCCCCCTGCACTATCCCTGTAACCCCACACATTTGCCATGGCTAATCCATCCAACCTAGACATCTTGTGACTCTATGGGACAATCTAGCATGGCCAATTCATCTAATTTGAACATCTTTGGAGTGTGGGAAGAAACCGGAGCACCCGTAGGAAACCCACGCAGACACGGGGAGAAAGTGCAAACTCCACACAGACAGTCTCACCCCAAGCCAGAATTGAACCCGGGTCCCTGGTGCTGTGAGGCAGTGGTGCTAACCACTGTGCCACCGTGCCGCCCTTGGTTGGTAACTATCGATGGTTACCGCAGTATTGACAAAGAACAATATTATGCACATCGGCTTAAACCGATTGGGACCATCACTGATAGCCAGTTAGCTTAATGAAACCCTTGGGGTGAAAGGAGTTAACTAAACTCTTTTGTGCTTGTTCAGAATCGAAGAACACCATGTGGTCTACTGTAGGAAATAAACTGGGAATTATCACCATGCCCATCTCAAAATAATTTCCCTTGGGTCTCAGCAGCTGGTATCTCAAGGTTAAATTTCAGCTTTCTGTCAGAAGTATTTCATTCATGCATATAATTAAACTTCATCTTTGTTTTGTTTTTCTCCTTCCTGTTCTCTCAACAAGTTCACAATGTTCACCTTAGACATGTACACACTAGACAGCTGCAAGCTCACAAAGAAATGTTGCAGAAGCAGTTTAAGAACTGCTTTGTTCCCAATTGATCTATCTGACTGGAAATAGGTTTGTATCTTTGACAATACAAAGGCTTGGCATTGTGGGGAGGGGTGGTGGGACATGATTTAAACAAGCATATGATTACTAAAAATACCATTTGTCATCCAAGGAGACGAGATTTAACCCACTCAAAACCCATTCACGTACACTGGGAGCAATTCTCCCATCCCACTGCGCTAATCTTTTAATGCAGCGGATCGGGAGATTCTTGTGTCGGCCAATTCGCAGGGTTTTTGCATGTGTTCCCGCCCCAATGGCATCTCCGAGCGCCGGATTTCCGGTGACGTCAGCTCCGCTCCGGAAATCGGCAGGGAGGCGCAAAGGCCATTTAAATGGTCGTTTTAAACTCATTTGAGTGTGATGAGCGGGCACGAGACTGAAGTCTCCAGGCCCCACTAGCACCTCCTGCCCTACCAGAATGGATCACTTCAGTGGAGATTCCCACTAACAGGGAACTAGCGGCCTGACCCTGCTGGAGTGAGGCGGGGGGGGGGGACAATCGGGGCCCCCCCAGAGGGTTGGTTGGTGGGGGGTGCCAGGGCATTTTCACTTTGGCAGTGCCAGCTTGGGCCCCCTGGCACTGCCCAAGCGGCAAAGTGCCAATGCCCCGGGGCACCTTGGCACTGCCCATCATGTGGCTGGGCCTAGGGGGTGGGGCCTAATGGGGAGGGACCTGGTGGGGTCATCATTGGGGTTGGAGGGGTGCCATTGGCACTCTGCAGACAGGATTGGTGGGGGAAGGAAGGAGGCCAGTGATTGGGGCAAGCTGGAGGGGTGCGGCGGGGGGGGGGGGGGGGGTGCGGTCAGCCTGCTGGGGGGGTCAGGACTGCGGGGATGAGGATTCGGGAGGGTTGGAGAACGGGCTGGGCCGAGAAGGGGGAGGGGCTGTTTGGGGCTGGCCCAGGAGTGGTTGGAGGGGGGCCAGCGATCGGGCCATGGGGGTGCAGAGGGCCAGTGATGCTAGGGATCGTGGGGCAGGCCAGCGATCGGGAGGCCGACAGTGCGGGGCTACTGCACATGCGCCAATCTCAGCGCTGACTGATCGGCGCATGCTCAATGGCCCGCTCAGTGCTATGCTGCCAGCCTCTCAAGCGGAAATAGGCCCCGCTCACTGATTTTTAATAATATACACGCTGGTGACCTTTGCAGTGCACAGAGTGTGGGAGATTCTTCTGTGAACTCCCACTGAAAAAACCAACATGAATTACTCCAGTTTTCACACGAATGCGACAGTTAGAATTGTTTTGGGAGAATTCCGGCCATTATTTTTCTGAATGAATCGTGACTTGGGCCCCAATTATAAATTTCAGCTGCAGCTTAATTTTCACCGGTTGAGCTTCGATGTCAGTTCAAAACTCACTCACTGCAGCAAAGAAAACAAGCCAGCGATTTTTAAACTCCCACTCCTCTCAGCCAAAGATGGAAAGCGAGGGTGAACTGTGCCCTACCTGAAGGTGGCCAGCTGAGACCAGCTAAGTGGCAATATTGCCTGTCGGATCATCTCGGGGTAGGCCTTTAATAGGGCTGATAGTAAGATTGAGACAGGGAAAATCTAACATGCCCTTGTGTGGGCCAGAGCAGCACGACTCCTGGGCCCATAAAGCAGGCTAAAAAAACCATTTCAACACACCCTTTAGCACCTCATAGTGCTAGTTGTAGTTATAACTACAAGGAACAGAGTACAAGTACCTCACAGCTCCAGCGACACCCGGCTTGGGTCACTATCTGTGTGGAGTTTGCACATTCTCCCCGTGTCTATGTGAGTAGGATTTCTATGATTCCCTGCTGGGTTGGACTGATAGGAAACTCTGCCAAATTGCGCAAAGATTTTCCGGTAAAAATATCCAGTTAACCATGTTGGGAAAGGATATACAAAAATTAAAATGGGACCTTGTAGCTGAGAGTGGATGTTGTTGCTACCTGTTCAGTGAAGCAGGTTAAAATAATTGCAGTTCACTGCCCATTAACTCCACGATGTGGAGATGCCGGCATTGGACTGGGGTAAGCACAATAAGAAGTCTCACAACACCAGGTTCAAGTCCAACAGGTTTATTTGGTAGCACAAGCCACAAGTTTTCGGAGCACTGCCCCTTCATCAGGTGAGTGGGAGTTCTAACTCACCTGATGAAGGGGCAGTGCTCCAAAAGCTTGTGGCTTGTGCTACAAATAAACCTGTTGGACATTAACTCCACGGCAGGGAATTGTGATCTGGGCGATTTCAACTGTCCACTTGTCCAGTTCTGCATGATGGGATAGGGTTAATATTGCCATAATCTGTACTTATTTGATAGAGAAAAAGCAGGCTTAAGTCCATTTCCAAAGAACACAACTTCCCCACCACCCCTTTCCCCATTCCCCCTTCCCCAACCACCCTTGTCCCCATTTACTCTGTTCCTTGTAATTATAACTGCCAAAGTGAAAAGAGGGACCCATTCCCATCATGAAGACAGCCTTGACCTAAGAGTACCAGTAAGAAATCTTTTACAAGGGCTGCACGGTGGCACAGTGGTTAGCACTGCTGCCTCAATTCCTGGCTTGGGTCACTGTCTGTGCGGAGTCTGCACGTTCTCCCCGTGTCTGCGTGGGTTTCCTCCGGGTGCTCCAGTTTCCTCCCACAGTATGAAAGATGTGCTGGTTAGATGCATTGGTCATGCTAAATTCTCCCTCGGTGTACTCGAACAGGCGCCGGAGTGTGGCGACTAGGGGATTTTCACAGTAACTTTGTTGCAGTGTTAACATAAGCCTACTTGTGACACTAATAAGTAAACTTAAAACTTAAATTTAAAAAAAGCTATCGGGAATCCATCACTGGTTTTACCTTCCCCCTCCATTGAAATTTGTCAGCTCATCACTTTCCCTGAGCAACATGTATAAGATTGGAAACTCGAGAGGCATTGACAACTGAACCAAACATGGAGACGTGCGCTTAATGATAAATACAGCATATACATGAAGACAGAAAACTCAACAACTAATGTCTACCACAAAATGAACTGAGGGAGATTTTTATGTAATGTTGAGACAAAATGAAACTACATTCAAAAATGGTCTTATGATTATTCAAATCTTCTCCTTTAAAGAAAAATTGAGCAATGACAAGTAGAAAAGTCAGGGAGGAGCCCGCCTCTGCCAGCCTGGGAAGCCGCAGATGGATTTTACAGTCATCCAGCAATTAATTGGCTGAGGCCATGGCTTCAGTAGAGGAGTGCTGTGTTCAAGCTGGGGCAACTGGAGAGTGCCATATTGGCTCTCCCACCCTGGATACCTGCAGCCAGGATTTATGGTGCAGTGGGAGGAGGCCCTAAGTGCCCCTTAGTAGACTACTTAAGGACCTCAATTGGGACTGCCGCCACATCTTCTCCGCCAATAAAATACCAGCAGAAGTGGATAGCTGATGGGCACGGTGCCCTCTCCCCACCACCCAACCTGATTTTACACCGCTCCCCCACACACCTTCCAGCCTGCCCTCCCGGGGCTCGTGGGGCATGGGGTGGGGTGGGGGGGGGGGGGGGGGGAGGCATGTGGGCACCTAACATTCTGACCTCATCTCCTAAGGTGATGGGCAGATGGCTCGCTGCAATGCCGATGTCCTATTTTTGGGCTTCTCCCTTGCTGAGAGGAAACATTTTGTTTGACTTTGTCTCTCCCCTCAGTTCAGCATCCCCCAGCTTCCAGGTATAGATCAGGAACACAGTGCGTCTGAGAAACCTGCAATGGCAAAAACCGTGACAAACCACTCGATGATGCAGCACATCAATGCACTGCAGCACAACATCAGCAGATCAGATCGAGTGTCAATCTTCTTTATTGTTATTTTCAGCACATCCAGCTCAAAAAGTGTCTGACAAGAGTGCTAGATGCCCTCTCCGTGATATTCAGACTTACCTGTGTTTAATTGGGTAACAATCTGATCCTGACTGTTGCGGATGCTCACTGTAACATTCCTAGAAGACTGCAAGTAAAGGGAGCTGTCCTATAATAAAAGCAATATCAGAAAAAAAAAATATTGTTAGGAATATTCCTTTGAGGATTAGCCTTCATGGTTATTATTGGGGCAACCATATTGTTTGTGTAAGTCAAGGGATAAATCAAGATAACGGGTGGAATTTAATGCTCTCCCTCATGACGTGTTGGTGTTGGGGGGCATTTAATCAGTCAGAAGAATGCCAGGTGGTAAGATTTCCACCTTTCCATCCCCAGCTGAATTAGTCTATGCAAGAAGGCCCATGGACGGCTTTCCCACTATACCAACCAATTGAGGCCCTTAAGTGGACCCTTAATGCCCACTTTAGGGCCTCATGCTGCTGCCACTAGTATTAACCCAGCAATGGGCAAGAGGGTGGGCTTGCTATGCAGAGGGCATGGCAAGTAAACATGTGTGGGGTTGGTTGCGGGCTCATTCAAAGGCAGTCAGTACCTGATTGAGGGATCCGGCACTGGAAAGGAGGGGCACCCCTGGAAAGGAGGGGGCACCCCCCACTCCATTTTCATTGCCAACCCTCCTCCCCCCGCTTCCTCCAAACTCTACCATCCCCCCACCCCCAACCTGCCCCACCCCACCTCTGGCCTAGTTTCCAGCAACTATCTGGACCTTGGATGGGTGTCACACTGGCACCAACTCCCCGGTGGTACTGCCATTCAATAGAGCTTCCAGTCTCCGATTGGCTGACAGCTTTTGGTGGGTGGGACCTCTGCACCCCGGGGTTCTTGATCCTAGTGGTGGGGGGAGGGCGGGGGGGGCGCAACAAGATTCTGCCCAATATCTCATTGCTTTAAGAGAGCTTTAAGAGATACCCTGGATCTGGGGACAACCACTGGCTGCCACGTTTCAGCAAATAACAATCACTGTATCACAGAAGAAACATTAGAAGAAAATGCACAGCGACGGTCCGATGTACAAATCTGAGCCTTGAATAGACAGAGAAAATAGTTGTATTAGATAAATGGGAAAGAAAAGCAGGGTGTTAAAGGGCTCATGAAAAAGTATTTGGCAAACCTTTTGTTGTTAATGGAGATAGAAAGGGCAAAAAATACTGTTGTTACACCGCGTGCAATCGATGCACTTTCATATTTCAGTGAAATGTTTACCATTTTGCTATCTGTTTGCAAGCTAATAAGGAATGTGTTTGAGGCATCCCTTTTCCTTAAAAACTTCATGGAAAAAAGAACTGCCTGTAACCTGGGTGTTTTCCAATATGTACTTCGCAAAGATTCTCCTGATAGAATACAAATACTTTCCACTGAAGACAGCCAGGCCAGCTGATCCTCAGATGGATTTAAATATTTTTCTTTGGTGGATTAATGACTTGGAACACTTGCCATGTTTGTTTCGTTAAAGGACAACAGCACAGTCAGACTCTGTGATATTCTTTATCCAATGTCTGTTCCTCAGGATTTAGCATTATTGGTTCCTATACTTACTGATATTTTATTCATATATAATCATACAGTGGAGAAGGAGGCCATTCTGCCCATCGAGTCTGCACCAACCACAATCCCTCCCAGGCCCTATCCCCATAACCCCATGCATTTACCCTAGCCAGTCCCCCTGACACTAAGGGGCAATTTAGCATGGCCAATCCACCTAACCCGCACATCTTTGGACTGTGGGAGGAAACCGGAGCGCCCAGAGGAAACCCATGCAGACAAGTGGAGAATATGCAAACTCCACAGTGACCCAAGCCAGGAATCGAACCAGGGTCCCCGGTGCTGTGAGGCAGCAGTGCTAACCACTGTGCCACGGTGCCGCCCATGGGTGAAAGGCACTTCTATTTACACAGAGGTAAATCCTTGTAACTGTAAATCACAAGGGCAGACACTTAAAATAAAAGGCAAGCTCATTTTTATAATATGAACACATTTGTTAACAACTTGGCTTCAACAGAGAACATAACACTTGCCTGGTCTATCCAAAGACCAAGCAAGCATTATCCACTATGTGGAAATAAACAGTGAGTCACTTGCTGTAAGGATCTGATGTTAATCGGGCACACCTGCTTTGATTCCTGGTTTTGAGGGTGGCATAGTTAGCACTGCTGTCTCAGAGTGTCAGGGACCCGGGTTCGATTTCATTCACTGTTTGTGTGAGGTTTGTATGTTCTCCCCGTGTCTACATGGGTTTTCTCCGGGTGCTCTGGTTTCCTCCCACAGTCCAAAGATGTGCAGATTAGGATGATTGGCCATGCTAAATTGCCCCTTACTGTCCCAAGGTGTGTAGATTAGGTGGATTACTGGGGGTAAATATGTGGGCTTACAGGAAAATGCCTGGGTGGAATCCTCTGTCGAAGCGTCGGTGCAGACTCAATGTAGGGATTCTACGATTCTATGATTTCCAGGCCTCTGCAAGGGACTTCAAAGAATTTCAAATAAGGATCATTTTGGAATATCCTCTTAGAGTTTTTTCAAAAATTAAAAAGGAATTAAAGAGTTAATATTAACCTTTGGCATGAAGTGTGCAGTTAAAGTCTACTGTCGAGATTTGATAAACTGCTTTAGCTACTAGTTCACCATTGAATGAATAAGGTGATCTTACCTTTCCACCCCTAGCTGAATTAATCTATGCAAGAAGGCCCATGGACAGCTTTCCCACCAACCAAAAATACAGTGACAGTAAATGGAAAAACAAAATGATGGTTAATGTTCAGGATAATAAACCACAAACGTAAAATGGGAAATGTTGAAAGAGAAAGGAAAATGGCCACAAAATGTCTGTGTAAATGGAATTATTTTGGAAATTTATCGAAAGGTCTGCGAAAGGTGTCTTCCATCTCCATTGAAGAATATCAGGAAACTCCATCATTTTCTGATGCGATTTCCTGGAGATTGGAGCTACCTTTCTAATGATTGAGTGCCAAGATCAACATCAAATGATAATTTCAAACTCTAGAGCTGTATTTCCATCCTTTTGCTAATTTCAAGAAAAACAGGTCTGAAGTGAGAACACCCCTCGATACGAAAGCTGGCTTTTCTGCGAAAATCAGTGAATAAAGGAAATGCGCCCTAATGTCTTAATGCTTATTGCAAGACTGGGCTATAATTTGGTTTCAATGATACAAAGAGTGTTAATATTTATTTAAATCAGCTACTTGATGAAGAAAGTGATGTGGGTTGTGTGGCTTTTACTGGTGCTTAGCAACAAGTCATTTGATTGTTCTGACAGAATAATTCAATTTATTTTGACTCCAGCTCTGCTCCTCTGACTCTCCCTTTCCAGTGTACTGTTCCACAGACATTGGCAGGATTTCAATACTTCCGCTAAAAGTGTCCTGTCTTTATAAGAACATAAGAACATAAGAAATAGGAGCAGGAGTAGGCCATCTAGCCCCTCGAGCCTGCCCCGCCATTCAATAAGATCATGGCTGATCTGACGTGGATCAGTACCACTTACCCGCCTGATCCCCATAACCCTTAATTCCCTTACCGCTCAGGAATCCATCCATCCGCGCTTTAAACATATTCAGCGAGGTAGCCTCCACCACCTCAGTGGGCAGAGAATTCCAGAGATTCACCACCCTCTGGGAGAAGAAGTTCCTCCTCAACTCTGTCTTAAACCGACCCCCCTTTATTTTGAGGCTGTGTCCTCTAGTTTTAACTTCCTTACTAAGTGGAAAGAATCTCTCCGCCTCCACCCTATCCAGCCCCCGCATTATCTTATAAGTCTCCATAAGATCCCCCCTCATCCTTCTAAACTCCAACGAGTACAAACCCAATCTCCTCAGCCTCTCCTCATAATCCAAACCCCTCATCTCCGGTATCAACCTGGTGAACCTTCTCTGCACTCCCTATGCATGAGCCCGAGCAGTGCATATAAAACTGTGAAAGGCAAGGCATCACAGGTCAATCCAATCAATGCCTACATGTGTACACTTTCTAAGTGATAGCAATCAAAAGGAGAAATACTAGCTGCCTTAGTTAGGAACCTAGACGTGTTCCACTACTATCTTGAGAGAGACCTGCTAATAATCCAGAGTAGTGTTACTATATATAGTCTGTTATGAATACCAGCCTTACCTTAAAGTAAAGAAAGGATTTGCAGTTCCCAAAGGTTGGGAACTGCAAATCCTGACAGACCTCAGAGTCTCCTCTCCTATGCATGAGAGCGGGCTGCACATTCAAACAAGCACCAAAACCTGGCTTGGCTGGTGGTGAGAAGGGCACTTCCCATCAGATCCTTCATGCACGCTCAAGGTCTCAACACCACCGCACGCTGCCCTTGAAGCGGCTGTGGGAGCGATGAGACGATTGCACACCTCCTTGTGGAATGTGCCTTTGCAAAGAAGGTCTGGAGTGAGAGGCAGTGGTATTTGTTGAGGTTCATCCCGAGCAGCTCTGTGCTCTACAGGCTGTTTCCAGGGACGCACGCAGAGACAACTATCAACCGCTGCTGGAGGCTCATCAACTCGGTGAAGGATGCACTTTGGTCTGCCCGAAACTTGCTGATCTTCCAGTGCAAAGATTTGTCCTTGACTGAGTTTTGCTAACTGGCACATTCCAAGGTCCAGGACTACGTGCTGAGGGACGCTCTCAAGCTTGGGGCAGCCGCCACAAAGACACAATGGGGAAAGGCCACCGTTTGAAGCCTTTCAACCAAGGCAAACCGAGGGGCCAGTAACTGTAAAAAAACCCTGGAACTGCATAACTGTGTGCAACTCTGTAAAAACAGCATACAATGAAATGTGATGAATGTATATAGTTTGTTGACGAACTGAACTGTAATGTATGTAATGTCTTGGAACTGAAATCATAGAAACCCTACAGTACAGAAAGAGGCCATTCGGCCCATCGAGTCTGCACCGACCACAATCCCACCCAGGCCCTAGCCCCGTATCCCTACAGCACTGAAAAAGATTGAAGTTAAGGAAATTGTAAATATGACTGTTTTTGCACTGTTTGTAATGATTGGAAATGTCGTTTCTGTAATGGTTTACTTCAGAGTATTTATGAATAAAGTACATTTTTGAAAAAAAATATGCAGATCTGCTTCACAGCCTTTTGGCTAAGATCAAGTGTAATATTGGCAGTCCTGCACTTGATAGAAGTCAATGAGGTTACACTGAGGCTTCATTTGAAGCAATTTCTTAAAACGGCATCTAGACCTTTTGGCTAAGATGCAAATGAGATCGAGCACTGAAGGGGGTGCAATGCTTGCTCCTATCAGCTTGTAGATCAAGCCCAAGACAGGAAGAGGCTTGCCTGTCTTGTTAGTTTGGATCTGTAATGTCTCAGTGGTTGAGACTTTGAATTAGACTTTGAATGGATTTGATTGGATATAGCTTAAAAAAATTGAGATCTGCATTTCTTAAGTTATTTGGACCCAGTGTGCCTGCGCATGAAGGAAAACAACACAAGGACCCGGGTCATATGACTGGGCACAGAGCAGCATTGAAAACAAGAGTCGCAGGGAGGTGACAGGGAAGGTTCCCATAAGAAGAATCCCAGATAGAGGGCAGGATGATGTCCCAGTTAAGGTTAAAATCAGTCAAAGGGCTGCAGTTAGCAGACTTTAAGTGAAGAGGGCTCAGGAGAAGCCAGCAGAAGGTTGGTGACTCTGTGCTGTCAGCTGTTGAGGCAAAGCGACCCCTTTGGAGCAGTCGTGTTCTGCTCAGCATAGCCACGGAGCTGAAATTGTGCTTGTGAGTTGGTGCTTGAGCGCAGATTCGAGGATCCAGGGAAATGGAATCTCAGGAAACCAGATTGAAACCCTGTGAGATAGGCAAACATAGATGTAGTCCAAGTTGTAATGGCTTCTGGAGGTAATTCCGAGGTTAGATCTTTTTGAGGTAAAGACTGGGATCTCTCATGAGAGATGGAGATTTTCAGTAAGATTGGCTGACTCACTGATGTCTGGGTGGGTTGTTTGAAATCCGTGAACTCTATCTTGGTCACATCTGTCATTTAGTGTGCCGTGTAGTGCGCGCCACCACAGTTTGCCTGTTAATTTACATGTACCTCATAGTAAACCTGAATGTTAGAGTATAAGATAGATATTGTAAATTGGTTCAACTTTCTGGCCTTGCATTGCAAAATTTATTTATGTTTGTTCAAAGCCCATGGGATCGTGCAGCTTTATACCCTTAGAAAGTGTCTCGAGTCATTAACTTTGTCAACTTTAAACAAAATGTTATTGGTTCCCTTACCTTGGGGGCCTAGCTCAGAAGCATAATAAGTCAAATTAGCGATAAATTATAAAAAAGTTAAAACTACAGGTGCTTTATCTGACTGCATAAAACCCTCATAACAAAATAGACAAATTAATAGCATGAATATATAAATGAATTTGATCTAATGGCCATTACAAAGTTGTGGTTGCATTGTGACCAAGGTTAGGAACTAAATATTCGAATGTACTTGGAAAAGAGGGAGAGGTATCCCTGATAGCAAACCATAACATAACGGCTCACTGTCCACCTCCCATTCCTTCAAACCAATCATCTAAATGTACCAACTTCTTAATGGAAGAATCACTGCCATGTCAAAAAGTGACGGTAGCTAGAAATGTTTCGTATCGCAGGACAACACTGAGCAATGTGAACAATGTTGCCTTGAACTAACAACATCATAATGTCCTTATGGCAGAATCGCCATCGAGATCAGGATGTTCGGGTGCAAGCTGCACTCCAGAACTTCAGCTAATTATATAGGCTGACAAGGCCAATGAACATTGGACTTCTACTTAAAATCATAGAATCTCTGCAGTGCAGCAGGAGGCCATTCAGCCCATCGAGCCTGCACCAACAACAATCCCCCCAGGACCTATCCCCATAACCCCACATATTTACTCTGCTAATCCCCCTGACACTGAGGGACAAATTTAGCATGGCCAATTCACCTAACCCACACATCTTTGGACTGTGGGAGGAAACTGGAGGACCCGGAGGAAATCCATGCAGACACAGGGAGAACATGCAGACTCCGCACAGAGAGTGAGCCGAGGCCGGAATTGAACCCGGGTCCCTAGCGCTGCGAGGCAGCAGTGCTAACCGCCGTGCCGCCCTAGAGTTTTCCATTCAATCCTCTCACTATAAAATGTTACAAAATGAGAGAGAACATTGAGAAAAGTAAAAGCCAATTTGTATAAATGAACAGTGCAAGTGAGACTTTGCTTTAAGCTGAATTGACAAGCCATTGAAAGTAGTGATTTTTCTTGTTTGATTCCTGTGCACTGTCTGCATAATGATTTGGGACTGAGCTGCTTGTGTGGTATTCAGCTACTCTCACTTATAAGGTTGCTGTTGCTTGACCTCCCTACCTGTACAACGAGATAGGTTAACGGTCTGAAACAGCTGGTGAGGCAAAGAATGATTTTGGCCTCATTAGATTCCGACAGTATACGAGAAATTTTAATTATCAGGTGGCAACAGATTTAACATACTGCAGCAAGTCTCACTCAGTGTGGCTGAAGGCAGCTGCTGGTACAATGAGGCCTGCCAAAAAGATCAGGATAGACCAGATTGGTAACTGTGCAAACAAAAGCGAGATAAGGACACAAAGCGGAAGAGAAGGGTGGCACGGTGGCACAGTGGTTAGCACTGCTGCCTCACAGCGCCAGGGACCCGGGTTCAATTCCTGGCTTGGGTCACTGTCTGTGAGGAGTTTGCACATTCTCCCCGTGTCTACATGGGCTTCTTCCGGGTGCTCTGCTTTCCTCCCACAGTCCAAAGATGTGCGGGTTAAGTGGATTGGCCATGCTAAATTGCCCCTTAGTGTCGGGGGGATTAGCAGGGTAAATATGTGGGGTTTGGGTGGGATTGTTGTTGGTGCAGACTTGAAGGGCCGTATGGCCTCCTTCTGCACTGTAGAGATTCTATGAGTTCCAGTAGAATGTTACAAGCAAGGTACAAATTAATACAAAACAAAAAAAACAACAGAAACCGTACGGTGATTAATTCGACTAAATGGAATTTTGATGGGGAGGAGGGAATTAGTGAAGATTAGATGTGGCGCTCAGGGCAGGGAAGAGAAGACATTAGGGGTGCGGTTGGAAGGCAGAGGCCTTGATTGGTTGGAGACAGGCCAAAAGCTCCCTTGAGGGGCATGGAAAGAGGGGGGAGGGCGGAAGGAGTGCTTACTGTGTGGGCGGCACAGTGGCAGTGGTTAGCACTGCTACCTCACAGTGCCACGGACCTGAGTTCGATTCCGACCTTGGGTCACTGTTTGTGTGGAGTTTGTACATTCTCCCCGTGTCTGTGTGGGTTTCCTCCGGGTGCTCCGGTTTCCTCTCTCAGTCAAAAGATGTGCAGGTTAGGCTGATTGGTAATGATAAATTGCCGCTTAGTGGCTCAATATGTGCAAGGGGAATTAGCGCAGTAAATATGTGGGGTTATGTGGATAGGGCCTGGGTAAGATGAATTGGTGCAGACTCGATAGGCTGAATGGTTTTCTCTTGCACTATAGGATTCTATGAATCCAGAAGCAGCCTCCTGTCTTTCACTTCAGGGTTTGCTGAAGGCTGAGAATACTGTGGAGCAACAGTGGATTTTAAATTGGGCACAATTTGTGCTCCTAAGTACGCTGCGCAAGCCAGAGAAAAAATATGGAGTGTCCTGGCTCTTCACAGTGGGGCGCTTAGACACCAGGACATCCATCGGTGTAAAATCTGCAACATGTGTGCAGCCGTTTTGTGCTTACAACATGACAGCTTAACAACCCCTCCAATGTCACCCTCTCTCACCCATCATGGAATTTGGAAGGGTTGGGGGTTAATATCAAGGCTGATAATTCAGGATATATTCTGCAAAGCACTACCTGCTTTAACATTATGGGAATTTAGGAATATAGAAAGAGACCAATCAGGTCCTTGACTATTCCACCATTTTATTTGAACTTGGGTAATCTCCAACTCAACTCAGTTAAGTTCTTACCTCCCAAAACAAAATCTGCCAATTTCAGTTGATCCTCCCTTTTGGGGGGATAATCCTGGGTTTCCATGACTCTTTGTGTAAGAAAGTGCTTCCTGATTTCACTCCTAAATGTCCTAGTTTTAATTTTAAGATTATGCCCTTGCATTTTGGATTGTTTCACCAGAGGAAATAATTTCTCTGCATCAACTATCTTAAATCACTTTATTATTTACCCGGATGAGATAAATCCTTAAACTACCCAACATCAAGGGAATACAGAGACCATGTTTCATGCAACCAATCTTTACAATTTCAACCTCAAAGCACTGGCATCAATCCGGTGAATTTGGGGCTGCCGTTCTTCCACAGCCAATACATCTTTCCAGAGATCCAGGGATGAATTTTCCCCCTCCACCCACCACGGGAATCGGAGCGGGCAAGGGGCGAACCATGGAAAAGTCCATTGACTTCAGGTAGGATTTTCTGGTTTCGGGGCAAGCGCGACGAGGAAAATCCCACCCCCAGTTTCTGAAACTGAGTTCAGATTGTGACTCTCGACAACTGAAGCTCATTTCCACACTATGGAATTCTAACCTCCTTCAGATAATTATTTTTGTGTGCCTGTGCGCTAGCTAGTAGTTAATTTTGTACGTAAACACCTGAGTCGCTTTGCTCCTCCTCAGTGACGAATGTCACATCATTGAAGAAATATTCAGATTTTTCTTTCTCAGATCCTAAGTGGATGACCTTAAACTTTCCCACAGTGAACAAAGTTTTTCTATATGTCCCAGTACAGGTCCCAGTGGACCCCACTCGCAATCCTCAGTCAGAGAATGATCGCCTTCCCCTATTCTCTATCTCACAAGGTTATCTCCAGCTCCATGCGCTCTCATATTTGCTAATTATTTCCCATGTGAAAACCTTATCAAATGACTTCTCATAGTTGGTGAAGACAATATCCATGTATTATCGTTCTTTCAATTTATCCTAAGGTAGTTAAATACATCCAACATTATGGTCCCACTTCTCGAAATGCCTAAAGAAACTGTCTCTATCACATATCCACTGTTTGGAGGTCCATACGATACATATTATTTTCACTTCCCATTTCTTCAATTCTATTCTGAATGAATTCTGCCATCTTTTTCTCTATCTATCCCGACCATTTTATAGCCAGGATTATTAACTATTCAGTCATATTTAAACTTCAGCCATAACCATATCATAGCTTTTATATCATGTTCCTCTATGGATATTAATGTTTCTAGCTCTCCAATTTTACTTCACTGCATTGTGCTTTCACATACATATGATTCAATCCTGACTCTTTTTAGCTGTAACACTGACCTTTCGTCCTTTTGTCAGTTTTCTTGTTTGATTCTTTAACATCCCCTTCCCATTCTACAACGGTGTTTTAAAAAAAAAAATCTAACTACTTCAGAGCCAGTTTAAAAAAAAATCAATTTCTCTGTGGCTGTTATTTTCTCGCTATCTCACTATTTATTTTATGGATGCCGTTTGTTTCTGGTTTAAATCAGCCCTGCATTCTGTGCAGAATGACTGCCATATTTGTCTGAAACCAGTTGACTACCAAAGTAATTTATTGTTTCTGAAGTGTTTCAAGATGTCTCTGAGCGATATGGAATATTTTCCAAACCACGATTTCAGGAAGGTAGGTAACTCTTTGTGGGACTGAAATCTGACGAGAGACCTAAGTTGGTCTTACAATTGATTAGAATATTATTTACTGGGGAGGCGATGGCCCAGTAGTATTATCGCGAGGCTATTAATCCAGAAACTCAGTTAACGTTGTGGGGATCCAGGTTCGAATCCGGCCACAGCAGATGGTGGAATTTGAATTCAATAAAAAATATCTGGAAATAAGAATCCGCTGATGACCATGAAACCATTGTCATTTGTCAGAAAAAACCTGTCTGGTTCACTAATGTCCTTTAGGGAAGGAAATCTGCCGCCCTTACCTGGTCTGGCCCACATGTGAGTAAGAAGTTTAACAACACCAGGTTAAAGTCCAACAGGTTTATTTGGTAGCAAAAGCCCAGTCCAACGCTGGCATCTCCACCACATGTGAGTCCAGAGCCACAGCAATGTGGTTGACTCTCAACTGCCTTTGGGCAACTAGGGATGGGCAATAAATGCTGGCCAGCCATTGATGCCCATGTCCCACGAATGAATAAAATTTAGGAACTATCTCACTATCCTCAGCTCTCTGCTCTATTTCAGCAAAGAGTACGCTTTCACTCTCCCAGTAATATTCGCAGCTTTCTATTTCTGGCATGTCACCTATAAATGTTTCTATGGAAAGCTTTATATCTCTGGCACAGCTCACACCTCTGAAGTGCAGTGCTGAGCGTCAAACACCTATCTCATTTAATTGGGGCTTCTCTTTGAACCTGTGACCTTGTTCCAGGTGGTATTTTAGCTGGGGCATTATTGTGGGATCTAAAGGTTTCCTCCCCACCTTTGACTGTCCAATTCTTGCTTTCTTAAACCATCGGCCACTGACAGCTAACGGCTTCACTCTACCTTGTGTCCGCACTGAATTCTCATTTGTGAAGGTCGGGCGGCACTGAAGCTTTCCAGCTATGATCCAGTCGCAATTGTTTCATGCTGCAGTGTGATATAGTTACAGTGCCCTGCTAAATGATATACAGCTGTGATAAAACACAAAAATCACTGAGCAGAACCTTCTCGTCTTTTTCAGATGCTTTACCGCACACCTTAAGCCTTCGATAGAACTTAGTTTACTCCTCGGGGCTTTTTGAAATTAAAATTCTCTTGGGGCGGGGAGAGGAACTAATTGAAATGATTCCATATTTTTTCTTGTGCTGCAGTCATTCATTAGCTGCAACTTCTGTTTTACTCCCACTTAGACTCTCGTAATTAGGCCTCTCACATTTTGTCTGAAACTCTGGTCTCAAGAGACAGAATACTGCCAAAGAATCAAAGCCATTTAATCTGATTTGTTTCTTTTAGTACAAGCTGGTTAACTGCGATCATGTGGTGTTGTGAGTCCTTTTAGTCGAACAAAGAAATTAGTGTTATTAAGATAAAGGTAGCCTGCTTCCCAGCAACTCACTGCAAGGTGGCACGTGAGCTTCTGCTGGCTCATGGATGGAAAAAGAAAAAGTGAGTGTGAAAATTTCCTCCCCCACTGTCCCTGACAAACATTTTCATATGTTCATCAACTCCCTTTTGTTTGGAAGAAAAATATTCCCCGTTCTTTCAGGTCCCCGAACCTGCATGCTGCTTCAATGTAGTTACTGGGCATTCTGGTAGTAACGCACATTCTATCAACCATCAATGGCGATTATAAATTTTCCAGGGATGGGACTAAACTTCAATGTTCTCATTCACCAGAATCTTGCTTTAACTACTGGACACAGCTAATGGTTCAAGATGGAGGGGGTGATCTTACCGAAAACATTCCAAGCGCTGAGCGAGAGTGAAAACAGGAGAGAATCGCACCCATTTTTCGGGAGAGCTTCCACACGCAACCATGTGGAAGCTCTCGATTGCAAAAGGCACTTAGAGAAAAAATTGAGGCAAAATGTGATTCTTGACAAGAGGGGGAGTGAGCAGAATCTATTCATGGCGGGAAGCCGGCTGCTGAGCTGCAGGTGCGCCATTGCGCAGGCGTCCCGCTATCGCAGTGCACTGTGTACACTGTGTACACCCCTCATCCCCCCCCACCTGGAAATTGCATATCCCCCCAATTGCCCCACCCCCTCACCCCCGGATATTCCCCTCCTGGCCGATTGCCGTCCCTCTCCTCCCGCCGGCCAATTCCCATCCCCCCCGCCAATCAACTCACTAATTACATTGGAATTATTTAATTATTATTTAAATCAACCTCACACCCTTCCTGGGCACGAGGCTGATCTGACCTGCAGATTGGGGCCGGTAACATCGCAAGAGGCGAGAAACGGGGCGCAAACCCGATCTTTCGCCCCTGGCCCAATCTTACTGGCTCACCATACCGATCGACTGGCGTGATGAGTCGGTAAGATGGCCCCCGTAGATTTTAGTCAAGATGCCTTGACCAATAATCTAGCTAATTCCGTTCACGGTGTTCCTAATTTGTGTTTGTCTTGGGCCTGCTTAGGAATTATTTGCAATGCAAGGTTGATGAAAAGGATTAATTTTACCAATGTTTTGAAGCAGCACGATAGAAGCTTACAGTAGTTTTCAGGGTTTGCTATGTGACGGCCTTTATCTGCAGCAGTCGATCTTGCAGTGATGCATTGTGGGATGAGCTGTAGGTTTAAGCTAACTCGCCAACGCTCCGTTCATGTTAGAGCGATTTTGCTCCTCACCAATGCTGCAATAATAGAATATCTGCAACCAGAATCCAGTGATAGCCCCCAAACTGATAGGAATACGGTGAGACTCCTGGCTTTCCTTTGGAGTCAGTTCAGCCACCCGCTGAATGCACTGAAATATAGTATTAACACTTACCCAAGTAAAATACGTTTTATATAAAATCATTCCCATTATTATTCTTCCTGTTGACTGCCCAATAGGGGCAGCGATATTGATTAATCATTGAGAAAAATAGTTTGTAAAACGGGAAAATGAACGGCAAATAGTACCGTGTATGGATTAATTAAATATTACATCAACCTCTTTTACTGATCTTTGCTTCATCAAAAATTAAGGATAAAATTGTTTAATCATTTAACTCTCACTGTTACAAACACTCTATTGGTGGAGTAATAACTGTTAAGTAATTATTTTTATTTCCAGAATATTCCCATCTGTCAAAGAATGTCACAAGTGTAATTGCTTTCGAATAAATTCAATGTAATTACTGTGTATTGAAATCAGGCTGTTCCAAACTCGGTGTTACATCTGATCCCGAGATGAGCTTCTGACCTCAAATTCACACTCTTGTAAAACCCCCATTTTATATTGAAAATGATTCTATTTATTGAGTGGGTGGAAATCATAGGAGAAAAAGAGTCTGAACCTTTCAGGTTCAGGGTGGCACAGTGGTTAGCACTGCTGCCTCACAGCGCCAGGAACCTGGGTTCGATTCCCAGCTTGGCTCGCGGGCGGAGTTTGCACATTCTCCCCTTGTCTGTGTGGGTTTCCATTGGCTGCTCCGGTTTCCTCCCACAGTCCATAGATGTGCGGGTTGGGTGGACATGTTAAACTTGCCCCTTAGTGTCAGGAGTACTAGCTAGGGTAAATGCATGGGGATAGGGCCTGGGTGAGATTGTGGTCGGTGCAGACTTGATGGGCCGAATGGCCTCCTTCAGCGCTGTAAGGATTCTATGATTCTAACAGCATTTCAAACCATTAAACAGCAGCTTATAAGATGGTTAAACATTTCCATTGCTGTTTCCTGCAAATTCCAAAGCCACTAGAACAGTCAGACCTTTTAGTGACAGCTCATCAGAGACAATCAACTTACTCGAGTGTGAAAGACCCATCACCTGAACCATTTACAAAACATTCAGACATCACCTGTTTGTTCATCGGGGGCCGGAACTTTCTGGCCTTTCACACTGGCGGTATCTTCCGGTCCCACTGACGGTGCACCCCTGCCGCGGTGGGACTAGAGGCAAGGGCTGCATTCAGCAAGGAAATCCCATTGGCAACAGTGGGACCCGAAGATTCCGCCTCCGGACAATGGTGGGCTGCCCTGGAACACATGGCAGGTTGCGCAGAAACTCCTGCCCTGAGTGTGGAACAAGCCATTAGATTCAATCACTGGCTGAGAAAGGAAGGCATCTGGCCATAATATAATTATTTCTGAACATTGGGACCTGGAATCAACATGCTGTGGCCATATTTGGGTAAGTGATCAGTTTGTGGGGTGAGATCATGTGATGATCCTCTTTGTGTTTTAAGAAATTCCTTTTCTCCAAGCTTGTCTGATGAAGAACAGAGATAGTTGCCGGAATTCTACTGCCCTGCCTGCTATAGAATCGGAGCGGGCGAGGGGCGGACAATGGAAATGTTCGGTTATGTCGGGCGGCATTTTCTAGTCTCGCTCGAGCAAGGCTGTAAAATCCCACCCAGTGAGTGTGAGAGCAGAAAGACTCTGAGTGGGCACTCCCTCTCTCTCCAGCCACCGTGCAAGCTTGTATCCTGTCTGATGCTAACCAGCCACATGTTTTGGACAGTGTCTTCAAAAATCAACTCAGCAGCTGCTGACACCAGAAGAAGATAAAAATCATCTGTCGCCATCATTAAATCATCATTAAACCATCAAGTAGAATCCTGAAAGATCATCAGTCCATGCTAAAACCATCCAAATCATCAGTCCACAAGATCTCTGTACAACTGACTTTTCTTAGATTCTTAACCCATTCAACTGATCCTTTCACCTTGTAACTTATAAGTAACTTACATGTGTCTCTGTGTGTGTATGTGTGTGTGTGTGCGTGTGAGTGTGTGTCTGCGTGTGTCTCTGTGTGTGTGTGTCTGTGTGTGTGCCCGTATCTGTGTGTATATGTGCGTGTGCATGGATATGTGTGTCTGTGTGTGCACATGTGTGTCTGTGTTCTTGTTTGAGTGTCTGTTTGCACGTGTGTGTGAACTCTTGAATATACGTGAGAGTGAAAGTGAGAGCATTTTTATTATTTTATTTATATTTGGTGTTAAGTACATTAAATACTATTTTCTTTTCTTTTGAAATGTTAAAAGAAAATCTTTTAGCCGCTCACTTATTGGCAAGCAAATTCTTTAAAAAAACGACACCTGTTGTGGTGAACTGAAGAGAGGGGAGCCACTCCACTACTCCTCACCTGGCCAATACAACATCATTACTAAAACCATCTATTTCCACATTCAGATGTTGCTCTATTTTGCTGCTGTCTCAGCTCATCTGCTGAAACCCTAATCCATGCTTCAGTTTCCTCTTGACTTGACTGTTCAACCCACTCCTGGCTGGTCTCCCATATTTGACCCTCCGTAAACTTGAGGCCATCCAAATCTCTGCTGCTTGTGTCTCAACTGCAGGAAAGGATGTCCTGAGGCATGGTACATTCGGGAGACCATGCAGACGCTACAACAACGGATGAATGAACACCACTCGACAATCACCAGGCAAGACTGTTCTCTTCCTGTCGGGGAAGACTTCAGCAGTCACGGGCATTCAGCCTCTGATCTTCGGGTAAGCGTTCTCCAAGGCGGCCTTCACGGCACACGACAGCGCAGAGTCGCTGAGCAGAAACTGATAGCCAAGTTCCGCACACATGAGGACGGCCTAAATGTTGGGTTTATGTCACACTATCAGTAACCCCCATAGCTTGCCTCCTGGACTTGCAGAATCTCACTAACTGTCCCGGCTGGAGACAATACACATCTCTTTAACCTGTGCTTAACCCTCTCTCCACTCACATTGTCTGTACCTTTAAGACTTGATTACCCATAAAGACTCTAAGGGGTGGCACGGTAGCACAGTGGTTAGCACTGCTGCTTCACAGCTCCAGGGAACTGGGTTCGATTCCCGGCTTAGGTCACTGTCTGTGAGGAGTTTGCACAGTGTCTGTGTGGGTTTCCTCCAGGTGTTCCGGTTTCTTCCCACAGTCCAAAGATGTGTGGGTTAGGTTGATTGGCCGTGCTAAAAATTGCCCTTAGTGTCCTGAGATGCGTAGGTTAGAGGGATTAGTGGGTAGATCTGTAGGGATATAGGGGTAGGGCCTGGGTGGGATTGTGGTCGGTGCAGACTTGATGGGCTGAATGGCCTCTTTCTGTACTGTAGGGGTTCTATGATTCTATGACTCGCATTTCAAATATTATTTTGTAAATTGAGTTTGTGTCTTTGTATGCCCTGTTTGTGAACAGAACTCCCACTCACCTGACGAAGGAGCAGCGCTCTGAAAGCTTGTGGCTTGTGCTACCAAATAAACCTGTTGGACTTTAACCTGGTGTTGTGAGACTTCTTACTGTGTCTCAACTCACAGCAAGTTCTACTTCTCTCTTCCCCCACTGTGGTCGCTGATTTACATTGGCTTTGCTCAAGCAATGACTGGATTTTAAAATTTTCATCCTTGTTTTAAAATCCCTCCTTGACTTTGCCTCTCCCTTCCTTTGTAATCTCCCCAACCCCATGCAATTTGTGATATCGGCACTCCTCGAATTCTGACTCTTGGCCATTCCCAATTACAGATGTTCCACCATGACTTCAGTTACTTAGGCCCCAAGCTCTTGAATACCCTCCCTATACCTCTCTGCCTCTTGAAGACACCTCTTTAAACATAACTGTTGCACCAAGCTTATGGACATCTGACTTAATCAGGGTGATTCTCCCAGCCCGCTATGCTGCTCGAGCAGAGCAGCGGGCTGGGAGACTCAATCGGAGGCCATTTAGCTGGCTCCCCGCTGGGTACCATGGCCTCTGTGCATCTCCGGGGGCCGGATTTCCGGTGTTGTCCACTCCACGCTGTGAATCGGCATGGAGCTCATTTAAATGTTAAGTTCAGTATTTTAATATCATTAACGGGCCTGGGACTGCAGTCTCCGTGCCCACTAGCCTCTCCCCCCCAACCAGAAGTGGTTCACTCCAGCGGGGTTTACAACAGCTCCCACTAACGGGGAGCTAGCGGCTCCATTTTATAATCCTTCCACGAAGCACCTCGGGATGTTTCGTTCCATTAAATTTTTAAAAAACTTTTTACATTAGGAAAATCAAATAGAAGACAGTGGCATAGTGGCACTGTATAAATCTAAGTTGTTGTTGCTCAGGGCTCAGTTAACAGTAGACAAGTATCAGACATATCATTAGCTTCCTATTCTTCCTTATTGCCATAGAATGTCATAGAATCCCTACACTGTAGAAAGAGGCCATTCAGCCCATCCAATCTGTACCAGCTCACCAACAGAGCATCTTACCCAGGCCCTATCCCCGCAACACCACATATTTACCCCACTAATTTCCCAAACTACACACCCTGGGACACCAAGGGGCAATTTAGCATGGCCAATCAACCTAACCCACACATCTTTGGACTGTGGGAAGAAACCAGAGCACCCAGAGGAAACCCAGGCTACATGCAGGTGTTCACATGTCTTTTTTTTCTGTCAACCCAGCAATATGACACAATGTGTACCTCTCAACCTGAGACAGAAGCACCTCACACTCTACTGACTGGCTCCACACAGCTAGAAAATATTCCAAAGTGAAGATTGTATTTGCACTGAACCGCTGCACCTGGAAAACCCAAGGTGCCACAAACAATCACACTTTTAGGAGATTGTCCCCAAGTAGATTTTTCATCATAATGGATACAGCAGATGGCTCTTGCAGTTCTCTACAATAGATTATGTTATTTAAAAGTCCAGTTTAATTTAGAAAATGGCAGTAGTTATCTGGTGACAGCTGGTCTCTTGGATGACAAGTTCAATTTTCATAAATTTTCTAAGTATAGTCTCAGAGGCTTCGCAGAAATAATGACTCATGTTCTCGGAATACAACCTCCTTCTTCACTGGTATAATTCTTAAAGGGGTTTATGTTCATCAGGGTGTGAAAATCTCAGGATTGCAATTTTTAAAAAACTTTTTACATTAGGAAAATCAAATAGAAGACAGTGGCATAGTGGTATTGTCAATGGACTATTAAAGCAAAGGCCCAGGGGACACGGGTTCAAATCCCATCACGGCAGCTGGTGGAATTTAAAATTCAGTTAATTAATCTGGAATTTGAAAGCTGCTCTCAGTAATGGTGCAATAAAGCTATCATCAATCGTTGTAAAAACCCACCAGGTTCACCAATGTCCTTGGAGAAAGAAATCTGTTGTCCTTACCTGGCCTGGCCTCTATTTGACTCCAGACCCACGGCGATGTAGTTGAGTCTTAACTGCCCTCTGAAATGGCCGAATAAACTACTCAGTTGAAGTGCAATTGGGGATGGGCAACAAGTGTTGGCCTTGCCTGTGATGTCTATATCCCATGAAAGAATGAAGAAAAGGCAGGCCCACCCACTATAAAGCTCTGCCCCAAAATGTGTGCTAATTCAATGGACCACCTTCAATGATAGCAGCATGGCTTTCACTTTTTTTATGCTGATTGTGGACTATTTTCTGCCATTGGGAGAGTTTGCTTTTACTTTATTCAATGTTTCATAAAACTGGCTGCATCGCTTCCAATCTTCAATGAGAATCCTGACCTTTCAATGACAATGTCAGGTTAAGTACTTCCAGGTCAAATAGCAGACTAATTCAATGGGTGGACTCTCAAGCATTTATCAATCCTGATCTAAATGGTCTGGGATCACTCTTCTCTCCCTGCTGGGAGTGGCACCATTCCTATCACAGCCCAGGTACAATCTCAAACCCATGAAAGGGATTATCAACAAGAATCTTGCATCTTATTACATTTTATTATGTCATTCAGTTACGTACGATCATAAGGAATAAGAGCAGGAGTCGGCTATTCAGCCATTCGAGCCTGCCCCACCATTTGATTAGATCATGGCTGATCTGACCGTGGTCTTGACGCCTCTCTCCCATAACCCTTGATTCCATTGTCAATAAAAATCTGTCTAACTCAGCTGCGAATAGATTCAATGACCCAAGCTCCACTGGTCTCTGTGGAAGAGAATTCCAAAGACTAAACTCCTGCGAAAGAAAAACATCCTCCTCATCTCCATCTTAAATAGGAGAGCCCTTAGCCGAATTCTCTGGCCATTCACGCTGGTGGGATTCTTGGGTCCCACCGGCAGCACACCCCCCATTCGCGGGTTTCCCGCCTGCGTGGAATTCCCATAGACAGCGGCGAGAGCAGAGAATCCCGCCGCTAACAAACAGCGTGCCACCTCCCACCGGTGGGAAACACGGGTCTGGGAGGCCGGAGAATCTCGCTCCACGTCTTTCAACGGTGCCCCCTAGCTCTAGATTCCGCCATGAGAGAAAACATCTTCTCAGATTCCACTCTGTCAAAGCCCCTTAGAACCTTATATGTTTCTATAAGATCACCTCCCAGTCTTCTAAACTTATAGACCCGACCTTTCCTCATTGGACAATCCTTTCATGATGTGGAGATGCCAAACCTTTCATCCCAGGATTCAGCCTTCTCTGAACTACTTCTATTGCAAAATCCCACCTTAAGTAAGGAGACCGGAACTGTATACCGTACTCCAGGTATGGTCTCACCAATATCCTGCAAGGCTTGGTTAGGTTGATTGGCCATGCTAAAATTGCCCTTAGTGTCCTGAGATGCGTAAGTTAAAGGGATTAGTGGGTAAATATGTCGGGATATGGGGGTAAGGCCTGGGTGGGATTGTGGTCGGTGCAGACTCGATGGGCCGAATGGCCTCTTTCTGTGCTGTAGGGTTTCTATGATTCTATGATTCTATGACTTCCCTACTTCTATATTCCTTTCCAATAAATTAAAATACTGTAGATGCTGGAAATCAGAAATAATAAAAGAAAGTGCAAGATAAACTCAGCACTGGCAGCATCTGTGGAGAGAGAAAGAGAGTTAATCTTCCGAGTCCGTACAACGTATAACTCTTCCGCACAACTGAAGAGAGGTGGAAATGTAATGAATTATATCGGTTGGGGGATGGGGGTGGGGGGGTGCGGTGGTTAAGGAGGGGCAAAATAGAAGGTCAGGAATAGGTCGGAGCAAAGGAGAGATTGACAAAATGTGTCATGGATATAAGACAAAGGGGGTGTTAATGGTGCCATAAGGACTGAAGAAGGTGCAAATAGTGGCAAAAAGTAAGGGAGCAGAACATATTCATTGGAGATCAAAGGTCAATGCTGCCAGAGATTCTAAGAAATAGTGGGACATTACAATGTTGGGCAGTATGGGACAAGGGGCCCTATTTTACCATTGCGTTGCGCCCGTTTTCGGGAGGAGGCTGGTCAGATCATTCTCTGGTGGGGGGAGGGAGGGGAGTGAGGCCAGATCATTCTCTGGGGGAGGGGGGAGGAGTGAGGCCAGATCATTCCCTGGGCGGGGGGGGGGGGGGGGGATGAGGCCAGATCATTGTCTGGTTGGGGGCTGGGGGAGGGCCGATTGTTGTCTGGTTGTGGGGGAGGGGGGGGAGACCCGATCGCTCACTGGTGGGGTGGGGGGGGGGGGGGGGTGGCAGATGGAACTTTGGTGGGGGGCAGGGGGGTCTACTGCCACTTTGTGGGGGAAGGGGGCAGGGGGTCGCGATTGGTCTGGGTAAGGGGGAGGTGAGTGGATAAGGGGGACTGTCTGTGGGGGCCATCGCTCCCGCTTTTCGCTCCCGGGCCACTTTCTCCGCTTTCTGCGGCCCGGGAGCGATGTGACACGGGCGCGTTTTTTCACATTTTTTTCTAACTGCGCATGCGCAATTCAGAACTCCGATCGTTTCTGATGTGCTAAGTCCCGCCCACAGCGTGATTCGGACTCGCAATTTTTTTTTCAGGCTGAGTGCTGAGGGGGCGCCTGAAAGCAGGTTTCTAAGTCGGATTTGAATTGCGCCCAGATTCAGCACTTAGAATGAAAATGGTAAAATCAGGCCCAAGAACATCAGTGCAGAAGAAGATATTTTTGTTTTACGAGTAGCCCGTGAGAAATAGACATAAAAATATTGTGTACTTGAGATAAGATAATCAACTTATTACAGCTCGCTAACATGAACGGACAGTTGCATAGAGCTCCAACCTCTGTTCACTATGTCGGTACTCACACTAACCAAAACTGTGATAGATTTTCTGGTGCTTGTGAATTGATTTATAACAGTAATACCCAGTTAGTTAAAATGCCTTTTGTCTGATAAGAACACAGTGAAACAACTTAAGAAGATCAATGACTTAAGTTCCCAAATTTTTCTTCCTCTGTTATTCTCAATAAATCTTTGGAATACCCTTGCTATGTTGTATTAACAATGCGATCCATAGTCTTACAAATCTTTTTCATTGAAGTGCGCTTCCTCTGTGTTTTACTAACTGAGAAACAATGTGCTGACGGGGCAGGATTTTGCATTTTGGGACTAAGTCCTGTGGCGGGGCAGGGAGTGGGAGTGTTCCCACCATCGAGGCTGGTAGGAATTCATGGATCCACCTACTGAAACCTTCTGTAGCTCTGGTCTCCAAATTCAGTGGTGCATCCTGAAAGTCCTTCTCAAGGCAGGGTAGGCCTCAGGAGGGGCATCCTCTACCCAGAGGTCAGACCAACCCTGCATGGGAGGGAGGCCATTGCCCACAGTCTTCACCGGGGACTGTCCTGCAGTGCAAGAGACAGATAAAGGACCGCAACCGCTCCGCCAGTGAGCCTTCAACTGCTCACGCTCATCTAACTGAATGGTAGACGTGGGGTCATGGGTCTCAGTAGCAAGTGCACCACTGTATCCCTCTGTATGTTAATGTTCCTAAGGATTCTGCCATTTACAGTATAATTTACACCTAAATTTTACCCTCCAAAATGTATCACCTCGCATTTGTCCGGACGGCATGGTGGCGCAGTGGTTAGCACTGCTGCCTCACTGCTCCAGGGACCTGGGTTCGATTCCTGGCTTGGGTCATTGTCTGATGGAGTTTGCACGTTCTTCCTGTGTCTGCATGGGTTTCCTCCCACAGTACAAAGATATGCAGGTTCGGTGAATTGGCCATGCCAAATTCTCCCTCAGTGTACTCGAACAGGCGCTGGAGTGTGTCAATTAGGGGATTTTCACAGTAACTTCATTGCAGTGTGAATGTAAGCCCACTTGTGACTAATAAATAAACTTTATTTATTATTTACTTTAAACTCCATCCACCATTTCTGTGCCCAAGTCTCCAACCCATGTATATCCTGTTGTATCCTCTGACAATGCCTGGCACTATCAGCATCTCCGCCAATCTTTGTGTCATCCGCAAACTTACGAATCAGACCACCCACATTTTCCTCCAGATCATTTATATATACAACAAACAACAGAGGTCCCAGCACTGATCCCTGTAGAACACCACTAGCTACAGATCTCCATTCTGAAAAACACCATTCCACCACTACTCCCTATCTTCTGTAACCAAGCCAGTTCTGTATCCATCTAAGTAAGAAGTCTCACAAAACCAGGTTAAGGTCTAACAGGTTTATTTGGTAGTACAAGCTTTCGGAGCGCTGCCCCTTCATCAGGTGGGTGCTCCGAAAGCTCGTGCCACCACATAAACCTGTTGGACTTTAACTTGGTGTTGTGAAACTTCTTACTGTGCCTACCCCAGTCCAATGCCGGCATCTCCACATCATGTATCCATCTAGACAGCCCACCCCGAATCCCATGTGATTTTTGTTTTTCTACCAGTCTGGCATCTGGGACCTTGTCAAATGCTTACTAAAGTCCATATAAACTACATGTAAGACTGGAAGCAGGAGAAAGAGACCGAAACCCAATGAATCTCAACCTCATCTTCTCTCCTTGTTAAGGAAATTTTGAGGAAGAACAAGAGAGAGAGAAGGCATGAGGGAGCTGGCCTGACCTCCAGAACCTCACTGGCTTTGAGGAGTGGGCAGCCTAGCTGGCCGGAAAGGAACTGACCAAGCCTGGGGAGTGGAGCGGGTGATGGGTGATCCTCATCTAGTACAAATCCATGCATGTCACATAGAAACATAAGGGTCACAAGTTCCTCCATGTTGGAGGCAACTCATTCGCACTCTCCTCTCTCACTTATGGGTGCCAGCAGGAAGAGGGGAATGAAGAAGAAGCCCTCTCCAGCAATTCTTCCAGCCCAAAGTGGACCAAGGACATTGGGGAGGAGGAAGTGCACTTGTAGATGTGTCATATTAGTCACCTGCACCCTCCCCCACTGCAGAGACACACACCTCGGTGGTTACTAGATGTAGTTCAGACAAAGTCTCAGGTTCTGGTGTTCACTGCCCAAACAGGCTTTCTCAGCAGGAGGAGGCAGGGTCAGCCAAGGTCACCAGCACTCAGAGGATTGCTGGAAAAGAGGCATCGGCGCTGTCCAAGCTGGATGACGAGCCTCCAGGATCAGCTCTGCACAAGATGGTGGGGAAGCTGCAAGAGGCAGGGGAACATCAGGCAGAGGTGTCAGAGGTCCTCAACAGAGTGGCACAAGAGGTGGAGGAGTCCGTCTGCCCGCGCTCCGATGAAGTGGTGCTGACATGCGTGCATCACGATCTCCATGGGGAGGATGGTGAACGACATGGAGGACCAGGTCCAGCGGACTGCCCAGCTTCTGCTTATGATGCGCACAGACCTGCACTCCATCTTCATAGCCATGGTTGGGCTTTTGCAGTGGCTACATGACTGGAGGACAGACACATCGGCTTCCGTCCAGGTGCTCTCATCCATCAAGGAGACAGAGAGGGGTCCTAGGGCACCCCAAAAGAGGACCAGCAGTTGTTGAAAACCCCTGGGATCTCCAACCAGGACTCTTTTGAGGGTGTCTAGGCTTTCAGAATCTCCCTTGCCTGTGACTCCTTGAGCTTTGACCTTTGTGACTGCAGAGGGAGCATCTGCCCCACCTAGAGAAGGACATTCCAAGAAAGCCAGGGCCCTCCATGTCTTTGGTCTCCAGAGGACGGCTGTCAAGGTCATCCAAGACAACAGGGCAAACTGGTCAGCAGGAGTGTGGGAAGTTGGATACCAGGGACAGTGATGACAGCGAATGAGCTCTGATGCCTCCTATAAATATAGTGGCTGCTAATCTGGGTCTACCATCAGGATACAACCATGCATGCATGGCATTGGCATCAAACGCAGCCTTAATTGTCCATGTTTTCTTTTTCACATGTCCCTTCACTGTGATCAGTTTGATCTGTTTAATGTTTTAAGTTTAAAGTTTATTTATTAGTGCCACAATAGGCTTACATTAACACTGCAATGAAGTTACTGTGAAAATCCCCTCGTTGCCACACTCTGTTGCCTGTTCGGCTACACTGAGGGAAAATTTAGCACGGTCAATGCACCTAACCAGCATGTCTTTCTTTCAGACTGTGGGAGGAAACTGGAGCACCCGGAGGAAAACCACGCAGACACGGGGAGAACGTGCAGACCCGGGTCCCTGGCACTGTGAGGCAGCAGTGCTAACCACTGTGCCACCGTGCCGCCAATAAAGTGAAGAAAACTTTCAGCCATTTTTAATTGAAGAAACCCATCACGTTCTGGAGGCTCTCAAACCACAATCTCAGTGCATGCAAGTGTGTGGCGATAGCTTACTTTGGATTACCATGAGCTGAAGGTTTTATCAGCCCTGACTGAAAGTCAAAATGTCATCGCAGAGAATATGTATTGGACTTGTTTTGTAATGTTGCAATGTTCTACATTTCTTCGACAGTTTTCCCCGATGATTCCAAAGCTAAGTACTTGGCAACACTTGACCCAAAAATCTGGAAAAGTCGATCGAACATGATCTTGCTTGGGGAGAGAAGTGGAAATGGTCACGAGGGGCCAACAGCTTGCAGAACATTCACTGCAAAATGCAGAAGATTTATTTTTCCGGCTGGCAAACTTGCCGTCGCAGGATGAACTATATGCAGAGCAATAAAAATAAATTGCGTTTATGTACTAGCTTCAATGTGGAAAACCATTCCAAGACACTCCACAGGGGCATGTTCGAGGGGGGGGGGAAGATTTGTGTGAAAATCAGGGCTCATTTAATAACAACATGGCCTACAGCCATGAAGCTAGGGGGTGGCCCAAAGCAAGACTGTGTTGGTGCTTGGCATTGTGCACTTTAAAGAGGCATCCAAGTAGAAGTTCCCTAGAGCGAGAGAGAAATTGATCACATGAACCCAACTGGACCACCTGGGAAGTAGGACACAGGGATTCGATGAATGCACCATGCGAAAGCAAAAGAAATCAATGCAGTCCTCCTACGCCGGATTATATTCTTTAAGGGACAAATACGTCCAGACTGTCAGTACATGAAAATCAATAGCGTCTGAATAGGGGTGAGAATAGTTCCAATCCGTGAGCTTAGAGCTATCAGCACTTATTATTTTCCCAGTACAGTCATCAACCGAGCTTTGTGGAAAAGTAAAAACTACAAGGGAGGACAGATAGCAGCAAGAAATAGTTTGTGTTGCCTGTGACAAATTAATTAACCGGTTTCACAACTGAATCTTGAGAAATGAAACATGAGGATAAACGGTGATGAATTTTTTTTGCATTGCAGGGCACAGTGATGTGCTGACCCAGTTTTGAAGCTGATATCTACTCTCATTTATTACAAAGATAACAAAATTAACTTATATGTCAATTTGATTATATGTTCATTTAAATGTTTTTTTAAAAAGTATGTAATCTGAAGCCGGCAGATATCATTGTCTGGAAGGGATGCCAAATCTTATCCCTTTGAACAGATTATGTTAAATACAGACAAACTGAATAAGAATCAGAATGAGAATCACCTCCTATCAGCAGCTTAGCTTATCAAAGCTTTGACTACCCTTCTCATTTTGGTAGAGATCAGACAAAAGGTTCATGCAATTAAAAGTATATTGACTTAAAATTAAAGAATGAATTTGTATGTGTCTTTCACAAACTTAGAGCATTCCAAAATGACATCCTTCTCTTTTTTACATGTGGTCACTGTTGTGATGGAACCGTAGAAAGGTTACAGCACAGAAGGAGGCCATTTGGCCCATCTTGTCCATGCCATCCCAATGACACCCAGGTGCCCTTTCTAATCCCACCTTCCTGCACTTGACGCATAATCTTGTAGCAGATCCAAGTACTTGTAAAAAGAGTTTAGGGTTTCTGCCTCCACCACTAACTCGGGCAGCAAATTCCAAACACCACCACTCTCTGAGTAAAATCGTTCTTCCGCATGTCCCCTCTACACTTACTGCCACTTACGTTGATTCTATGTCCCTGGGTTCTAGAATTCTCCAGCAAGGGAAACAATTGTATCTTGTCCACTCCATCTCTTCCCCTCACAATTTTCTACACCTCTACCCAAGTCACCACGGTGGCACAGTGGTCAGCACTGCTGCCTCACAGCGCCAGGGACCCGGGTACAATTCTGGCCTCGGGTCACTCTGTGTGGAGTTTGCACATTCTCTCCATGTCTGCGTGGGTTTCCTCCGGGTGCTCCGGTTTCCTCCCACAGTCCAAAGATGTGTGGGTTAGGTTGATTGGCCGTGCTAAATTGCCATTCAGTGTCAGGGGGATTAGCAGGGTAAATGTGTGGGGTTACGGGAATAGGGCCTGGGTGGGATGTGGATGGTAAAGACTCAATGGGCTGAATGGCCTCCTTCTGTACAGTAGGGATTCTATGATTTCAGCCTTCTTTGTTCCAAGGAAAATAATCCCAATCTATCCAATCTCACCCCATAGCCATGCTTTTCCAGCCCCGGCAACATTCATGTAAACCTGAAAATGCAGGAAATGTGGCAACCAAAGAGTGCAGTGCACCACCTCACACATAGCAATGAAATAAATTGCTGGGTTTTCCATTTTAGGTGTTGATTCAGGGATCAGTGTTGACCAGGAAAGCCATCCAGTTCACTCTTCAAATTGTGGGGGGTCTTTCAATCCACCTCTGGGAGCAAACAGGGCCTCAGTCTAATGTTGGATTCCACAGGTGAAGCTTTTACCTTCCTCGGCCAGGATTTTCCAGTCCCATGACAGCGGGTTTCCCCGCGGTGGATGCGGTGAATCATTTAAATGCCCATTGACTTCAGGGAGACCGGAAGATCCCACCAGTGGGAGGGGCTGGAAAACTCCGGCCCTATATTGTTCCCAGGAGCAGGCTGAGGGTAAGAGAGTGGGTTTTCTGACTTTAATTAATTATTTATTTTTGCAGTTAATTTTGGGTTTAAAATCGGAGGTTTTTTTCAAAACCGGAAGTAGGGCCAGGAGAGGCCTGGGGAAGTTTTTGGAGGGTTTAAAAGTGCACCAAAGTATACAGCGGGCAGCATCGTAGCGGGCAGCTGAGTGAGTGGGAAGTTGAGTGAGCTGTCAGGGCTTTGGCTCACAGGGCTTGGACGAGCAGGGGTGAGTTTTTGTTTCCTTACATTCTTATTAACTTTTCACTGTCTTACTTGACATAAAGTGTCCAGTATGAGTGTGAAACCAGTGTGTTGTTCCCAGTGTAGGATGTGGGAGGTCCTGGAGGCATCTGGCCTCCCGGACATCCACATCTGTGAGGGGTGTGTCGAGCTGCGGTTCCTGAGGGACCGTGTTAGGGAGCTGGAACTGCAGCTCGAGGATCTTAGGCTGATGAGGGAGAATGAGGAGGTGATAGACAAGAGCTATCATCAGGTGGTCACACCAGGGCCACGGGAGGAGGCCAAGTGGGTGACGGCCAGGAAGGGTAAGGCTAGGGTGGTTGAGAGCACCCCGGTGGATTTGCCCCTGCACAACAAGTACTCCTGCTTGAGTACTGCTGGGGGGGACAGCCCGCCTGGGGGAAGCAGCAGTGGCCGTGTCTCCGCAGTGGAGTCCAGCCCTGTAACTCAGAGGGCTAAGGAAAAGAGGAGGAAGGCGGTATTAATCGGGGACTCGATGGTGAAGGGGACAGACAGGCGTTTCTGCAGAGGTAGGCGGGATTCTCGCATGGTGGTCTGCCTCCCTGGGGCCGGGATCCAGGATGTCGCTAGTCGCGTCCCGGAAATCCTGAGGTGGGAGGGAGAGGAGCCTGAGGTAGCGGTACATATTGGTACCGCTGATGTGGGTAGGAAGGGAGAAGGGGTCATGAAAAGGGAGTACAGGGAATTAGGGAGACAGCTGAGAAAGAGGAAAGCAAAGGTAGTAATCTCAGGATTACTGCCTGTGCCACGGGAAGGTGAGGGCAGGAATGGAGTGAGGTGGAAGATGAATGTGTGGCTGAGGGACTGGTGCAGGGGGCAGGGATTCAGGTTCCTGGACCATTGGGACCTCTTTAGGGGCAGGGGTGATCTGTATACAAAAAACGGGTGGAACTTGAATCACAGGGGGACCAATATCCTGGCCGGTAGGTTGGCTAAGGCTACTGGGGAGAATTTAAACTAGATAGGTTGGGGGGAGGGGAGCTAGAAGAGTTGACTAGGATCAAGGAACTAATTGATGGGGGGGGAGGATGCAGGGGTAAGGGGAATTACAAAATTAATGGTAGAGGAGAGGATGCAAGTGAATGAAGGCGGTAATTTAGATAAGGGAGTAGAGGGAGAGGGTGTTCGCGACTCATCAAAGCGGGTCCAGATAAAAGCTGGAATAAGGACACTTTGCCTGAATGCACGAAGCATTCGGAACAAGGTAAATGAGTTGATGGTGCAAATCAGCACAAGTGGGTACGATCTAGTGGCCATTACAGAAACGTGGCTGAAAGGTGACCAGGACTGGGAGATGAATATCCAGGGGTATCAGGCATTTAGGAAGAATAGACAGGAAGGAAAAGGTGGTGGGGTCGCGCTATTAATAAGAGATAATATCAGGGTAGTACTGAGGGATGACATAGGCTCTGAGGAACAAAAAGTGGAATCATTATGGGTAGAGATGAGGAATAGTAGAGGGAGAAAGACACTAGTAGGTGTGGTATATAGGCCCCCAAATAATAATGTTGAGGTAGGGAGGGCTATAAACAAGCAGATAAGGGATGCGTGTAAAAACGGAACGGCAATAATCATGGGGGACTTCAACATGCACATTGACTGGCAGACTCAAGTCGGTAAGGGTGGAATGGAGGAAGAGTTCTTAGAATGCTGTCGGGATAGTTTCCTTGAACAGCATGTTACGGAACCGACGAGGGAACGAGCTATTTTGGATCTGGTATTGTGTAACGAGGTAGGTAGAATTAAGGATCTTATTGTGAAGGACCCTCTTGGGTCTAGTGACCACAATATGGTCGAATTTCTGATTCAGATGGAGGAGAAAGTTTGGTCCCAAACCAGTGTCCTCTGTTTGAACAGAGGGAAATATGATAGGATGAGGGATGAATTGGCTAAGGTAGACTGGGAGAGCAGGCTGGCAGGAAGGATAGCTGAGGAACAGTGGAGGATTTTTAAGGAGATCCTTTTCAGTTCTCAGCAAAAATATATTCCAGCAAAAAACAAGGATTGTAAGAAAAGGGAGAACCAGCCGTGGATAACGAAGGAAATAAAGGAGAGTATTAAAATAAAAACAGCTGCGTACAGAGTGGCCAAAAATAGTGGAGAAACAAGTGATTGGGAAAAATTTAAGAAACAACAAAGAGAGACTAAGAAAGCGATAAAGAAAGGAAGGATAGACTATGAAGCTAGGCTAGCAATTAATATAAAAAATGATATATAAAAGTTTTTATAAATATATAAAAAGGAATAGAGTGGCTAGAGTGAATGTTGGACCCTTGGAGGACGAGAGGGGGGAGTTAATAGTGAGAAATGAGGATATGGCTGAGTCTTTAAATAAGTTTTTTGTGTCGGTCTTCACGGTGGAGGACACAAATAGTTTGCCAAATATTAATGATAGAGGGTTGGCAGCAGGAGAAATACTTAATACAATTAATGTTACCAGAGAGGCAGTGCTGGGTAGACTAATGAGACTGAAGGTGGACAAGTCCCCGGGTCCGGATGGAATGCATCCCAGGGTATTGAAAGAAATGTCAGAGGTAATAGTGGATGCGTTAGTGATTATTTATCAAAACTCGTTGCATTCTGGGGTAGTGCCGGTTGATTGGAAAACGGCTAATGTTACGCCGCTGTTTAAAAAAGGAAGGAGACAAAAGGCGGGTAACTATAGGCCGGTCAGCTTAACGTCTGTAGTAGGGAAAATGCTGGAATCCATTATTAAAGAGGAGATAGCAGGGCATCTGGATAGAAATGGTTCGATCAATCAGACGCAGCATGGATTCATGAGGGGAAAGTCGTGCTTGACGAACATGTTGGATTTTTATGAAGATGTGACGAGGGCGGTTGATGGAGGAGAACCGGTGGATGCGGTGTTTTTGGATTTCCAAAAGGCGTTTGATAAGGTGCCCCATAAAAGGCTGCTGAAGAAGATTAGGGCACACGGAGTTGGGGGTAGTGTGTTAAAGTGGATTGGGGACTGGCTATCCGACAGGAAGCAAAGAGTCGGAATAAATGGGTGTTTTTCCGGTTGGAGGAAGGTAACTAGTGGCGTGCCGCAGGGATCGGTACTCGGGCCGCAACTGTTTACCATTTATATAGATGATCTGGAGGAGGGGACGGAGTGTAGGGTAACGAAGTTTGCAGACGACACAAAGATAAGTGGAAAAGTGAATCGTGTGGAGGACGGAGAAGATCTGCAGAGAGATTTGGACAGGCTGAGTGAGTGGGCGAGGATATGGCAAATGGAGTATAACGTTGATAAATGCGAGGTTATACACTTTGGAGGAAATAATAACAAATGGGATTACTATCTCAATGGAAACAAATTAAAACATGCTACCGTGCAAAGGGACCTGGGGGTCCTTGTGCATGAGACACAAAAGCCCAGTCTGCAGGTACAACAGGTGATCAAGAAGGCAAATGGGATGTTGGCCTATATTGCGAGGGGGATAGAATATAAAAGCAGGGATGTCTTGATGCACCTGTACAGGGCATTGGTGAGGCCGCAGCTGGAATACTGTGTGCAGTATTGGTCCCCTTATATGAGGAAGGATATATTGGCATTGGAGGGAGTGCAGAGAAGGTTCACCAGGTTGATACCGGAGATGAGGGGTTTGGATTATGAGGAGAGGCTGAGGAGATTGGGTTTGTACTCGTTGGAGTTTAGAAGGATGAGGGGGGATCTTATGGAGACTTATAAGATAATGCGGGGGCTGGATAGGGTGGAGGCGGAGAGATTCTTTCCACTTAGTAAGGAAGTTAAAACTAGAGGACACAGCCTCAAAATAAAGGGGGGTCGGTTTAAGACAGAGTTGAGGAGGAACTTCTTCTCCCAGAGGGTGGTGAATCTCTGGAATTCTCTGCCCACTGAGGTGGTGGAGGCTACCTCGCTGAATATGTTTAAAGCGCGGATGGATGGATTCCTGATCGGTAAGGGAATTAAGGGTTATGGGGATCAGGCGGGTAAGTGGTACTGATCCACGTCAGATCAGCCATGATCTTATTGAATGGCGGGGCAGGCTCGAGGGGCTAGATGGCCTACTCCTGCTCCTATTTCTTATGTTCTTATGTTCTTATTCCAATCCTGTAAAACCTCTCCATCTATTCAATTAGCCTTTTAGTAGTAAACCCAGCACCCTGCAAATTTCTTCCATCACTTCTTTTTTCCTAGTTTATATGTGGCCCAGGGGACTTTTGCTTTTCAATCCATTTACATTACCTTCATCACATTATTTTTTGCTCATAATAGAACCTGCCCAATTTCCATTTCTGTTAGTTCCCATGGAAGTAAAGCACAGGTAGGTTCTATAATGGGCGGATATAATGGGTAAGGGAGAGGGAGGGAGGGGGATTTAAATATAAAGTTCCAAGGAAAAAAGAATATTATTACCAGAGGGGGCTGTGAGCCAAGGCAACTATGCTCAAGATGCTGGAGATGTCTGTGTTGAATAGGGCGTTTGCAAATTTAGGATGGTTGCAGGAGGTCTGATGGGAAAAGCTGGAAGTAAGTGGAAGAAGGCCCAAGAAATCTCAACCCTCAGACAACTTTATAAAGCAGTCTTCAAACCAAGCAGTTAATCTTCCAATTTTTGATAAGTGTCTGAATTGATTTTATTGGATGAGGAAATGGTCTAGAAGGCAATTGGATGTATGTTTAAAGTGGATTTCTGGTTTACAATAATGTAAGGGGTTGTGGGGATAGTGGATGTAAAAGGCATTGAAGCGTCCGATCAGCCATGGTTGTATTAAATGGTGGGGCAGGCACAATGGGCTGAATGGCCTACTCCTTTTCCTATGTTCCTATTTAAAGAGTTCAGTTTAGATTATAAGTAACCGACTTCATGATCTGTTTATTATCTTTAACACAACAGACTATTGACTTTATTTATTTGTGGTCTTTGTGCAGTAAAAATCTTTTGATTTAAACTGTGAACCTTGTGGCTACATTCTTTCCGTAAATAATCTGTTTTCAGATGCGAAAAAAAAAAAGTTGCTGGTTCTACCAAGATCCTATCAACTGGGGGTTTTTCCTGGGTTTGTAACAGTGGTCACAAAGAGTAGAGCCTTCCTTGCCACTCCATGACACCATTCCCATGGGTCAGGATTGCAGCTTGGCGACAAGGTGGTGTACACAGGATGAAGGCCACAGTATCTTCATTGGCTCTGTTAGTATTATGCTACATGGTAACTGTAGATGCTCAAGCAGATGGTGCAGTTCTATGCCTGGCTCGCTGCTGACTTGGATCCTGTGAAGACAGCCCCATACAGCCATTCATTGCCAGGTAGCTATGACAATGATTATGGATAGGATTAATGGCATTGATCATCCTGGCATGTAACACCACTGAGAGCAGGGCACACTGTGTGGCATGTGTGTTTCCTGTGTTAATCATGTTCAAGGGCAAACAGATGGTAAAAATGACACACAGTCCATTGCACCTTGAGCCATCCATGCAGTGTGGCTGTGTACACCCACTACAGCATCTCAAGAGTGGTAGAATTGCCAATAAGGGTACCACTTAGATGGTGTTGCTGGTACTGATTGGTTCAGAGCACACTGTTATGATCCTGTAAAAAGACATCAGGTTTATGTAATAAGCCATTATTCGCTAACTGAAGCCAACACATCCCTCTCGCCACAAACGTGAGATTCGCCACTTACTGCTTTGGATCGGATTTCTTTGGCATACAAAGGCTGCAAAAACTCAGATGGTCCTTCTAACCGTAGGCCCTTGTCAGTGATCCGTAGATGCCCCATGCCATCCTGCAATGGAAAAAAGAGGATCTTTAAAATCCAAACTCAGGAATGCAAGAGAAGGATAAATCATAGAAAATTCCCGCGAGAAGCAAACGTATTTTGCTCAGAACTAAGGTGCTCAGGTGAGGAATCCATCTTCCCACCTTTACCTGTTCACAAATTAATCCAAGAGATTGTATTGCTCCTCCATCATACTCTTTTGAGCAGTCCGATTAGAAATAGTAAACAAGTTAAATAAGGGGATAGTCCCTGAAGGGACACTGCAGCTAAAAACAAAATATCAAATTAAACATATCAAACTCAAATTAAAATGTGATTTCGGGGGCTTGGGGGCGGGGGTGGGTGGGTGGGGGGTGTGTGTCAATGATCCACCTTGGCCCCTGCGATGCCCACAGGTCAAGGAAGACACCGTCATGTCAGCAGACACCACATGATCTCTTTCCATGGACAAACTGGCTGTGAACACAGAGGAGAAGACAATCTCGACCAACTGCGACCTGGACCTTTAATTGGGGAAGCGATGGCCCAATGGTATTATCGCCAGATTATTAATCCAGAAACTCAGCGAATGTTCTGGGGTTCGAATCCCGCCACGGCAGATGGTGTTATTTGAATTCAGTAAAAAATAGCTGGAATTAAGAATCTACTGATGACCATGAAACCATTGTCGATTGTCGGAAAATCCCATCTGGTTCATTAATGCCCTTTAGGGGAGGAAATCTGCTGTCCTTACCTGGTCTGGCTTACATGTGACTCCAGAGCCACTGCAATGTGGTTGACTCTCAACCTCCCTCTGAAATGGCCCAGCAAGCCACTCAGTTCAAGGGCAAATAGAGATGGGCAATAAATGCTGGCCAACCAGCGATGCCCACGTCCCACGAATGAATTTTTAAAAAATGGCCAGTTTGGCCAGGCCCATGTTTACAAGGAGACCCTCATCCCTCTAAGACTAAAGAAATTTGGCATGTCAGCTACGACTCTCACCAACATTGACAGGTGCACCATAGAAAGCATTCTTTCTGGTTGTATCACAGCTTGGTATGGCTCCTGCTCTGCCCAAGACCGCAAGAAACTACAAAAGGTCGTGAATGTAGCCCAATCCATCACACAAACCAGCCTCCCATCCATTGACTCCGTCTACACTTCCCGCTGCCTCGGCAAAGCAGCCAGCATAATTAAGGATCCCACCCACCCTGGACATTCTCTCTTCCACCTTCTTCCGTCGGGAAAAAGTCTGAGGTCACATATCAACCTACTCAAGAACAGCTTCTTCCCTGCTGCTGTCAGACTTTTGAATGGACCCTACCTCACACTAAGTTAATCTTTCTCTACACCCTAACTATAACTGTAACACTACATTCTGCATTCTCGTTTCCTTCTCTATGAACGGTGTGCTTTGTCGGTATAGCGCGCAACAAAAAATACTTTTCACTGTATGCTAATACATGTGACAATAATAAATCAAATCAAATCAAATCAAATCAAAAAGAAACTCCCTTCAGCACTAACCCTGCTAGTATTAACTTATCAGTGAAGGAGAGGAACTATGAAATAATTATTCGACCAGCCACAAATCCAACAGACTCCAATTTGTATAATGATTTATTTAGGAGAGGCCTTCCTCCTCTGGGATTGTGGAGTCTTGTCCTTTTACATTAGCAAGAAGGAAGGAAGAGCATTTGATACTTCACCTATTGGAACACGGCCTCACTTTATTATGCTGCCAGAATTTCTGATATCTCCTAACTGCTGGAGGAGTCCACAAGATTAACTGTATAATAATGTTGGGCAAACATTGATATATTCATGTACAAATACCATATTTTTATACTAATAGAAATAAAAATTACCTAAATGGCACACACACCGTGAGCTAAATCAGAGTCAATTGCATCGCGAGACACTTTAATTATCCAATCCCTTGAAGTGGAGTAGTCTATAAAACTCAGCGCAGTCACTTTCTTAAAGAATTTAGTGAAATCCATTACACACTGAGCAGTTAGACATCTCACTTGGAAATTCCCCGAGGACAAATTCACTTATCAAAAATTCTACTGAAGTAAACAGGAGGGGAATTTGTATGCAAAACAGACACTCCTGGCTGGAAGTAGCCCTGGCCGGGATCAATGTTAGGTAGGAAGTTTAGTAGCATACAGCGTGGGTGCCTTTCACACCCGCACCCCCCTGCTGCTCATCTGGTTTTCACACCCTACATCCATTTTTAATGTGTGCTGGTATTTTTGTATATTTCGGCCCTGGTGCCTCTTACCCATTAGCATGAATGAGTGCTTCCAATTTGCATCCATAAGTAGTGGTGTAAAATTGCTAATGTAAAACATGAACATTTCGGGCTTACACAATTTATCCGACCTACAATTGCAGCAGACAGAATTAACTCCGCACAGATGACATAAAAATTCTGTTATATGGCTCCGCTGAGCTGTTTATAGTAAGCAATGACCCCAAACTGGCATGCTAAATTGGACCAGGACAGGCATGATTGATCTATCTCACAGACCACATTTTGTACAGTCTCCCCGTGTAAATGAGAAGCCGATACTTGACACCATATGGACTATGGAACTACAGTGGCTGCTTCTGTAAAGAGCTTCGAGAATAACAGGAGCCTCATTTCAGATATCAAACATGGGGCGCGGGGGGGGAGGTGGGGGAAGAGGGCTTTTGCCTCATTTGAGAGAAGGAAATTGAGAAAACGAGGGATTTCTGCTGCAACCCAATTCATTTTTCATCCTAAGTTTTAATAAACATCGCGATGGCAAACTTCAGGGGAAAAAAAAAATTGGGTCCAGGAAAAGCTGATGTCATGGAAAATCAGATTGCAATAAAGCACAAGTATTGCTCCAAGCAAAATGGTGGTAATGTGTCAGAGTTCTTTAAGGAACTGGGTCTGCATGAAAAATCTTAAATAGGATACTTTTTTTCGATTTATGCCACAACTCATTATAATGCTTTTCAAGAGAAACTCTTACTTTTTTTTTATTGTTGCAGCATGAACAAAATGATAACGGTCCCTTAATGTCAGTATAGTATGCAGTTATATAAGCTGTCCCCAAACGGATGCACACGGCAGCTGAAAATTCCACTGATATATGGTAGCAGTTATTTTTATGCTACTGCTGCCCAGTGCTCTGAGCGCACTGTCTATTGTGGAAAGTAAGCAGCACGCACTGAAAGACAGGGGAGTGGAGATCATTTCTGAAGGAGGGTCAGTCACTGGGAAGCATCAACCAGGGGTGAAAGTGGGCCACTTGCTATTTGGACTCGTTTCAAAAAAAAAATCAATAAAATTACATCCAAAGGAACAGCTCGTCAAAGGCGTGTCTTTGGTGCCTGTCTTAGGCTGCTCCAGGAAAATACTAAGAAAGGGAGGAAAATTGAGTTAAATATACCATGTCAGTCCAAGTGATGAGATAATTTGCCTGTCAGAATTAATCAATGGACTGGTGCTTGCCCACTGCACACTGGAGGTGTGAGCGTTACCTCACTGGCAGCATTATATCACTGATGCTGTGTGAGCATTTTACCATGGATGGTGTGTGCATCATATCATGAGTGGTGTGAGCATTATATCGATGGCAAACGCTGGGCTTTTACAAACCCCAGGGTTGGCAGACAAAATGGCTCATATGATGCCATCGTCTGTGGTCAGCTTCAATTTTACCTGCGGTGGGCAACTTTCAAGAGGCCCAACTGAGGACAGTTAATGGTCATCAATTGAAGCCCTCATCCTGCCATCAGCTGGGGTCCTCAAGTGGCTGGATTTAACCTGTGGCGGGAGGGGCCCACGCCAAGTGTCCATATCGGCATCTTTCAGGCCCTCTGGGCCCAACAGCTGTTCCCCTGCTCAGTGGCCCATTACTGCCCGGCTCACTGCCTCACTACTGCCCTGCTCACCACTGCCCTGCTCACACTGCCCTGCTCACCACTGCCCTGCCTCACCACTGCCCTGCCTCACCACTGCCCTGCCTCACCACTGCCCTGCTCACCACTGCCCTGCTCACCACTGCCCTGCTCACCACTGCCCTGCCTCACCACTGCCCTGCTCACTGTCCTGCTCAGTGCCCCATTACTGCCCGGCTCGCTGCCTCACTACTACCCTGCCTCACCACTGCCCTGCTCACCACTGCCCTGCTCACCACTGCCCTGCTCACACTGCCCTACTCACCAATGCCCTGCTCACCACTGCCCTACTCACCACTGCCCTGCTCACACTGCCCTGCTCACCACTGCCCTGCTCACTGCCCTGCCTCACCACTGCCCTGCTCACTGTCCTGCTCAGTGCCCCATTACTGCCCGGCTCGCTGCCTCACTACTGCCCTGCCTCACCACTGCCCTGCTCACCACTGCCCTACTCACCGCTGCCCTGCTCACACTGTCCTGCTCACCACTGCCCTGCTCACCACTGCCCTGCTCACCACTGCCCTGCTCACCGCCTCACCATTGCCCTGCTCACCGCCCTGCCTCACCACTGCCCTGCTCACTGCCCTGCCTCACCACTGCCCTGCTCACTGCCCTGCCTCACCACTACCCTGCTCACTGCCCTGCCTCACCACTGCCCTGCTCACCGCCCTGCCTCACCACTGCCCTGCCTCACCACTGCCCTGCTCACCGCCCTGCCTCACCACTGCCCTGCTCACCGCCCTGCCTCACCACTACCCTGCTCACCGCCCTGCCTCACCACTACCCTGCCTCACCACTGCCCTGCTCACTGCCCTGCCTCACCACTGCCCTGCTCACTGCCCCATTACTGCTCTGCTCACTGCCCTGCTCACTGCCCCATCACTACCCTGCTCTCTGCCCTGGTCACAGCCCTGTTCACTACCACACCACTGTCTTGCTCACTGCCCTGCACACTGCCCTGCTCACTGCCCCATCACTGCCCTGCTCACTGCCCCATCACTGCCCTGTTCATTGCCCTGGTCACAACCCTGTTCACTGCCTCACCATTGCCCTGCTCACTGCCCTATCACTGCCCTGCTCACTGCTTCACCACTGCCCTGCTCCTGCACTGTTCACTGCATTGCTCACTGCCCTGTTTGCTGTACCATTCATTGGATTGCTCACAGCCTCAGTCCAAATGGCCAAACGTACCATCGATTCTCTGTTTCCACTCGCAAGTAACAGACATTGGAGAGGGACAGACTGGAGATCAAGGAGAGACTCACTGGGGATCGGGGAGACACTCAATGGGGATCAGGGAGAAACTCGCTGGGGATCAGGGAGAAACTCACTGGGGATTGGGGAGTGAACTCACTGGGGATCCGAACTCCAGTTTATACATTAATTCTTAAGGGAATATTTGATTCGTTTAACATTCTGTTTCACTTACAGTCACAATTGAAAGGACACAATTAGAATGTGAGGTGAGGAATTATTGTACTTGATTGTCAACTCAGAATACATCACGTCAAAGGGAGAAAGTCCTAAGTGACCACAGGCTGCTCTCCCCTTTGACCTGAGGGTCACCCACCTCAAGCGAGGGGCGAGATTGAGAAGATGGGGCCTTCTCAAACCGGTGCAGGAATTGAACCTGTGTTGTTTCTGTTGCTCTGCATCACTGACCATCTGTCCAGCCAACTGAAATAAACTGTCCCCGAGCGTCACATGCCCCCACAATAGAGTACAGTGTTCAACAACTTCTTGCGTAGAAACTGCCTTCCTTCCCCTTGGCTGAGGACAGCAGCAATCTAGTCAAAAGAGATGATTTGCCCAGCGCACCTCATCAAAGAGTTATCGTTTTGGTACATTAGATATGCACTTCCACTGCTGGAGGGCTTGCTGGAGGTCATCCCAATTAACGTGTCTTCAGTTAGCAGAGCTTGCTCTCTGGAATGATGAAGTGAAGCATGATTCCAGAATTCATTCAAAGGGGAGGAGAACAATTGACGAGTCAAATAATTTGTGATGAAAGTAAATTAGGATAGCTCATTAGCAAAATCACTGGCAAAGCAATTTTGTGGATTGTGTCTTTTCTAATCGTTCATGTGTCTTTAATCTCCCATGCCAGTTCCCGGATTGGTAGTCAATTTTGTACAGGTAGAGAGTGCATTCCTTATTGACAGCAAATTTACCAGATCAAATCAAACATCTGCTTCTAAAGTCTGCTCCATTTCACTTACCGTCATATCAGTTTTCTACTGGACAGTCCAGGTTAAAATTGACCCCATACCTTCTGTGCTAAGAACCTCGTAATTGAAATTACAGAATCCCAGCGCAGGAAAATGAGGCCATTTGGCCCATCATGTCTGCACTGGCCCTCCGAATGAGCTATTCACTTCGTGCCATTCTCCTGCCTTTGCCCTGAAAGCTTGCACATTCCTCCTTTACGGATAACAGTCTATTATATTTAATGCTTCGATTGAACCTGTATCCATTCCACTCTCAGGCAGCACATTCCAGACCCAAGCCACTCGCTGCATAAAAAATATTTTTCTCATATTATATTTGCGTCTTTAGTCAATTACTTTATATCTGTGCCCTCTCATTCTCGACCCTCCCGCTCGTGTGAACCGTTTCTCCCTGTGTACTCTGTCCAGATCCCTCTTGATTTTAAGCATCTCTATCAAATCGCCTCTCAACCCTTTTTTCTCCAAGTAAAACAGTCCCCCACTTCTCCAATCTATCTTCATAAATGAAGTTCCTCATAAAATCATAGAATCCCTAGAAGGAGGCCACTCGGCCCATCGTGTCTGCACCAACTCTTACTCAGGTTTACCCCATAACCCCACGTATTTACCCTGTTAATACTCAAACTATATATCTTAGAACACTAAGGGGCAATTTAGCATGGCCAATCAACCTAACCTGCACAACTTTGCATTGTGGGAGGAAACCGGAGCATCCGGAGGAAACCCGTGCAGACACACAGAGAAGGTATAAAAACTCCACACAGACAGTAACCCAAGCCAGGAATTGAACCCGGGTCCCTGGCGCTGTGAGGCAGTAGTGCTAACCACTGTGCCATCCAGCCAGCCCATCCCTAGAAGAATTCTCATGGATCTTTTCTGCATTCTTTCCAATGCCTTCACATCTTTCCTAAAAGGCAGCACCTGGAACTGTACACAATGCAGAGTGAGTGTATTTTACAAGCTCTTATACTCAATGCCCCTACTAATACAATCTGGGATACTGCATGTTTTAATAACCTCTCTCTCAACCTATCCGGCCAACATCAATAATTTACAGACATGTACACCCAAGTTCCTCTGCTCCTGCATCCCTCTTAGAGTTGTACCCTTTATTTCATATTCTCTCTCTGCACTCTTCCTACCAAAATGAATTCTCCACATTGAACTTTATCTACCCGCTGCCCATTTATTCCATCAACTTGTCTATATCATTTCGAAATTCTACACTATCCTCCTTACAGTTCACAATGCTTCCAAGCTTTGTATCACGCACAACATTTGAAATTGTTCCCGGTACAACACGGTCTAGATCATTAATATATATCAGGGAAAGCAAGGGTTTGAAGACTGATCCCTGGGGAACTCCACTACAAACCTTCCTCCAGCCTGGAAAATATCCATTAACCTCTACTCACTGTTTCCTGCCATTCAACTAGTTTCACTACTGATTTTTTACTGCCACACTATAACCCTTCTCACAAGTTTGGTGTGTGGCATTGTATCAAATGCCTTTTGGGAGTCGATATACACCACATCAACAGCACGGTTCACAGAACCCTCTCTGTTACCTCGTCAAAAACCTCCAGCAATTTATTTAAACATTAAATTATTTTCCAAACAAATGTTTTCATTGTTTATTCAAGTTTGAAGTGTCCTGCTGTCCTTTTCCAAAAGACAAATCAAAATCTAGGGATTCGACTGAGCATTCCAAATTGGATCAGAAGGCAAATGGACAAGATGATGGGAGGGAGCGAGGGAATGTCCTTACTGCTCCAGTGTGCTGTTCATGTTCTGCTAGAGGACTAACATTTCAAATGACATTTAAGAGATGAGTTTCAGTGGCCATTATTTTACATGTGGGTACAGTAAACAGGCAATATTCCACAAATCTGGAGCTACTCTGCAGCCTGAATTAAATATGGGTCAAGGTTACTGTAAAATTCAGAAAACACCAAAGGACGAGGATATGTGTCAGTCAGTAATCTCCCCTGCTCTTTTTTATTGTTCTCAATAACAGCATCTTCTGATAGACACAGGGACAGCTTTAGGAAGGTAGGCTAATAGATGAGGACACACAACACATTATAGTGCAGCTGATAACACATGAACAATACTCCTATTTGGAAGAGAATATAACAAGCTGAGAATCAGAAGTGGTTATTTAGCCTATCCATGCTCCCTCAATGTTGAAAGTAATTAAGGCATTTTACCTTTGCCCTTGTCTGAGCATAAAGTGCCAGTTTGACTCACTTTCACTTAACTGAGTGACACAGTTGTGGCTTCAAATTCCACCACAGGTTTGTGTGCATAATTAAGCCGATACCTCACTTCAGTACTGCGGGATTGCTGCATTGGTGACGTTTTTTGGGTTGAATGTTAAACCAAGGCCCAACTTGCCTGAGAAGGTGGTCATGAAACATTCAATGGTGCCATGTGACATCCTGGCAGACATTCTTCCCTCAAGTCATCAGCCATTTGTGGAACACAGCTGGTGCCAAATTTGCGACTATAACAACAGGAAGGGGGTGAGTGCTGGGAACAGGAAGAGTTCAGGGTGGGGATTTAAATAGAGCTTGCTGGATAATGGTGCCTCCTCCAGAACCTTCTGCCTTGTACTTCCTGCTGGCCCTGCACCCCCTTCCTGCTCCACCTCTCATCCCATAAGTTTGACTCTCAGATACTGCCTGCAGGCAACTGGCTTCTTTTCATCTCTCTGGCCCTCTCTTCTTCTGAGGAGGAGGAGGTCCCACCAACAGAGTACATAATCTCAATTTTTGTACAGATGGTCGCACAGGATTGCGCACAGAAGGGGTCTTTGGCAGACAACGTCTGCATATGCTGAAAAAAACAGAGAGTTGTCTAGAACACCAAAACAAAAATGCAAAAAATCAATCTGCAAACCAAGTCCAAGCAACTCGCAGCTAAAGTCCTAATTGTGGACACAATAACCTGGTGTTGTGAGACTTCTTGCAATGTCTTAATTAGTCACCTTACCAACCTTGTTGAATATTCTGTGAAGATTTTCTATACCCTGTTTGGGTAAATCAATTTAAAAAGTCTATTAGTTTTCCCTATTGGGTGAAGAAGAGGATGCTGAGTTGAAGTAATCAGACAATTTCACTGGGTAATTGAGAATTACAATGCAATTAATAGCTTCCTAAGTATTTAATTTAAATAGTTATCTTCCCCTTGATTGCCCGGTGTTTTATCTATTCTTTCATTCCATTAAGTTCCAACTGTGCCATATGCCATTTGTTGTCCGAATGAGCAGGCAAGTGGCCTCTTCCTAGGAGTCCATTTTGTACTCAGTTGCTAAGCTGTTCTAGAATTGTTGGAGAGTAGAAAGAATGAGCTAAAGTGGCCTTCCCCAGCCTGTAGTGTCTGGCCCAAGGAGTCACACAACTAGAGGAAAAGAAAGGAGCATAGAATTGGATGTCCTACTTTTAATTATATGGGTAAGATGGGTAGAGAGGGATATGGGCCAAACATGGGCAATTGGGACTAGCTTAGTGACTTAAAAAAAGGGCAGCATGGACAAGTTGGGCCGAAGGGTCTGTTTCCATGTTGTAAACCTCTATGACTCTTATGACACAAAGGGACATCTACTCAATTTATTAACCACTTACCACCTTCCTTAAATAACTATTTTTAAAAACTTGAGGGCAAGCTCAAATTTTTAAAAAATCCCACTCTGGCTTGTTCATTTCTGAGGAGGTGATACAAATTTCACACAAGCATAAAGGCACCTGAGAAAGGTGAAAGTGTTCTGAAAGTTCTGGTTCCACAAAGAGACAAAATTGGTTGGCCAAATAGGTGTTCATGAAGATAATGGCCAGGCTTTGCAAATTAACGCAATGGTGGAATGGCACAACTTATCAAGAACTGACGATATAACTGTCTTTGAGCATGAGATCATTTAAATAAGGTAGATAATTAGATAATTTAAATCTTCAAGGGTGCTTTGCATTCTCACAGACACACAGGGAGCCGATAACCGAATGGGATTGTCACTAGACTATTAATCCAGAAACTCAGCTACTGTTTTGGGGACTGGGTTCGAATCCCAACATGGCAGATGGTGGAATTTTAATTCAATAAAAGATATCCGGAAATAACAATCTGCTGATGACCATGAAACCATTGTTGGTTGTCATTGGAAAAACCCATCTAGTTCACTTTAGGGAAGGAAATCTGCCATCCTTACCTGACCTGGCCTACATGTGACTCCAGAGCCACAGCGATGTGGTTGACTCTCGACTGTCCTCTGAAATGGCCTAGCAAGCCACTCAGTATAAGGGCAACTAGGGCTGGGCAATAAATGCTGGCCATTCCAGCGATGCCCATGTCCCTCAAAAACCTTAAAACACACACACCTGTGGACACATAGCGTCGTGCAGTCTAACAATGAAGGCAACTGGAAAAGTAACTGAGCAGCAAGAAGCCAACTGCACTGAAACAGTGAAGAATGTAGACCTCTTCATGCATAAATCCATAATTCTCTCTCGACATTCTGTCCTCCCCCCAAAATAAATGAGCAGATTGCAATGCGCTCTAGTGGGAGTGATGTTTTTCTTTCTAATTTAGCCCGTCTCTCGGCGGGCCACGTCCATCAGTTCCAATACAACAACCACTCTGATTAAATATATCAAGACTTCGCTGAGGCCTGACTGCACAAGTCTGCTCGCAATTCGCACTGCTCCTCTGATGGTTGTGAAGAAACTGAAGGAAAAAAAAAATTAAAAAGTAAGATTGCTTTAATGCACTTCACAAAGCCAATGGTGATGAACAATTCCTCAGTAGTATTTTTCAAAGTGGATTTGTTTGGTGCTCTAATGAGTAAATGACATCCTTGAGAACCTTCTCCATTTACTGAGTTGTAGGCAAATCTTTATGCTTGGGTGTTGTCGATGGTGGAGCTTTTTTTTGTGTTCTTGCCACTCAGAGTCAATGAAGCAGTTCCAGCTCTGAAGAAGAGTCGAGTCATATGGGCTCGAAACGTTAGCTCTGCTTCTCTCTCCACAGATGCTGCCGGACCTGCTTTCATTTCAGGTATCCAGCATCCGCAGTAGCCTTTATAACATCGTATCATGGGTCGGGAATATAAGAAAGCTCACTTTTTTTATTCCATAAAAATTCATCCCTATTGTGACTTATCCAGGGCTAATGTTGGACAAGCAATCTGACCAGATCGAGACAGTTGGCAGAGGGGAGAAGATTGAATCATAGAATCCCCACAGTGCAGTGCAGAAGGAGGCCATTTGGCCCATCGAGTTTGCACCGACCCCAATCCCACCCAGACCCCATCCCCATAATCCCATTCATTTACCCTAGCTAGTCCCCCTAACACTAAGGGGCAATTGAAAATTTTAAAGTTTATTTATTAGTCACAAGTAGATTTACATTTACTGTGAAAATCCCCCAGTCACCACACTCCGGCGCCTGTTCGGGGACACTGAGGGAGAATTTAGCATGGCCAATGCACCTAACCAGCACATCTTTTGGACTGTGGGAGGGAACTGAAGCACCCGGAGAAAACCCACGCAGACACGGGGAGAACGTGCAAACTTCACACAGGCAGTGACCCAAGCCAGGAATTGAACCCGGGTTCTTGGCACTGTGAGGCAGCAGTGCTAGCCACTGTGCCCCCGTGCCACCCTTTGTTGAAGAGGAAAAGCCTAAGCTTCCTATAGAACATAGAACATAGAAAGCCACAGCACAAACAGGCCCTTCGGCCCACAAGTTGCGCTGATCATATCCCTACCTCTAGGCCTATCTATAGCCCTCAATCCCATTAAATCCCATGTACTCATCCAGAAGTCTCTTAAAAGACCCCAACGAGTTTGCCTCCACCACCACCGACGTCAGCCGATTCCACTCACCCACCACCCTCTGAGTGAAAAACTTACCCCTGACATCTCCTCTGTACCTACCCCCCAGCACCTTAAACCTGTGTCCTCTCGTAGCAACCATTTCAGCCCTTGGAAATAGCCTCTGAGAGTCTACCCTATCCAGACCTCTCAACATCTTGTAAACCTCTATCAGGTCACCTCTCATCCTTCGTCTCTCCAGGGAGAAGAGACCAAGCTCCCTCAACCTATCCTCATAAGGCATGCCCCCCAATCCAGGCAACATCCTTGTAAATCTCCTCTGCACTCTTTCAATGGCTTCAACATCTTTCCTGTAATGAGGTGACCAGAACTGCGCGCAGTACTCCAAGTGGGGTCTAACCAGGGTCCTATAAAGCTGCAGCATTATCTCCCGACTCCTAAACTCAATCCCTCGATTAATGAAGGCTAGTACGCCGTACGCCTTCTTGACCGCATCCTCCACCTGCGAGGCCGATTTAAGAGTCCTATGGACCCGGACCCCAAGGTCCTTCTGATCCTCTTCACTGCTAAGAATGGTACCCTTCATATTATACTGCTGCTTCATCCCATTGGATCTGCCAAAATGGATCACTACACACTTATCCGGGTTGAAGTCCATCTGCCACTTCTCCGCCCAGTCTTGCATTCTATCTATGTCTCGCTGCAACTTCTGACATCCCTCCAAACTATCCACAACACCACCTACCTTGGTGTCGTCAGCAAACTTACCAACCCATCCCTCCACTTCCTCATCCAGGTCATTTATGAAAATGACAAACAGCAAGGGTCCCAGAACAGATCCCTGGGGCACTCCACTGGTCACTGACCTCCATGCAGAGAAAGACCCCTCCACAGCCACTCTCTGCCTTCTGCAGGCAAGCCAGTTCTGGATCCACAAGGCAACAGCCCCTTGGATCCCATGCCCTCTCACTTTCTCAAGAAGTCTTGCATGGGGGACCTTATCGAACGCCTTGCTGAAGTCCATATAGACCACATCCACCGCTCTTCCTTCGTCAATGTGTTTGGTCACATTTTCAAAGAACTCAACCAGGCTCGTAAGGCACGACCTGCCCTTGACAAAGCCGTGCTGACTACTTTTGATCATACTAAACTTCTCTAGATGATCATAAATCCTGTCTCTCAGGATCCTCTCCATCAACTTACCAACCACTGAGGTTAGACTCACCGGTCGGTAATTTCCCGGGCTGTCCCTGTTCCCTTTCTTGAATATAGGGACCACATCTGCAATCCTCCAATCCTCCGGAACCTCTCCCGTCTCCATCGACGATGCAAAGATCATCGCCAAAGGCTCCGCAATCTCCTCCCTCGCCTCCCACAGTAACCTGGGGTACATCCCATCCGGTCCCGGCGACTTACCAACCTTGATGCCATTCAATAGTTCCAACACATCCTCTTTCTTTATGTCCACATGCTCGATCCTTTCTGTCCACCGCAAACCAGCAGTACAACCACCCAGATCCCTTTCCACCGTGAATACCGAGGTAAAGTATTCATTAAGCACCTCCGCCATTTCTAACGGTTCCGCACAAACTTTTCCCCCTTCACCTTTTAAGGGTCCTATGCCTTCACATCTCATCCTTTTACTCTTGACATATTTGTAGAAAGCCTTGGGATTCTCCTTAATCTTACCCGCCAAGGCCTTCTCATGACCCCTTCTCGCTCTCCTAATTTCCTTCTTAAGCTCCTTCCTACATCCCGTATACTCCTCTAAATCCTTAACACCTCCTAGCTCTCTGAACCTTCTGTACGCCTCTCTTTTCTTATTCACCAGGTTCATCACAACCTTCGTGCACCACGGTTCCCGTACCCTACCAACACCCCCCTGTCTCATCGGAACTATGGCTGGCCATTGAGCAGTGAGGGCCCGTACTATCATGCTGCCATTCCTATAAAGCAAATAGAAACTCAAAAGCTGAGGATCTTTCAGGGTGAAGAAAAGATTCACAAAGATGTTTTTTTTAAATATAAATAAACTGCTTTTGTGCAGTCTCTGACTCTCTACCACCCTCAGAAGAGCTTATAATTGAGGATAATTAAAAGCACTAGAATCTCATTGAACCAACCTCCATCGCTCGCTAAGGAATGTTCAGCCTCTGAGTCCCTTTTCAGTTCAATTCATCATTAATATTTATTTTTAGCCTCTGGTGTCACACAGGCAATGCTGTTGATGTGAAAGTGATTCCTCAAGCTGCCCCTGCCACGTACATCAAAATCAGCTGTGCCAAATGTCAATCTGCAGCTTGTTGCTTGGACGCTGGAGGATCTTGTCTGTGGAAATTCCATGGGTGACAAAACACAGCAGCAGCCCTGCCAGTTTCTTAGAATCATAGAATCCCTGTAGTGCAGAAAGAGGCCATTCAGCCCATCGAGCTTGCACTGGCACCAATCCCATTCAGGCCCCATCCCCGTAACCCCATGTATTTACCCTGCTAATCCCCCTGACATTAGTGGCAATTGAGCATGGCCAATCAAAATAACCCGCACATCTTTGGAGGGTGGGAGGAAACTGGAGCACCCGGAGGAAACTCACAGAGACATAGGGAGAATGTGTAAACTCCACACAGACAGTAACCTGAGGCCGGAATTAAACCCAGGTCCCTGGTGCTGTGAGGCAGCAGTGCTAACCACTGTGCCACCTTTATCACATCTCCATAGATCATAGAATCCCTACAGTGCAGAAGGAGGCCATTTGGCCATCGAGTCTGCACCAACCACAATCCCACCCAGGCCCTATTCCCGTAACCCCACATATTTGCCTTGCTAATCCCCTTCACATTAGGATCAATTTATCATGGCCAATCAACCTAACCTAATCTTTGGACTGTGGGAGGAAACTGGAGCACTGGGAGAAAACCCACGCAGACGCGGGGAGAATGTGCAAACTCCACATTTTTGCAAACTCCTCATATATACTCCTCACTCCTTTTCTAATCCTGCCACGGCAGCTGGTGGAATTTGAATTCAATAAATAATATCTGGAATTAAGAATCTACTGATGACCGTGAAACCATTGTCGATTATCGGAAAAACCCATCTGGTTCACTAATGTCCTTTAGGGAAGGAAATCTGCCGTCCTTACCTGATGTGGCCTACATGTGACTCCAGACCACAGCAATGTGGATTGACTCTCAACTACCCTCCAAGGGCAACTAGGGATTGGCAATAAATGCTGGCCAGCCAGAGACGCCCGTGTCCCACAAATCAATGAAACAGTGATAGTGCCATAGAACATGGTGAAATGTTGTCTTCAGTTTAAAGATGGGACTTCATCTCCACAAGAACTGCATGGTGATCACTCCTACTATCACCATCATGGACAGATGTATCTGCAGTAGGTAGACAGGTGAGGCTGAAGTCGATTAGGTTTTTCTCTCGTGCTGGTTCTCTCAACACCTGCCACAGGCCCAATCTGGCAGAGGGTCAGCATGGACTCGATGGACCAAAAGGCCTCTTTCTTTGCTGTAATCTTTCTATGATTCTATGTTCTTTAGGATCCAAGCAGCATGGTCAGTCGTGGTGCTTTTGAGCCACTCTTCGTGATAGGCATTTAAGTCTCAAGGTACATTCTGTACCTTCACATTACAAAGGTATCCAGTGAAAATTATTTCATTGACTTTTAAGTGCTTTGGATAATCTAAGTTTTTGACAGGCACTAAGTGAAACCCTTTTGTCATTTACTTTCTGCCTCAATTGTTAAAGGGCATTGTAATTAATTTTGAGGTTCCAAGCTAGAAATGAGATATATCATTGTGGACTATTGCTGTCCTATTTGATGATCCTCATCTGAGATCATGCGGGATAGGAATTAAATTTAATTTTGATCCATGGGGGCCAAATAATTTGCCGATACCCATTATATAGACTAACAGATTAGAATGACCACTTGGGAAAGCTATCAGGAGGATTCCGGGAGTCCCTGAAACCATTCTGTATCTCGCATGGGCTGTAGCAGCCTTCCATTAGCTTCACATGGTAAAAGAACGGGGAAGATAGCTAGGGTAAAAGCTTCAGTCACTTAGGCCCCGAACGTCTAATCACCTGGGCATTGTACCCATCCCAAGATGCGCTGGGCGACACATTCCTCACCCCTCCCCCCCCCACCCTCCTCCCTCATCCTTAAGAAGTTCTCAGGTAAGGATGGCATGATATTTGCCTGGGAAGTTCTCAGCCCTGCACTGGGAACCATGTGATAATCAGATTTAAATCAGACTTTGGTTCCGGATACCTGACAGGAATAGTTTCTCAGGAAAATTTAGAATAATTAAAGCCACTTCTAACTCCTGGGTAAATATAGCACTGATCCTACCAACCCCCACAGGACTCCCCAACTACCACCACAAACCCCCGACTACCCTGACACACTCCGATAATGCCCCACCATTCTGACTACACAACCCACCCTCCCCTGACTACCCTCCCCATGCCCCAATTGTTTTTTAAATGTAGCAATTTCTTTGTAGTTACTTTCCCAACATTAGTTCGTCACTCTGTGAATAGTTATCCTCACAGAATCAGCATTGGGTCCGACTGCTTGCAAGTTTGATGAAAGAAAGACACATTGCATAATGTCCCATATTGCTTTATAGCCAATTAATAATTTTGAGTTGTAGTTACTGGTAAAATGCAGGCAATGTTATCAAACGGTGGACTGTGCTCGAGGGGCCGAATGGCTTACTCCTGCTCCTAATACATAACTTTGTACATCATTCTGGATGGATGAGATGAGCTGGGCTATATGGCCTTTGTCATCCAAAGTTATCTTCTGGAGAGAGGGTGGAATCATGGTTGGAGTTCTGTTTATTTTGTTGTTGTTTACTGTGAGGAGGGTTTGTGCGCTGAAATTACCAGCACAGGAGTGTATAATGGGCTCATCGTGAATCAGTAACCTGTTTTACACTGCACACGATTCTCAAGAGTCTTCTCCAATGACTTCAATCTTGTACTTTTGTCTGCTCACCTATTATCACACTCTCTCATGGTGCTTTTATGAGTATTTTGAGGAATGAAATATTGTGATAAAGCTGCGTTGCATAGTAAATATTGAAACCATACTGAGGTGAGAAGCAGCAATCAGCAGAATATTCAGACTTGTTGATCAAGAAAACACAGGTAAAATTGTAAACCATTCCGTCTTTGTCCTTTGGCCTCTTAAAAGTTGTGTCACACAAGAGACACCTGAGAACTCCAACACTTCTCACGGATCTAAGTTGTTCAGTCATTCCACTTTGTTGTTTAGGAGTCATTTCGTCTTTCAAGTGCAAGTGGGTGGGATAAGGGGCTTGGAAACCAGAGGTAGCATGGCCCATGATTTCTCTCCTGGGCCTGGATTAGGCCCTCAGCTATACAGTGCATAGGCTGCAAAACCTCATTCAATATGCTTGATGCGCGACAATCAAGCACGAGGTACAAGGCTTCAGCGATTGAAGGCTTTTATTGACAAACAATGGAACTATCTAACACGAGTACACCAATCCAGACTGGAGGGATCCCGCCTGAGCAGAGGGTCTTATACCACTCCCCAGGAGGCGGGGCCCGACCGGGATGTGCCATAACAACATCCACCACAGGTATATTAATCCCACAGTGTAAACACCCTAACCCAACAACATTATAACAACCCCCACAGTGGCAACACCCTAACCCAACAGTAACATTGGAATAACCCCACAGTGGTAACCAACGATGGTTCACCACAATGCTATTAGAAGCATTGAAAATTGGCTCTTGTGTTTTTCCATGTAACAAAATGGCCAACTTATTATCTTTTGGGGATAGTATTCAAAACTGTGTATTGACCAAATTAATGGGTTTGGATAATCTCATTCCCATATTGAACAAAAGTACCATGCCCCTTATAAATTAATCTTAACTAGCCGTAATTTAAGTTATATTTCGCTATCATCTATTTTCATTGGGAAGCCTTTTGTGTTCCCAGAACTTCAAATCATGTTTGAAACAAGAACGACAAACAAAATGAAAAGTATGGAATTCTTGTCTGAAGCGGCATAAACAGATAAGAAAAAGAACAAAGTGCTGATGGCATCCACACAAGTTCTTCTGCTCGCCATCCTCCCTGAAATAATGACCTCCAGTGAGCATTTTTCAGAGAAGCACGGGCAAAAGTGAGAAGCTCACCCAGATAAACACATGCGGATCTAAGAAGATATAAACTCTTTGAATGAACCTCACACTTAACAGCTCGTGATGCGGAAAGAAAGTGAAGTCCAGCCAGAGGTAGAAAAAAAGAACTGATTCTTTCACAAATTCAGATTTATGTTGGACCAATCTTTATCAAGACAAGTTGCTGGCAATGTCCCAGAAGGCGTGAAGAGATGTTGAAGCACTATTCTCCTATTTGCCTTGACGCCAATCAGCGGCAGATAAATGTGTAAATGATTTCACCACAGTTCAAATCGCAGTACATAATATTCTGCTGCAATTGCACACTTTGGTTTTTTTTCTCAGGTTAGATCGAAGCTTCAGATTCACGTGACGTGTTAAAATGCATATTCATTAGCATTTGCACAACAGAAAATGAAGTCTCTGATTTTCGCATGTTAATAACTTAGCACTGGGGAGCTGGAGAGAATACTAACAGCGACAACATCATGTGAAATAAGGGCAAAAATTTGGGAGGTAATTACTGCCAATCAAGCACTGCCACAATGAAATATTCATGTTTTGCTTAAGCAGTCTGTTTAAAGTTCTCAGCCATTTCCCAGGAGCAGCTAGGAGATCGTAGAAACCAACCATGCATTTGTGAAAAGGCTTACCTTACCCCAGCATTCCTGTGCATTGTTACTACAGTGTCTCTGCCTGTCCAGTGCTGTCATTAGTACCTTGTTCCATTAGGGGCTGCACTCTTTGTATAACGAGTCTCAGGAAGATTAGAAGTTCAACTACAAATATTTTATTTAAACCACTTCTTCATCCCTGAATCAGAATTAGATTGAATTATTTATGTTGGGTGTGAGTTTTAAAACTTGTTACCATTGCAGTTTTACCTATTTGACAGGGCTACAGGAAGATAAATAAGGAGATGTCGTTTCAATATCTTATTCTTTGCAATAAGGATATAGATAAGATTAGATCTAGAAAGGTCTTAAAAAAGATAACACCAAGCTATGGAGCAGGTGCTGCACAGTGGGATTAAAATGAGTGGCCAGTTTCTTGTTTTCTCCTCTTTGGTTGGTGCAGTTCGGATGGGCTGAATGGCCTCTTTCTGTACCGTAATATTTCTATGGTTCTATAATTCTTTCTCAGGTTACAGTTCTCCACTAAATAATGCCTTTGGCATAAATTTACTCATCAACTAAATTACTAACCCTATGAACTCTATTGTTATTTTGTACTAGCTGCTATGTCAAGGTATCGCTTGATCTCATTCTGAAATCTAGAGGGCAGTTGGAATGTCTAATTGCTAATCTGCTCTGTACCTTTAATGCCTCTGGTCTGGGACGGCGCGGTGGCACAGTGGTTAGCACTGCTGCCTCACAGCTCCAGGGACCCAGGTTCAATTCTGGCCTCGGGTGACTGTGTGGAGTTTGCACATTTTCCTTGTGTCTGCATGGATTTCCTCCGGGTGTTCCTGTTTCCTCGCATTGTTGAATGATGTGTAGGTTAGGTGGATTGGCCATGCTAAGTTGCCCCTTAGTGTTCAAAGATGTGTACGTTAGCTGGATTAGCCATGGGAAATGTGTGGGGTTACGGGGATAGGGCAGGGCAGAGGACCTGGGTAAATTACTCTATCAGAGAGTTGGTGCAAACTTGAAGGGCCAAATGGCCTCTTCTGCACTGTAGGGATTCTATGAAGTACTCCCTCTGGGAATTGACATAATTGTAAACACTAGTAAATTCCAAGGATAAATAAATTACATGTAAATTTTAGGCTCTTTGTCAATGATTGCCTGAGTAAAGTGATAAACTAGTCAAATGTGCCATTTTCTGTCCATTGTGTGCCTGTACTTGCCAGTGGGAATAAAGTGGCTGACAAGAAACAACCAAGGAAGAATTAGGATAATCTCACTGCCTGTCACTAAAGAGACAAATTAGCATAATCTCTGCTTTTTCATTATTGTAAATAAAATAAACCCAGTAAACTAAACAGTAATTCTCAATATTCTGGGGGTTGGAGGACGCCTTTACGAATGCATGAGTAAACATAGATCACCCACTTCAAAATGATAATGCTAAATAAATACTCATAATATGGGAAGTGCTGCAGATAAAGAGTGTTTTAGTAAATTAATATCTTTTCCAATTTGTTCGTTCTAATTCTAATATCAGTAAATGTAAATTCTGCACTAATCTAGACTAAAGTACGCTTTTATTCCCACCAGTCTAGAACTCCACAATTCCCATTCCATCCCAAAACTGAAGATTAGCAGAAGACAGAAGCACTCAGACACTATTATCGAACATCTCATTGACAACCGCTACTCTCAGGGCTCCTCCCTGCATGCTTCCCCTAGACAAGAGAGCCAGCCCACACTGCACTGCATATCTGGTGGTCACACCGCCTTCCTCACATCTATCAGCTCGCAACAAGCCTGCCTCTGGCAGCTACTCATTTGCTTTCTTGACCATGGCACCACCCTGGAAGTATTCGTAAATTGTACAGTACTCAAGTTGCCAAAGCAACAGGTGCTTCTTCCTCACTGACCATTATAAATCATTTTACAATTAGTCCTATTTAAAATAATTGTAGTGTAGATTGCTATTGTCAGATGCCACTACTGTAAAGTTGCAAAAGCGTACACCCATGAAAGTCCATGCAGACCCCAATAGAGCCAATGGACCCCAGTTGAGAAGCACTGAACTTACATGCATTCAATTCAGTTACTGAGATATTTGGGATACAGTGAATAAGAGGTCACTTGGGGGACGCTCAGGAAGAACGACTGAAGTAAAAATGGGATGAAAATGAGCGGCTATTTTGTTTTTAGCCACGTAGACATGATGGGCTCCATGGCCTCTTTCTGCACCATAACCTTTCTCTGATTCTAAAACACAGTCTAACAATGTATCCTGTGCTCTCTAACATGAGATTTATGATGCAGGGTGTACATGAACAACGATACATTACCCAGTACTTGATTTGTTGGTTCTAGAAGTAATGTTATTGGGATTGATTTTCCAAACATGGTGAAAAAAGCAATACGGCAATATTCCTATATTTGATCACTCTCAGTCAGTCTTAGATTGTGGCAAGCAGTGTGACTGCTAAATAGAATTGATCGCAGCAGAAATGAAAAGAAGTCAAAATGAAAGGTGATAGATGACATTAGTGGTTGGAAAAATACATTTAATAGTGTAACATAGTAATGTTTCAGGCAGGAAAAAAAATCATTGGTGCATTTAGCCTACCTTTCCAAACTTCCTATCAATTTCCTTACCATAGATCTGGAACTCATATTCCCATATTCTTTTCTTAATAGGAGTCCATCTAGTCTTATTTTTAAGCTTGCTGTGCTTTTCAGTTTTAGCTTTTCCACTAATACACCAGTTTCACTTTCTATCGCTCCTTTGTTAAAATATTGCGGAATCAATTTTCCATTTGCTTTTTCGACTTTAAATTATGCCAGAAGTTCTCAAACATTGTGCTCAACGAAAGGACATTGGATTTGAAGATCCCAGAACCTAATGTTCTAAACCCGTGGCAATCTTATGGGCCCTTATCAAGCCAATTTCCCCCAGTATTTGTCTTCAGCAATTTTATTTATTCTTTCACAGAATGTGGGCATCACTGGTCAGACCAGCATTTATTGCCTATTCCTAATTGCCCTTGAGAAAGTGATGGTGTGACACCTTCTTAAACTGCTGCAGTCCATGTGATGTAGGTGCACCCACAGTGCCGTGAGTAAGGACATTCCAAGATGTTGCAGCAGTAAAGCTCCAAGTCAGGATGGTGTGTAGTTTGCAGGGAAACTTTCAAATGGTGGTATTGTTATACCTCTGCTGCCCTTGTCCTTCTGGATGGGAGAAGCCCCGGGTTTGGAGGGTGCTGACAAAGGAGGCTTGATGAGTTAATTACAGTGATAGTCACTAATAGTCTAATGAATTAAATTGGTATCATATGTCACTTTTGTTTCAAAAGTAATGTCCTCTTGTAATGACACTGTGAAGCCTTCTCAGCAATGGCCCATTCCTTAGTTCTGCAAATTAGCGATTAGAATTACCCGACATTTGTAATGGGATGCGCGTAGAGTGTGAAAATTAGAAACTCCTTTGACCAAAAGAGAATCGATGAGTGGAATTTTCCACAACTTATTTGCATCGCTCATTCCCAGTTTTTAAAAAAATCTGCAACGTGGGGAATAAATAAACCCGAATCCTTCAGCAGTGTGTAAAATTTGACAGTGAGTGGGTAGCACTGATCTGTAATGATCTTTTGTTTTCCACATGTATGGAGCCTATTGAGTAAGAAGTAGAACTGGAGCATATGTTTCTCTGTCTAATTGAGTGGGCAAAAATGCAAATGTGTCCACAGAGCATTCTGTATTCATTAAAACAAGTGATGATAAATAGTGTGTAAAATTGGTTCTATCTTTACTAAGCAAGAGGATCAGACATCCCACAATGTTGTGTTATGTGTGGAAATGGCATCACTGCAAATTATTCTGATTGTTAATTATGAATGTAAGTGATCTGTGAATCACAGTGAATCTCGATGCTCTTTTCTTTGCAATGACTGTGCTTGAAGATTGCACAGTACTACCAACAATATAAATGATCTTATGAATAAAGCCTGGGAGATTGAGATAATGCTAACGATGCTTAAAACTCCAGGTTCCAAACCATTAATATGACATACAGATAGTGCAATCCTTCACTAATTATTTTCTAGCATTATTTATTTTTGGAGTCATTGATCACAATGCAGGTCTATCGCTTTGCAGTTGGCTGATTCAATGACACAGCAGACTCAATGCTGTGTGACTGAAGGCACAATGGTACATAGAATCCCCACAGAGGAGAAAGAGGCCATTCAGCCCATCCAGCCTGTGCCAACAACAATTCCACCCAGGCACTATCCCTGTAACCCCACGTATTTACCCTACTAGTCCTCATGACACCAAGGGACAATTTAGCACGGCCAATCAACCTAACCATCCCACTCATACTTAGAAGGGAATGACAGCAGATAGCCACAGAGATCTTAGCAAGGAGTCTAGCCCTAGGGTTGCCAACTTTCCAGGAATAGTCTGGAGTCTTCAGGAACTGAAGATCAATCTCCAGGAATTAGCTCCACCCAACTCTGGGGAAAAATCATAGGGGCGTGAAAAAGATTGTTTATTTTTGTCATTTTCTTTCAACATTCATCTTTACCAGATATATTGAAAATGGGTAATAAAAAAAGTTGCATGGCTAAGAGTTAAGCATCATCTGATTGGATAATTAGTCTTTTTGCTTTCCAATTAGTGTGAAGGCAGTGTGTCACAAGGATAGATGTGTTGGTGAACTACTGGTGAGAGTTTGAGGGGAAAGTCATGCAATGAAACCTCCAAGAATATAGTTAGCAACTCTATCTGGCCCCAGGAATCTGGCTGCAGTACCAGAAAAAGTTCAATGACCTCACACCCGCCTGACTGTGGCGACTAGGGGATTTTCACAATAACTTCATTGCAGTGTTAATGTCAGCCTACTTGTGACACTAATAAATAAACTTTAAACTTTAAACTAACTTTTAAGATTTTGGCCATGAGGTTGTGATGCTCCACAAATCAGGGTCAGAAAGATCAAGATCAGGGGGTAAGTTCATGGCACTTGACGGGATGTTCATGGACAACCCATCTGGAGTGGTCATATCTCAGATGCCTCCTTCCTTCTTCTTCCTACTCTTCCCCAGGTGATTGCAAGAGCACCTGCTGGCAAAGATTAGGCCCTCATGATTGACATATTTTTGGAGGATGCAACAGACCACCAAAAACCACAATTCATGCTGTCGAATCCCTCCATCGCGGAGGGCTCCATGATGTTTCTATTTGCAGCCTGGCGCTCCTTACAGCAGTGCCGCACACATGCAGTCAAGTTGAGAGGGAAATCACAAACCAAAAGTTCTAAAATTTAAAAGCTTTTCCAAGTCTTTTTCACCTCTTTTCCCATAATAATTTCAGAAGGGATTTGCTGAGCTGCTGTCTGAACTAACTGTGGTTATTATCCCATGGCTGATAAGGTTCCAGCCATTAGCTCCTGATTGATTGATTGTCTAACTGGATGAGATGGGAAGAACACATTTCCATGTAACTATTGGCCTAGTTGACTTTCTGTCTCTGCTTTACAGGTAGCCTTATTGAAATGCACAAATGAGATCCATTGCAATTTCAGTAAATCTTTTGAAGCACTTCTTGACATCAGCAGGTGTGAAATCCTGCAGAAGAATATTGTGGCATATCTGAATTGCAACTCACATTGGAAATTTCCAAAAACTAGTCAACTTGCAAGCCCAAGTTTCAGTTGACTTGTGGCAGCCATTTGAAGTCTGTGTTTGTGGGGAGGCATGGTGGCACAGTGGTTAGCACTGTTGCCTCACAGCACAGCGACCTGGGCTCAATTTCAGCCTTGGGTGACTGTCAGTGTGGAGTTTTCACATTCTTCCCATGTCTGTGTGCGCTTCTTCTGGGTGCTCTGGTTTCCTTCCATAGTCCAAAGATGTACAGGTCAGGGTGTATTGACCATGCTAAATTGCCCTTGGCGTCCAAAGATTTGTAGGTTAGGTGGATTAGCCATGGTAAATGCGTGGGGTTACGGGAATAGGATGGGGTTGGGCCTGGGTAAGTTGCTCTTTGGAAGAGTTGGTGCAGACTCGATGGGCTGAATGGCCTCCTTCTTTACTATGGGGATTGATTCTTGCTTTCAAAAACTCCTTTCTAAACAGTTAAATACGTGTGTGATCAGATGATGAAATTGTAGACTGACCTTTCAAATTTGCACCACTCCCTTCTAACCGAATGAATGCCTATCTACTCCATCACCACCCAGGACACTATACTTCCATGGTGTCTGCAGCAGCAAAAGCAAGTTAAAAGCAAGAGTCCAAGCCAAGAGTCCATGGTGATCTCTTTAAGTCGCATTAATGGAATTCCTGATGCAACTGACTTCATGTTCATCTGTGTGTGTTTAAGAGCAGTCCATTTGCTGACTCCAGATGCTTCCGGCTGACGCAGGATAAACCCCCCAATGTCACCTTTCTAACATTACAATCTGCATGTGTTGCATTGGACGTTGTCAGGAGTGAATTCCCCACTGGGTTATTCATCTCCAGCCTTGCTTAACACCGAAACATGTAACCAAGGAGTGGAATTTTGCACCAGAAAGCTGCTTTAGTTCTTGGAGATATTACTAGAAAAGATGATAATAGATCAAAATGTAAATCCATGACTTAAAATTCAGGAGTTAAGCTTCTTCTTTTATGACTTTGTTAACATAATTTATATGTCTGATGATGTGCTCAGTGAAGCGAGGAAAAGCTTTTCACTGTTTTTAGGCAGCAGGCATTCCCAGGTCAGGAATAATTCAGCTTAGTTGCACATTAAATTTTCTCACAAGCTGCCCAAAAGTGTCGATTGACCCCAATCTCAGAGTAACACCCCCCCTACTGCCCTTGTGTGACTTTCCATTTCCCACAATTAGCCTTTACGACCTTTCCGCATCAGATTGCCAACATTCTGACACTTTCATCCAAATTTATGAGCAGCTTCCTGTTTTAGATTCATCCGCACTTGGACTGAGGTTGGCACAGGTTCATTTCAAGTGACGGTCTTGCAACCAAGAGAGGAGGGCACACTCTTCTCAGAAGTCCAACCTACATTCAAACCATGATGAAGGTCAATGCAATAACCCAAAGGAGCTCCAATCATAATTTTAATGATATAATTTACTTTAGTTCACTTCGCACCATGAATGGCTCCCCTGACCAGGTAGAAATGCAGGTTTATTACATTTTCAGCCCTGCTTGTAAGCAGCATTTTGAGACAAAACTACCCGAGACTCATTAGTATGATTTCTACATGTTATTTCCTTTGAACTCTGGGTTTCCTGTACCTGTAATGATGCCTCATCAGAAAGCTGCAGGCAACACTAATGATTATGCATCGCATCCAAATGAATGAATTCAGATGTGTTTCTGTTAAAGTGCCATCTGTTCCATCACAAAGTGTTTCTGAATCTTAGGCCTGGATTTTAACTGCCGGTGGATTTCTGCTGGCGAAAATGCACTGGTGAATTAATGTTGAACTTTTCTACAGTAAAACTGCAGCCGCGGGAAAGGTCAGTGGTGATTATCAACTGCTAGGATATCCCAACATGGTGACATGGTCCCCTGATCTTTGGGAGAGAACCAAGCACTCAATACCTTTGATTTCCTTTTGGTGCCCAGTAGAAAAGCGCTCTTGCTCTTCCTGGCCTCATGGGGAAAGTTTCAAAGAAGTGTTTAAAAACTCATGATTTGCTGCTGATTTGACCTGATGGGAAAGTCATTGCTTCTTCCTGAGCAGGCTACCGAGTTAAAATTGCAAGTCAGGTCATAGTAACAACATCAAGACTGGACACACATATCTTAGAAAAAGACTCCCACTGCCATCCCACCAGCTCAGTTGAGATTGTTCAGCTCCCAGCGGATTCAAGGTGGAGAAGTACCTTGGGCATTTTTAACCGATGACCATGAAATCATTGTCGATTGTCGGAAAAACCCATCTGGTTCCCTAATGTCCTTTCGGAAAGGAAATCTGCTGTCCTTACTTGGTCTGGCCTAAGTGTGACTCCAGAGCCACAGCAATGTGGTTGACTCTCAACTGCTCTCTGAAATGGCCTGGCAAGCCATTCAGTTCAAGGGAAACTAGGGATCGGCAATAAATGCTGGCCAGCCAACGACGCCCATGTCCCACAAAAGAATTTTTTAAAACTGCTCAGCGACCTGATTCAAATCAACCCCCACTACACACCCACATTCCCTTTTAATAAAATCCTGTTTCCTTCTCACTTTTATATGGTAAATGGAAAACAATAACCCATGTGCAGAAACGGATATAATTTGTACTAAGCATCACATTTGAAGAAAGAAACAATCAACAAGTCTGAGAAGGGAGATGGTCAATGCAGGACGAAATGCACGCAGTATACGGAACAAGGTAAATGAGCTTGTTACGCACATTGAAATTGGCCGGTACGATGTTGTGGGCATCACAGAGACGTGGGTGCAAGAGGATCAGGGCTAGGATCTAAATATCCAAGGATATGTGTCCTATTGAAAGGACAGCCAGATCGGCAAAGGGGGCGGGGTTGCATTGTTGGTAAGGAATGAAGTTAAATCAATAGCAAGAAGCGATATAGAAGGCATAGAATCTCTGTGGGTAGAGTTCAGGAATCGCAAAGGTAAAAAGACCCTGATGGGAGTTATGTACAAGCCCCTTGCAGTAGTCAGGATGTGGGGCAGAAAATAAATCAGGAGGAGAAAAGGCATATAAAAAAGGCAATATTACAATAATCATGGGGGACTTCAATATGCAGGCGGACTGGGAAAGTCAGGTAAGTAGTGGATCCCAAGAAAAGGAATTTGTGGAATGTCTAAGAGATGATTTTTTGGAGCAGCTTGTGACAGAGCCTACTAGGGAACAGGCAATTCTGGGTTTGGTGATGTGTAATGTGGCAGACTTGATTAGGGAACTTAAGATGAAGGAACCCTTAGGGAGCAGTGACTACAATATAATAGAATTTACCCTGCAGTTTGAGAGGGAGAAGCTGGAGTCAGATGTAACGGTATTACAATTAAATAAAGGTAACTACAAAGACATGAGGGAGGAACTGGCCAGAGTTGATTGGAAAGGGAGCCTAGCAGGGAAGACAGTGGAACAGCAATGGCAGGAGTTTTTGAGAGTTGTTTGGAAGGCACAACAGAAATTCATCCCAAGGAAGAGGAAACGTGCCAAGGGGAGGACGAGGCATCCATAGCTGATGAGGGAAGTCAAGGACAGCATAAAAGCAAAAGTAAAAGCATACAAAGTGGAGAGGATTAGTGGGAAGCCAGAGGATTGAAAAGCCTTTAAAAGTGAGCAGAGGACAACTAGAAAAGCAATAAGGGGGAGGAAGATGAAATATGAGTGTAAGCTAGCTAGTAATATGAAAGAAGATAGGAAGAGATTTTTTCAAAATATAAAAAATAAGAGAGAGGCAAAAATAGCCATTGGACAACTGGAAAATGAGGCTGGAGAAGTAATAATAGGAAAAAAAGAAATGGCAGAGGAACTGAATAGTTATTTTGCATCAGTCTTCACGGTGGAAGACGCCAGTGGGATGCCAGAGCTCCAGGAGAATCAGGGGGCACAGGTGAGTGTAGTGGCCATCACTAAGGAGAAGGTTCTGGGGAAACCGAAAGGTCTGAAGGTGGATAAATCACCTGGACCAGATGGACTACACCCCAGGGTTCTAAAAGATACCTGAGGAAATTGTGGAGGTATTGGTGGTGATCTTTCAGGAATCACTGGAGGCAGGGAGGGTCCCAGAGGATTGGAAAGTAGCTAATGTAACACCGTTGTTTGAGAAGGGAGGGAGGCAGCAGACGGGAAATTATAGGCCAGTTAGCCTGACTTCGGTTATTGGCAAGAGTTTGGAGTCCATTATTAAAGATGAGATCGCAGAGAACTTGGAAGTGCATGATAAAGTAGGATTGAGTCAGCACGGCTTTGTCAAGGGGAGGTCATGTCTGACAAATCTGTTAGAGTTCTTTGAGGAGGTAACAAGGAAGTTAGATAAAGGAGAACCAGTGGATGTGACTTATTTAGATTTCCAGAAGGCCTTTGACAAGGTGCCACACAGGAGGCTGTTAAATAAGTTAAGAGCCCATGGTGTTAAGGGTAAGATCCTGGCATGGATAGAGGATTGGCTGACTGGCAGAAGGCAGAGAATGGGGATAAAGGGTTTTTTTTCAGAATGGCAGCTGGTGACTAGTGGTGTGCCTCAGTGGTCGGTGCTGGGACCACAACTTTTCACAATATACATTAACGATTTGGAAGGAGGAACTGAAGGCACTGTTGCCAAGTTTGCAGATGATACAAAGATAAGTAGAGGAACAGGTAGTATTGAGGAAATGGGGGCTGCAGAAGGACTTGGACAAGTTAGGAGAGTGGGCAAAGGAGTGGCAGATTGAATACAATGTGGAAAAGTTATGCACGTTGGAAGGAGGAATGGAGGCATAGACTATTTTCTAAATGGGGAAATGCTTAGGAAATCAGAAATACAAAGGGACTTGGGAGTCCTTGTTCAAGATTCTCTTAAGGTTAGCGTGCAGGTTCAGTCAGCAGTTAGGAAGGCAAATACAATGTTAGCATTCATGTCGAGAGGGCTAGAATACAAGAGCAGGGATGTACTGCTGAGGCTGTATAAGGCTCTGGTCAGACCCCATTTGGAGTATTATGAGCAGTTTTGGGCCCCGTATCTAAGGAAGGATGTGTTGGCCTTGGAAAGGATCCAGAGGAAGTTCACAAGAATGATCTCTGGAATGAAGAGCTTGCCATATGAGGAACGGTTGAGGACTCTGGGTTTGTACTCGTTGGAGTTTAGAAGGATGAGGTGGGGTCTTATTGAAACTTACAGGATGCTGCGAAGCCTGGATCGAGTGGATGTGGAGAGGATGTTTCCACTAGTAGGAAAAACTAGAACCAGAGGGCACAACCTCAGGCTGAAGAGATGATCTTTAAAACAGAGATGAGGAGAAATTTCTTCAGCCAGAGAGTGGTGAATCTGTGGAACTCTTTGCCGCAGAAGGCTGTGGAGGCCAGGTCATTGAGCGTCTTTAAGACAGAGATAGATATGTTCTTGATTAATAAGGGGATCAGGGGTTATGGGGAAAAGGCAGGAGAATGGGGATGAGAAAAATATCAGCCATGATTGAATGGCGGAGCAGACTCGATGGGCCAAGTGGCCTAATTCTGCTCCTGTGTCTTATGGTCTTATGGGCTAAGAAACATTTTAGTAAAATAATAATAGCTTGAACCGCTCCACTTCATTAAGAGAAATGTGCTGTTTAGCAGTTCTGGAAGAATGATTCAGTTGCTCAAAAGAAAACTTGGACACAATCTCTTCCAAATAAAAAAATTATTCTGATCGTCATGTCATTAAAAATTTTCCCACGAGAGAACAGTCCATTAGAGCTGAGTGAACTAGTCTGTCACCTCCAGTATAATAGATAGTGTTGCGTGATCTTGTAGTCTGTAACCTGATGCTTATTGAGCCTAAGATAAATGACAAGATTCTAAAATTAGTGTAAGATCTCCAAAGGCTGCATTATCGCCACTGTTATATACAAGGATAAAGGCATGGAAACTCCTTTGGGCACATAGTAAGTGCCCTCCGTTTGTCTGTACATCCGTTGGTCTGGTTTCCTCCCATACTCCAAAGATGTGTGGGTTAGGTTGATTGGCTGTGCTAAATTTCCCTTTAGTGTTAGGGGGAACTAACAAGGTAAATATGTCAGGTTACAGAATAGAGCCTGGGTGGGATAGATGTCGGTGCAGGCCTGATGGGCCGAATGGCCTTCTTCTGCACCATATGGATTCTATGATTCTGTGAGTGCTGGCTGCAAGTAGGATCATTGACGTCACATTTGCGAGCTGACAGCATCTAAGCACACAGCTCATCAAGGAAATGTTTCAATTTCAAGACTCACTGGCAATTACACAAAGTGGGACAGGAAAGACTCACCGCAGTTGTCGAAAAAAAACCATTGGTCTGAACTACCAAACAGCTATTGTAGTCCAATTGGTATGTAGAATCTGAAAGAGTGGGTCAGCGATGCAGAGCCCTAAAGGACCACCAGTTCAAGACATGACACAAAATATTGCAATCCTATTGTCACAGACAGAATGAGTAACCCTGTGCTGTCTGGGTGATTGTAGCTTCATTAGAATGGACAAACCTCAGACTAACCATAGTATCATAGTAACCATGCTGCAGTTCAGCTGATTTTATGAGGTTACATTTTCATTGTTGCCATGCCAACAACTGGTGAACCCACACAACTGGACTTTCCAATGGCAGGCCTGAAAACACTGACATGTTGGTACAGGGACTGTGGCGGCACTTTTACCAGCGTTGACCTCTTAACTAGCTGCTACTGGGACTGCCGTCTACTCCTGCATCTCAGGAGCCTCATTTGACCCTAATGTTGGGACAATCTTTCCCTATTTAAAATCACTGTTTCCTACCTATGTCCACCTAATCAGAGGGCAGGCAGCTTTCCAGCTTCGGCAGTCACACCTATAGAACTGGCCACTGTTGAGGCTGCAGGGTAAAGGAGAGAATGTCTCCCGGGAAGCCAATGAGAGGCTGACTAGAGGTAGTTGGCAGTCTCTCCAATCGGTGGAGGTGCAAAGACCAACTGATCAAATTAATTGGCTGCCATTTCCAGTTGGGGATGGCTACCATTCCCACCTTTGGTAATATCCTCTGGCAGCCAGGAACTCATTGGACTTTCCTCCTGATGCCTTTCGCTGGCACTGTCCCATCCAGTAAGAAGTCTCACAACACCAGGTTAAAGTCCAACAGGTTTATTTGGTAGCAAATACCATAAGCTTTCAGAGTGCTGCTCCTTCGTCAGATGGAGTGGAAATTACCCCAGTCCAACGCCAGCATCTCCACATCAACATTTTCCCATCCATCCAGCCTATCTCTAAAAGGCTGGTAACATTAAGGTCTATGCAGTAAACAGAAAAATATTGATGAGGAGTGCCCATTACAGCTTAGGCTTAGGTTACACTATACAGGTGCTTTTACAAATTAGTCCAGTGCCTGCCAATATGTTACTGCTTCGTTGAGTACATTGATTCTTCTGAATCACCGGCTATGAAGTCAGTCTCCATTCTGTTGGCAGCATACTGGAACTGAAACAGGATGACCACGATCGCACTGCAGCAACACCAACCCAGTCCTGTTACACTGACAAAGTTTCAATACAAGTAAATAGCTTTCATTCTCACTGGCATGGTTTCATTAAATTATAGCCCTTGATCTTATGAGGCTCATGACCATCCTGTGTTTCCTGCCAAGATGATTTGGAGAGCGAGCAATTAAAAGTGCAAAGAGTATGTAAACAGTATTGAGTTGTTATCTGATAACACACTCAGAGCAAAGAACCACAATGAGTTGGGATCAACTGGAATATTCATTAAGGGCATAGTTTAAAAATAATAGACGGTCTTCTTTTTCTATGAGGGATGAGAAACCTAGGCTGGGTGAGTGGGCCGCATGAGTGGCCCTCCTTCATCTCAGTGAGTCACAAGGTTGTGATTAGGCATGTGCACTAACCATGACCCCATGAATAAGATTAAATACATTTAATACACACCGAATATTTCAGAATGATTTACAGAAAATGCTAAATCATTCACATATTGATAGAACTGTCATTAACTTCAAATAGGCAAAACAAAAGAAATCTTTATGCTAGCATTATATATATTACAATTTACTCTGCTTATCAAAACTAATACCAGCTACAACTAAAAGTTTTACATTCCTTAATTACATGGCTATGTACTTCAGATTTTATTTTATTTATATTGATTTACCTTTATTTATTGCAATTAGTAAACTCTTACTGCTCCTGATAAGCTTCATGACTGCTGTCATTAAAACTCTATGAAGAAAATCTTACAGTTACTAATAAATTGTAAAAGTTTTAAAAAATAAACGAGGAAAACCAATCGCTCCGCTCTCGGCCTCGCTCTTTTTCGCACCTTTATATTTCCCGGCTCTCTTCCTGGTCTCACTCTTTCCCACATCCTTTAATCTCCCTCGCTCCGCCTCGCTTTCTCATCCCCTATTATCTCCCTCGCTCCGCCTCGCTTTCTCATCCCCTATTATCTCCCTCGCTCCGCTCTCAGTCTCGCTCTTTCCTGTGCCCTTTTTATCTCCCCAACTTCGCTCTCGGTCTCACCCTTTCTCGTATTCTTTTATATCCACGGCTCCACTTTCAGTCTCATTTTTGGCGTCCTTTTACCCTCCCGGCTCCACTCACTCTCGCAAACTCAGCTCTCCCTCTCTCAACAAGATGTCTCACGGGCTGCATTCAGAACCCTGATGAGCTGCATGCTGCCCGTGGGCTGCAGATTGATTGCCCACCACACATTTATACAGTGCTTTCCATGGATGTGTCAAAGCACTTTGCAGTAAATGAATGGCCTGGTTAGGATGCTCTTTTGGAGAGTTGATGCAAACTTGATGGGCTGAATGGCCTTCTTCTGCGCTGTAGGGTTTGTATGAATTTCAACATCATTAGCACCATGTTCTAACCATCTGAGCTAGCCGGCCATCTCAGCGGCTAGAGGTTCCGCCTATGGAGCTGCTGGCCGATCTGACATTAGATCGACTTTATTCTGCAATTGTGGTCTACAGCATCACATCAGGACCAATGTAGCCTCTAACCTATTTTTAGTGCGTGGCAAATTAATTTACGTTTCAGCCCTTTAAATTATTTTGCGCTGCCTGCAAATGCAGTGAATTAAAGAAGGCAATTTATACCTGGCCTACACGGGAATCTTCGAGTTGCTGCAAAGCCGAGGGAACATTGGTCAAGATCGCCAGAAAATGTAAACAGAATGGACAGTGGTAGGTAAGATAATGCCCGAGCAGGAGCGGGAGAGGGAGAGAAAAAAAGACAGGCTAAGGGACAAGCCGAAGAAAAAGACAGATCAGCTGGAAGGATTTTCATTAACTGCCATTCATCAGTATCAGTGGGGCGGTTGGAGATATGTACAATAGCATTACAAATTGGTTCCAATAACACAGTCTTCATAGTCCATAAAGCTCAGAACGCAACCTCCATCCATGCGGTACGGGAAAGGCTGCGTAGCAAAGTTTGTGCCATTTGAAATGAATCAGTATGTGGCTCATCATGCCAAAAAGACACAATCCACAGGGACAGGTAATTAACAATACACAATTAAACAACATTAACTGCATTTACCAATGCTCCCTGCAAAGACATTATCAGTACTGCCTAATTAAAGTTTTATACAAACAGCCACAGATTATTTTGCTGTATTAGGGCACCTTTATATAACGGTTAAATAATGGGTAAAACATCATTGCTCATAAACGACATTAATCTGAAGAAGTAAATAATTCAGGCAGAGTAAAAGCTTTTAATTATCAGCAATCAGTTCACATTATATAAAATCAATTCTGCCTTGCAGACTCAGCTCAGGCTTCAGCCAGCTTTCATTTCTTCAAAAGCAGTAATTAATTAAATGCAAATAATCACAGTCCAATTTTTGGTTAGAAACCAAGGTTTGAATTCTCCCGAATCAACAGAGTAAAACAGGATGCAATCGCGTCCAATTGAGAAGGAGAGATGGTGTTGGTATAAATGTGCTTTCAACCTAAAATTTGTCCCAAGGTCCTTTATAGTTAAATTCAGCTGTGATGATAACCCCCATGACTTGAATGAGGCATCATTGGTTGACCTTCCTGTAGGACTTGTTGAATGCTAGCTTCCTGGGGATTGGTAATTTATTCATCAGGTGGAGCTTTTATACTGAGCCCTGTATAAAGCAGGCCCCTGAGTGGGTCCATTGTTCTGGTTGGGACCTGTTGTGTTCACCACTGCTTTGCTTTGCTTTGCTTTGCTTTGCGCAACAAAGCATTATTCCTTTACAGCCAACTCCTGGAGTTATTACACCAGCAAAAGCTGGTGCCAAGAAAGGAAGCGAGGTCTGGCGTGGTGACCAGAGGACAGATCACAGAAATATTGAGGACGATTTTTTCTAAAAATGGAGGTCGTGGCAGTGAGCCAGTAAGACTCAAAATGAATTCTAGAGAGCATTTTCCATGCAGTTCAAGACTTTAACACCATTGGTGGGATGAAGGGAGAGGTAGACACACAAAAGATGAGAGAAAGAAACTTGAGGGCCAACTTAAAACCTGCCAATCCTATGGAAGTTGGATGTGCAGGCAATTCAAATAGCCCATGCAACTTAACATTGATCTCAGTGCCTTCCTGTTGTTTTCAATCTTAATTTGCTTTCATAAGCAGGTTGAAAGGTGCAGCCACGGGTAAGTAGTGTGCTTCTTACATGAAATAAACAGATTGGGGATGGTCGAAACTAATTTTGCAGGGCTGTGGGAACCAAGAGGTAATATCAGAGAGATGTCAACACGGAGCCAGTCAATGCAAACGTGGAGAAGGTGTCAGTGAACTTGTGGACCCTGCAGATCATGTCATCAATCGGCATCGCATGGATGAGGAAAGGTAACTGGGCAAAGGAATATATTTTATGGATGGGGGGGGGGGGGTGTCAGAGGGTGCAGTCGATAGGGAAGGGAAGCTGCTGCTGGAGCCTCACAAAACTGGCTTAAGAGCACAATGTAGTCAACCACATCAAATGTTGCAGAGATGTCAACGAGGGCTACAGGACATCAATGTTACAGAGGTTGACCAGAAATCAAGAGCCCATTCATCTGGTTTACTTTCATCAAAAAGGATTTGCTTTCTGCTCTTCTGCCTTTTTAATATTTTCATTCCGCTTTGAAGAGCAAAATTTGTCTACAAAGAGCTGGGTCTGGTTTATTTTACTTTTACCATGCTGCAATTCTCCACTTTCCTTCTGGTCTCACAAGAATAGAGACAGAAAGACTTTGCACTGGTTCCACTGGATGAAAACAAGTCAGCTGTACCTCTAAGGGTGGGGAAAAAATTAGCGCGATTCGCTCTCAATCCAGCCAAAGTCTCAAGGGCCAACAGAGTCAGGCAGTAAATCTAACATGTTTAAAGTTAATTTATTAGTGTCACAAGTAGGCATACAGTAACACTGCAATGGAGCTACTGTGAAACTCCCCTAATTGCCATACTCCGGCGCCTGTTTGGGTACACTGAGGGAGAATTTAGCATGACCATTGCATATAACCAGCACCTCTTTCAGACTATGGGAGGAAACTGGAGCACCTGGAGCAAACACATATAGACACGGGGAGAACATGCAGACTCTGAGTAGACAGTGACCCAAGCCAGGAATTTAACCCGGGTCCCTAGCGCTGTGAGGCAACAGTGCTAAGCACTCTGCCACCGTGCCACTTGTAAATCAGGCTCTTATAATGCATATAGGAACAAGTGATGCACAGGTTCAGCAGCTTGTCCAGCTAAAGAGGAGGCCAGAAGGTAAGTTTTATTTTTTTGTGACACGAGGTAGGAGACTGATTCTCTGGGCTTGACAAAAACTCAAACAAATTATTACTTCAAGCTTTCCTCCTACCAAGAATGGAGCTACCCTGGATTCACCATCTACCTGCTACCATGGTTAGCTGGGGCTATCCAATGTTGTGGCGGCCCTCAACCAAAGGCTGAACAGGACATTGAGTTCCCACCTGCAACTCACCAGTCCTGTGCCAATGAAACCAAGTCATCAAAATTGACTGGATGGGCCACTGGGATAATCGAGCAGCTGCCTGAAAGCCATACAGCCAACATCTACCCTCGCAGTCTTCATTTCCAAAGTCTCATTGCTTTACAAAGTCTTCAATTGCAAAATCACGGCTCTATTATTGCTCCAATCATATTATCAGAGTGACATTGATGGACTAGCCCACTGCTTAATGGAGCAATGTGATCTACATTATCAGAGCTCATGATTTGAGTTAGAGGGGAGCCATCGGATTGAAGATAAACTTTTTCATTTCTATGCTATGTAAGCAGTTGTAAAATTATCTCAGTGTGTTCTCAATAGAGAGAGCTTGTTCAGCAATTCTTCATTACTTTTCAGTAGGCTTTCATTTTAATGGGAACATCTAATTCATGATCTTCATTGACCCACAACGGTGATGGTCCATGTAATAAGTCATTCGTCAGAGAAATCACTTTACATTGCTTGCGTACATAAAAATCTTTAATTTCTGTGAGCTCTCTTAAGGGCTACTTACTTTTGTAAAATTCATGACCTTCAGAATCCATATTGTCAGAGCGAGATTCACCAGCAGCAAAATCATCAAGAGGAGGACAAAAAAGTAAAGGCACCGCTTTCGCCAGCCGTAAATCCCAACTTTGTAGACATATTGATTTTCTGAGGTCTGGATGTTGTTTCGTTGAGTCAAGTACTGTTCCTGTGTCATCTGCAGAATAAAAAAGATCATTAAATGACTGGAAATGAGATATTTCTCGTGGCCTTTAACTCAAAATCATGCAGGATCTTTCCTTGTTAATTACCTCTATTTTATACTAACGAGATCATAGCAATAATTTTAATCGAACTCTGCTGATGGTAAACTGATGAGATCAGGTTTATTTTGGATCAAAGTTGAAGACACAAAAAAGCCTCCTAAGAGTAGTCGGAAAGCAAGGGGTGCAAAAGGAATGAAAGGAGCTGAAAGCCTTAGGTGGTGAGATGGTGGTGTAGTGACACTGTCACTAGATTAGTAATCCTGAAGCCCCAGCTAATGCTCTGGGGACGTGGGTTCAAATCTCTCCACAGCAGCTGTTGGAATTTAAATTCAATTAATATATATTTAATTGAAAGCTAGTCTCTGCAATGGTTACCATGAAACTATCGTCAAACCCCATCTGGTTCATTAATGCCCTTTAGGGAAGCAAATCTGCCATCCTTACCTGATTTGGTCAACATGTGATCCACAGCAATGTGGTTGCCTCTTAACTATTGTCTGAAATGACCTAGCAAGCCATTCAGATAAAGGGGGAATTGTGAGTGGGCAATAAATGTTGGCCTTGTCAGAGTCACTCATACCCCATGAAAGAAGAAAAAAAATCATGATTACAGGAGGAAAAGTACTAGGAAAATTAATGAGACTAAAGGCTGACAAGTCTCTTCGCTCTGATGACCTGTCGCCTAAAGGAAATGGCTGCAGAGATAACTGGATGCATTGGTGGCAATCTTCCAAATTTTCCTATATCCTGGAAATGTCCCTGCGGCTTGAAGAACTACAAATAGAACACAGCGATTTAAGAAAGTTGCAGAGACAGGAAATGATAGCACGGTTAGTTTAACATCTATCATTGGAAAAATGATGGAATCCATTATTAAGGAGGTAGTAGCAGGATATTTAGAAAATCATAATACCATCAGGCAGAGTCAACACGGCAATATAGCTTACAAGGGAAATTGGAGATATTATCAGATTCAAGGAAGCATACAAATTGGCAAGAAAAAGCAATCGGCCTGAGGATTGAGGGCAGTTTAAAATTCAGCAAAGGAAGACCAACGGATTGATTAAGAAGGCAAAAATAGGCTTGAAATTTACTGGCACGCCCGCCCCGAATGGCATTCTCCATTGGCCTCGGGCAGGCGAGGCGGTAAAATTCCGGTGATAGAATTTGAAAGTAAGCTAGCGGGGAACATAAAGACTAACCATAAAAGTTTCTATAGGTACGTGAAGAGAATAAGATTGACAAAACCTAATGTAGGCCCCTTGCAGTCAGAAATGGGAGAATTCATAACGGGGAATAAAGAAATGACTGAGGAATTAAATTCGTACTTTGCTTCAGTCTTCAAAGGGAGACATGAATAATGTACTAGAAGTTGTGAGAGAAACAAGTTTTAGTGAGGAGCTGAAGGTAATCAGTATTAGTAGAGAAATGGTTTTGGGGAAATTAATGGGATTAAAGGTGGATGAATCTCCAGGTCCTGATAATCTTCATCCAATAGTATTTAAGGATGTGGTCCTGGAAAAAATAGATCCATTGGTGGTTATTTTCTCAAAATTCTTTGAACTCTGAACTGATTCCTACAGATTGGGATAGCTAATGTAAGCCCGCTATTCATAAAGGCAGGTAGAGAGAAAACAGGGAGCTGTAGACCAATGAGCCTAAAGTCGGTACTGGGGAAGTTCTTGGAATCCATTATCAAGGATTTCATTACTCAGCATTTGGAAGGCAGTGGTATAATCAACCAAAGTCAGCATGGATTTACAAAAGGGAAATCATGCTTAACGAATCTACTGGAATTTTTTGTGGATGTAACTAGTAGAGTTGATCAAGTATTTAGACTTTTAGAAGGCTTTTCTCACATAACAGGCTACTATGTAAAATTAAAGCACATGGGATTGCAGGTAATGTCTTGAGATGATGGATAGAAAGCTGGTTAGCAGATAGGAAGCAAAGAGTTGGCAAAAAATGGGTCTTTTCTGATTGGCAGTCGGTGACTAGTGGGTTCCGCAGGGATCTGTGCTAGGACCCCAACTGTTTGCATTATATAAAAATGATTTGGAAGAAGGAATTGAATGAATTATCTCCAAATTTGCAATGATACAAAAGTTGGGTGTGAGGGTGAACTGTGAGGAGAATGCAGAGATGTTTTAGCGTGATTTGGACAGGCTGTGTGTGTGGGCATGTGCATGGCAGCTGCAGTATAATGTGGATAAATGTGAAGTTATTACCTTTGGTAGCAATAATAGGAAGACAAATTATTATGCGAATAGGTGTAAATTGAGAGAGGTGGACACTCAGCAAGGCCTTGGAGTCCTTGTGCAACAGTCGCTGAAAGTAAGCGTGGAAGTACAACAGGCAGTAAAGGCAAATGGTATGTTGGCCTTCATAGTAAGAGGATTTGAGTGTAGGGATAGGAATGTTTTGCTGCAATAGTATAGGGTGTTGGTGAGGCCTGGAGTATTGTGTGCAGTTTTGGAGTCCTTCTATGAGGAAGGATGTCCTTGCTTTAGAGGGAGTACAGATAAGGTTTACCAAGCTGATTCCTAGGATAGCAGGTCTATCATATGAGGAGAGATCAAGCCAGTTAGGATTATATTCACTGGAGTTTAGAAGAGTGAGGGGGATCTCATAGAAACTCATAAAATTCTAACAGGATTAGACAGGGTAAATTCAGAAAGAATGTTCCCTTTGGTAGGGGAGTCTAGAATTAGGGGGCATAGTTTGAGAATAAGGGGTAAACCTTTTAGAACTGAGGTGATGAGAAATTTCTTCACCCAGAGGGTGGTGAATATGTGGAATTCACTACCACAAAATGTAGTTGAGGCCAAAACGTTGTCTGATTTCAAGAAGAAATTAGATATAGCTCCAGGGGCTAAAGGGATATGGGGTGGGCAGTGGAATTCCACCTCAGTGGGCAGAGAATTCCAGAGATTCACCACCCTCTGGGAGAAGAAGTTCCTCCTCAACTCTGTCTTAAACCGACCCCCCTTTATTTTGAGGCTGTGTCCTCTAGTTTTAACTTCCTTACTAAGTGGAAAGAATCTCTCCGCCTCCACCCTATCCAGCCCCCACATTATCTTATAAGTCTCCATAAGATCCCCCCTCATCCTTCTAAACTCCAAGGAGTACAAACCCAATCTCCTCAGCCTCTCCTCATAATCCAAACCCCTCATCTCCGGTATCAACCTGGTGAACCTTCTCTGCACTCCCTCCAATGCCAATATATCCTTCCTCATATAAGGGGACCAATACTGCACACAGTATTCCAGCTGCGGCCTCACCAATGCCTTGTACAGGTGCATCAAGACATCCCTGCTTTTATATTCTATCCCCCTCGCAATATAGGCCAACATCCCATTTGCCTTCTTGATCACCTGTTGTACCTGCAGACTGGGCTTTTGCGTCTCATGCACAAGGACCCCCAGGTCCCTATGCACGGTAGCATGTTTTAATTTGTTTCCATTGAGATAGTAATCCCATTTGTTATTATTTCCTCCAAAGTGTATAACCTCGCATTTATCAACGTTATATTCCATTTGCCATATCCTCGCCCACTCACTCAGCCTGTCCAAATCTCTCTGCAGATCTTCTCCGTCCTCTACACGATTCACTTTTCCACTTATCTTTGTGTCGTCTGCAAACTTCGTTACCCTACACTCCGTCCCCTCCTCCAGATCATCTATATAAATGGTAAACAGTTGCGGCCCGAGTACCGATCCCTGCGGCACGCCACTAGTTACCTTCCTCCAACCGGAAAAACACCCATTTATTCCGACTCTTTGCTTCCTGTCGGATAGCCAGTCCCCAATCCACTTTAACACACTACCCCCAACTCCGTGTGCCCTAATCTTCTTCAGCAGCCTTTTATGGGGCACCTTATCAAACGCCTTTTGGAAATCCAGAAACACCGCATCCACCGGTTCTCCTCCATCAACCGCCCTAGTCACATCTTCGTAAAAATCCAACATGTTCGTCAAGCACGACTTTCCCCTCATTCTTTGAGGATGCAACAAGCAAGGGTGGATTAAAGGAAAGGATAAAAGGAAACCAGTAAATATTGTGTATTTGTATTTCCAAAGGATATTTGATAGTGCCACATAAAAGGTTACTGCACTTAAAAGAGATCATGGTGTTGGGTAATGTATTACAATAGATTGAATAACTAACAGGAAATAGAGAGTTGGGATAAATGGGTCACTTTCAGGGATGGCAAACTATAACCAGTGGAGTGCCGCAGCCATTTATGTTAATGACTTGGACCGAGTGTATTGTAGTCAAATGTGCTGAGGATGCAAAGGTAGGTAGGAAAGTAAGCTGTGAGGAGGATACAAAGACTCTGCAAAGAAATATAGATTGGTTAAGTGAGTGAGCAAAACTTTTGGCAGATGGGGTATAATGTGGGAACATGTGAGGTTATGCACTTTGGCAAGAATAGCAAAATGGGATATTACTGCATGCTGCAGTACAGAGGGATCTGGGTTCCATTGTAAATATATCATGAAAAGTCAGCATGCAGGTGGATGAGAGAATTATGAGGACAAATGGAATATTGGCATCTAATGCAACCGGTGGAGTATAAAAGTGGGAAATCTTGCTACAACAGAATAGGGCATTGTTCAGACCACATCTGTGTACACTTTTGGTCTCCTTACTTAAGGAAGGATATAGTTGCATTGGAAACAGTTCTGAGAAAGTTTACTACACTGGTTCCCTGACGAAGGGACTGATGAGGAAAGATTGTGCTAGTTTTTTTTATTGTTCCTTTGTAGGATTTGGGCATCGCTGATTAGGCCAGCATTTATCACCCAGCCCTATTTGCCCTTGAGAAACTGGTGATGAGCTGCATGAGGCACACCCACAGTACTGTTCGGGAGCGAGTTCCAGGATTTTGACCCAGTGACAGTGAAGGGACAGCGATATATTTCCAAATCAGGATAGTGAGTGACTTGAAGGGGAATCTCCAGGTGGTATCTGCTGCACTTATCCTTCTAGATGGTAGTGGCTGTGGGTTTGGAAGATGCTGTATAAGGAATCTTGGTGAGTTCTTGCAGTACATCTTGTAGATGGTACTCACAGCTGTCACTGTTCATTAGCGGTGAAGGAATTGAATGTTTGTGGAAGGGATAGCAATCAAGTGGGCTGCTTTATCCTGGATGGTATCAAGCTTTTTGTGTGTTGTTTGAGCTGCGCTCATCCAGGCAAGTGGAGAATATTCCATTACACTCCTGGCTTGTGCCCTTTAGATGGTGGACAGGCTTTGGGGAGTCGGGAGGTGAGTTGCATGCCGTGGGATTCCAAGTCTTTGACATGCTCTGGTAGTCACAGTATATATGTGGCTAGTCCAGTTCAGTTTCTGGTCAATTGTAACACTCAGGATGTTTATAGTAGAGGATTCAGCGATGGTAATGCCATTGAATGTCAAGGGGTGATAGTTAGATCATCTTTTGTTGGTGATGGTCACTGCCTGGCACGTGTGGCATGAATGTTATTTGCCACTTGTTACTAGTTGAGCCTCTACCATTGGATTTGAGAAGAATTCGAAGTGATCTTACTGAAACATAAATTCTAAGGGGGCTTAAAGGTTGGACACTGAGAGGATGTTTCCTTTTATGGGGAAATCTAACAGCTATGAGGTACAGTCTAAAGATAAGAGGCCTCTCATTTAATACGTAGATGAAGAGGAATTTCTTGATTCAGAGAGTCAGGAGTCTTTGGAATCTTCTTCGCCTGAGAGCAGTTCAGGTTGGGTCACCGAATATATTCAAGGCTGAGTTAGACAGATTCTGGATTGACAAGGGAGTCAAAAGTTATGGGGGACAAACAGAAAAGTAGAGTTGAGGCTACACTCAGCTCAGCCATAATCTTATTGAATGGCTTGAACAGCCAAGAGGCTTATTCCTCTTTATAATTCTTATGATTTTGTAACCCCTGGTTTTACACTCCATCCATGGAGAGTAATATTGGACATCATATAAAACCGTTCCACCCAAATAGATGAGTTTCACACCTGACGGTTAGGTTAAAATGATCTTCTCCGTTCCACCTTTCAGGTTGAGCAGTGGGTCTAATCATGGTGTTTAAAATGTTAAAGGGACTTGCTAAAGTGGATTTCTGGGGAATCCAGAACCAAAAAGGATAACATTTTTAAATTAGAACGAGGTAATTTAGACATGAAATCAGGAAGTCCTTATTCACATAAAAGGTGATCTTAATCTGGAACTCTTTATGTAAAAGGTTATGTAAGCTGGATTAATTGAAATACTTCAGACAGATCACTCAATGTTTGTTTGGTTGTGGGTTATGAGGCAAAGATATGTAAATTAAATTGAGGTACATATCAGCAATGAGCTAATCGTATGTGGAACAGACTTGAGGGGCTGAAGAACCAAAACCTATTCCTACTTCTTTTTCTTGTATCCTCACAAAATAAAATACCATTGAAAATCTTTGTGCTATTTTATTAAATAGCATAAAAGCAGGTTTCTTTCTCTAGCCCAGTGCCAATTCTATAATGAGGCTTACAGATAGAAAGATGTTTTGCGGAAAGCTTCGACCTCGCCCGTGGTTGGGATTCTCCGGTGCCGCTGCAGTGAATGGAGTTTCGGCTGAGCGCCAAATTCTCCGTCCTCGCCGGCACCAGTGGTGGGGCGAACGAGATCGGAGAATCCTGCCCCTTGTTTCTCATGGCACCAGGGAAATCAGCCTGATCACTTTCAAGCATTCAGAAGCTTGGTTTTCTGAAACGGTGATAATGTTTTTCAGTTATAGTACTAAAATCTTCTCCATTGGTCTGTTTTTGTTGCAAGTACAATCCTTCATAAACACTTTCTTTGCTCTTCAGAATAAAGATCAACTCTAATGAAAGCACAAGAAGATGCAGATTCTCCCTAGGATTTATAGATCGCTGAGGTGAATCCAGAATTTTGTGGATAAAAATTAGAATGCCTTACTCCTTCCTGCATTCTAGTTACACTTCCAGTCTGCTATTTTACACCCATCAAAAACTAATAGCCAGAAACCTGTGAGTATTTGTGGGATTTGTGCTCTTGCACACCATGAAATATTGGAACTCTTGATCTTAAATAGCATATTGACAAAAAAAATGTATTTGTTAATGTGCTGTATTATGTATTATAGCACATTATACATCCTAAGGCTTCTTAATCATAAGTGAAGAGATTAGTGACAATACTAAGTTGTTACATTTGTTTTTGATGTTGATTCTTTTACATGCAATTTAATCTTACTTCTCATAGTTACCTTCTCAAGAATATTCTTATTGTTTTGGAAAGCATAGCCTTCCAGTTCTAAAACTAGTACAATTACTTGGCAATTACATTACAGCCTCCATCAAGTCCCACTCAGGGCAAACCCTACCTTCAACAGAACCCCACTCTCCAGCCTCTCACTGCTCACATTTCCTTTCATTTGCAAATCAAATTACATATTTTATAGGATTTGGACTTATGACTCACTCAGTTATCTTCATCTAACTCTCAATTCTAGGAACATATTCGGCAAAATGCGGCAAATGTAATCAACTTCACAGCATACAAACAAGGCTCCATACAGCGGCACTGATATCCCTGGCCAGAACAGACGTGATTGGTTAATTCTCCCCTGTTACTGAGTCTGGAGATCACGCTGCTGTAAAAGATTGGGATTGATTTTTCTCACATAATTTCTATGTAACTATCATCCGCTCACTGCACCTTGCTGGAGAAATCACCCTGCTTTTATCGGAAAATGATGTTACTGTTACAGTCAGAAGCCCTTTTTAAATAGACTCTGGAGGCTGTTTGCTGCAGCGCACAGTTTAAACAGACTGTTTGCTAAGCATATAGACACAGCACAGCGACCACCACGAATTCCAACTTAGATCGAGCTTCTGTTGTTAACTTCACTCAGAACAAATTGGTCCTTTTTCTCATTTAGCCAGACTCCCAGAGCTTGATATACATTTTGCGATTTGTGCAGTATAAGAGCGTTGGGCATAGCAAGGGTTAATGTGGGTCTGGAAAGCAGTATGATGTTAAGAGACACATGACAGTAAACAGGAGACAGTTGTATGGAAAGAAGCAAGGAGCAGGCAGCATGAAGTTCCTTCCTACTTTGGGCTATACTTTGTCCATATATAAATAGTTATTTGTTACCAAGCCTCTTACAAGCCTCTGAACCACTTAATAAGACCTATTGAACAAACCCTTACAACAATATGGTTGTAGAAAATAACATAATAACTGGATGAGCTTTTAATAAATCTTGTCCAGGAATAAGAATTTATAGTGCAAACTATCACAAATAGTTTTATAGTGCAAGAATGTAATAAGTAAGAGTTTCAAGATGCAGGACATTTAAAGATTATATTTTCTCATATGTCAATGCAAGGAATATGAACACATGATTTCAAATCCCTATGTTATATCGTGAGTGTTCTAAAAAAAACCCAAACAGATAGCTGAAGCACCAACAGCTTTATAATAGTTGACCTAGAACATTAACATGTTACAATCTTACATAGTTCCAGTTGTTACAGCCACAGACGATGTTATTTGCTGAGCAAGTTAAGTTCCAAGGGGAAGCCTTTTTTGACTGATCATAACTTTTGTATTTTGAAAATGAGGAGAAAAAGTTACTGATCCCTGAAGCTGAGAACTACAATAACATCTTTTCGGATTAAAAATAACATATTTATAAAGAAACAAAACCTTAAGCACACAGAATGAAAATTACACAGCTAAAACACTCTGACAAAACATCCCCCCAAAAACCCACTAGGTCAGAACACACAGCCAAGGTACTTGGTAACAACTCCCATACAAAATTCTAGCTATAAAAATTCAGTAATTTAATCCAAGGCAAAAACTGCCGTCACTTTAGTAAAGTTATACCACATGGTTCTTCAAACACTTCCATTCTGCTGTAGAAATCCAAAATAAATCAGAAATAGAATGGCTTTTTGAAATGAAGATATTTCTGGCCTGACTTGATGGCTATTTCAGATTCCACGCCTTCTCTCATCACAGCACCAGTCTCGGGACATCTCCTCCACATAGTCACCACAACTCAGCTCAACATCTTTCCTTAAGTATTCTTTTCCCCAATCATCTCTGATTCCATTGTCCTCAGCACCTCTTTGAACTCAACTTTTCCAACATATAAAAATGTTTCATGTCTTCCTGTTGCCTCCAGTTTCAGATCAAATAAAATTTAATACCTTTCCCCTTGTTTACTTATGAAACCTTTGCAAGTTGTAAAGGTCCTTTAAACTCCCCTTTGAAAATTAACAGCTGAAAAGCCAAGTTCCTATTTATCTCCTAAAGCAAATTTCAAAACCGAATCTATTTACTTGTAAATCCACTTCACCATAGCTTCTCATTACAAATGCGTGCATCTTGTATCTTTACCCTTTTTATCCCTGAACTCTCCCAAACAAGCCATCTCTGTTAAACTTCCTGCAGCTTAATTAAATCACGTACACACACAAATAGCCAAACAGTCTTATTTGTGGAATACCACCATATTTCCAAAAATATTTAAAATAAATTACATCCATCTTCAGAGTGATCAAATGTTACTCCCTGTGGTATAATTCATAAACATTTTTAAAGAGAAAATATATGTGACTGTTTAGAATGATAATGTTGTTAGTTGACTCTTATAGAAATTGCCTGATTCACATTTCCAATGTTTCCAATGGCAGTTTCAATCCTATTCACTTACCTTCACCCAGCAATGCCAAACTTGACACACCGTAACATTACCTACCCAGCTCTGCTTCAGTCCAGAATCTTCTCCTGCTCAGACTATTGCCCTCTTGTTCCACCCCCATCCTGAATCAGACACTTGCATGACGCTCACAAGCCTCTCGACTGATTTCTCACTGATCTGATTTCAGAACAGCTTCAATGCTCTTAGGCCATGCATCTTTCTCCCAGATCCTAGCACATCACTCCCAGTATTCCCATAACATTTCTCACTAGTGCTACTGAGTTATTTTTTCCAGTGTGTGCCCTGTGTTTCAAACACTAGGGCTCCTTTATCTCACACTGAATCTCCTGTGTTCCCAGTGTCAATAATTCAGGATCTCTGATAAACTATACTCATAGTCATAGAGTTCTACAGCACGGAAAGAATCCTCTGGCGCATTGTGTCTGTGCCAGCTATCAAGCACCTATCTATTCTAATCACATTTTCAAGCACTTGGTCCATAGCCTTGTATGCTATGGCATTTCAAGTGCTCATTTAAATGCTTCTTAAATATTAAAGGTTCCCACCTCTACCACCCTTTCAGGCAGTCAGTTCCAGATTCCCACCACGCTGGCAATAACAACCCTTTTCTTATAAAATCTTCCAGCTCACTAAGAGCAAAGCCAATGAGAAATGTTCTATTCTTTGCAAAAATCACAACAGGACACTTCCAGGAACAATTGCAACATAACAATCACATCAGGTAGCCTACAGTGCCAATAGCTTCATAACAATCACATCAGGCAACTGACAGTGCCAATAGCTTTATAATAATAACAGCAGGCAACTTACAAATCCTAGACTTTTAGAAGGTAGCTTAATTGGATAACATTTGAACATAAAGCCTGATCAGTGGAATTTTATTGGCTTAGGTCAATTCAGATTATTTATTGTTCCTTTTGCTTTCTCCCTCTTCCATTCTTACCTCATCAAGATATGTATACAGTTGGTTCATAAGAGAATGCTGTGTATGTAAATAAAGCTCATTGAGATCTTTAAAGTCCTTCTGCCAATATTGGGCCAAATCTTCTAATCTCCTGATCATTGGAAATCAGATGCACGACTGAAAATGTGCACCGGGACGTTGTGGAATTCTTGACACGTAGATGATGTGGAAATTTCCCAGGCAATTTGAACTACCAATGGGCAATTCCCCCACTCCATGGGACCTTGAGCTCAGAGCTAGAGTCAGAGATTTTGGACAACTTTGTAATACACACCTGGGTAGTTACTCAGGAAATCTTGGATAGATTAAAACTTTGTCTAACACCAAGTAAACTACACAACTTACATCCCCATCACCCTCTCTGAACCTCCCAATTACTCTTTGATCATGCAACTATGCCCCTCAACCTGAAAACCACTACTATCCCAACTATTCCCCGACTTGATCCAACACAACTATCCCTTCCGACCTGGTATGACCCGACTATTCCCTGACCCGACCCAACTATCCCCTCCATCACCTTGCTACTTACCTGACCTGACTCACCTATCCCTCTGATCCAGTCCTATTACCCCCATGACTTGACTAACATGCCAACCTGACCACCCAACTCCTCCCCTGGCCCGACCAGACTACCCATTCTGATCCGATCAGACTACCCCCTTCCCTTGACCCAACCAGACTACCCTGATGACCACCCAACCACTGACTACTCCCTCGACCAACTGCCTGATCTGGCCTGGCCACCTCCCCTACCTGACCTGACTACCCTCTCACCCACCTACCCAGTTAACCACTGCTCCCGCCTATCCTCCTACCTCACCCTACACTCATACCCACTTACCCATCTATTTGGAAGATCTGGACCATCATTTCTTCAGGCAGTTGTGGCAGTTATTTACTCCTTATGCATTTCTTATAATTAGCCACAACTGTTGTATGTGACAATTATAAAAAAACATTTCAAACCATTCCTCAAAGAACAGAAGACGTAATACAAAAATGGATAGATTCAATTAAATTATTACCCTTTAAACACTGGCATGAACATTAACTATTTAAGTTTCACATGAGAAAATTTGTTAGGTAAGGTTAGAAAAAATTCAGAACAACTACAAAACTGAAACATAATAAATTGAGGGTAACATTTAACTTCAGCAATCAGTGTTTAAATGCTAAATTTTACCCCATTACTTTTTAAGTCAAACTGATTTTATTTACTAGGAACCCCCTCAGAGGGAATATAGAAAATCCAAACTCAAAAAAAATTGTAGCTTGAAATCATCTCAAGATAAAATCACCAGGTTAGAAAGGAGTAGGGAATATTGTGCTGGATTCCCAATCTGAGATCAGGAATCTGATGCCAGGATCATTTCCAGTTGCCAATACTGCATCAGGTCAGTAACAATTTAAAATGTAAAGTGCCTATTTGGCCTGGGTATGAGTTGGCATCCAATTAGCTGTGGTGAACCATAGATGGTTATCACTATGGGTACTTGTACATATGTTACTCTTGTTACTGTTGGGGTTAGGGTTGGGGTGTTCCACCTGTTGGTATTGTTCTGTGGTACACTCCGGTTGGCTCCGCCTTCCTATCGGAGTATAAAGGTCACTGCACTTCCTAGTGACCCTTTAGTCTGGGATTGTATTGTTAAGCAGTATGCTCCATTCTTGTTGCTAATAAAAGCCTTTATTTCCCGGGTACGATCCAGCCTCCCGAGTGAATTAATCGTGCATCATTAGCCATGCTAGAAATGGCCGGGAGATGGGCCCCAGTAATTGAGGCTCAGTTGAAAAGGTAAGCAGCAGCTATGACTGGGCTTGGTGTTCACTAATGGAATGACAGGAGGGTGTTTAAAGGACCAGTGTTTATGCAGCCTGGTGTCCAGACGTGGCACCAAAGTTTTCAGTTGCTTCCCATAGGGTCTTACTGAGGCAGTTGCCGATAGGCAGAAGAAATTGCCCGGAGAAACCAAGGGCTCAATGGAGGTAGCAACGAAGGTTAATAGAGCACTGACCAGAACGACATGGTTTTAAGATTGGAAATGTTTCAATGACTTGATAAAATCTAGAAAGGTGAGTGGTAAGTGGCTGCTGTAGCAACAGGCTAACTACATGCAGCACCAAATATAACAGCTAAGCAAGCTGAGAACCTATGGCTCTCCCTGACATTGGTGGAGCAAGTGGCCAGTAGTTCACATGTAGGGTGCAATTGAGAAGGGACCATCATTAAATATACTTGACTAAGGGCCCAGAATAATAGACCCCTGCTCCCCAGTGGGAATATTGTTTGATTTGACAGCACAGACGCACTGATGTCTCTGATCAATTTCACTATGTCTGTTAACATAAGCCAAATTGTATCAAGTGTTTACGGTTTGTGTTTTTTGAAACTTCTAAGAGCCTAGATGATTGACACTTTTATTGGCTTGCCCAGACATTCTTTAAGCAGAAGGGAAATGTCTCCATGGATTACATTTTTTCAAAGTATTTTTTACACATCCCACTTTACACTGCGGTTTTTATTTTGGTTGTGGGTTAATGAGCATGGAAATGCCAGAGCTTGGTATAGTGGAGGGGTGGGGGGGGGAGGGGGGTTGTGAGGGGATATAGAGGGTGGGTGGAAAAGCAGAGTCAGGCATTGGGAACATAAGGGGACATAATGGGTGAGTGGGGGCAAGAGGTGGCATAGATGGGGTGTGTGGGGGTGTTTGGACGGTGAAGGGGGTGTGAGGAGTGAGGGCTGGAAGGCCTTGTATTTTGTTTTGCATTGGGATGTCCCACAGCACCAAAGTAGGCCTTTAAAACAGGCTGCCTCTGCATGCAGGAGTTCCGGTGGCTGCTTTGACACATCTTCCTGGTTTGCCTGGCCCAACTCCAGCTCACATCCAGTCCCCAACAATGAATATCCTCCCTTGGAGGACAATTTCTCCCGAGACAGGTGTATTGAGCCTGTGTGAATTTTCCTGACTTCCCTTACCCACCTCCAGGCCAATATGGGAACAGTGGCTGGTTCATACCCAAGGACAGCGCCCGACTGGTCAAGACAATGGAAGCACATCTTCAAGATGCCAATAGTCAAGTTCCCCCAAGAGGTGAGGTGTTGAAGGGTGTGGGGACTGAGGTGGAAAGGCCAAGATAAGGCATGGGAACTGGTGGGGTTACATCCGAGGGTGGTGGGTGGGCTTAATTGGGCCAGGGGTACCTGTTCAGAAAGGACTTTCCCACTCGGCACTAGCCTGCAGTAGGAAAGCCACCGGACTGGGTGCTTGGAGTGGGTCTCTCCTGCCGCCAATTAATGTCCACTTATGGGCCCAATTGGTCCATGGGTGGGTGGGCAGCCCAACACCCACTGTGCAGCTGCTAAATTAACAGCAGGGACGAGATTGGGTGGGTATAGTGTCCATTGGATTTCACCTGCTACAGGGGGAGCATTAAATCCAGCAAATGTTCTCTGTTTATGAAGCAAGAAAAATCATGGACCATTTCCATCATAGTGATCACCTCCATAACTTACATTTGTGGTGGTGCACAATGGTGATAGATGATTTATGTGGTTGTAAAGAAAGAAAGATAGCCAGCCACTTTTTGATGAAGTTGCTGTCTTACTCATGAAGGTACAGCTGATAACTGTAGATTCAATATTCAGCCCATAGCATGATAAATCATTCATTTTGTTTAGTTGTATAGACTGTATGGTGTCAAGCCCTTTACATTTCCAGAACAAAGTAAAGGTTAATTGGAAATCCTTACCAGAGCATTTTTAAGAACCGCTGTGTGTAAACTTCTCTTTCATGTGAACAGTTTTTTTTCATGTAGCAGCAACCCAGTCAAAATATGATAAGGAAATAATTAACTCCAGTTGCAAACTCGAAATGATCTTTTCCACTGTTGCTTCTCTGAAACATGCTGGAATCTTTTTTTTCCCCCCAATCATGTTTTCCACAATGACAACCTTCAATAAAAATTTTACCTAACTGGTGTTTTGCATTCCTATCAGGCTGATGGTTTAATATTCTCCATATGGAATCCAGAACAAGGAGATAAAGTAGGTTTAGAGAGAGTGATGCGGGAAAAGAGAAAATGTCAATTGGATTATCTCAAAAGTAGTCAACTCCACTGAAGCAAAGGAGTGAATAGAATGTGAATGGGGGTGAGGGCGAAGAAAAATAAAAATAAAACCCAAGTCTAGAGGTGGAGCTGAATAGATTAAAAGACTGGCATTGCGAAAGAATTACTTTTCAGAGTGGGGAATTTCACTAGCAATGTTGCCCCTGTGCTTCCAGAGACGGCCAAGCCAATAACGCACAATAACAAACTTCCCAAAGGAGCCATTGAAAATTTTCACGGCCCTTCACACACATCCTGTTCACCAGGGGTATTGTTGGCTTTTCCTATCTTTGTGACGCAGAATTTACCAAGCGTTGCGTTGTTGACCCACTAATAGAAAACACAAGCTGGGATTAGACTGTGGAGAGACAGGTTAATTTTACCCGACTGATACTGTGTTGTTGCAAGGTAATCCTCCTCCTCCCCCACACAACCCAAAAGCCACTTCTTAAAATAGATCAAGGAAAGAAATACCATTAAAAGCAACAAAATTGCTTTAATTAGGGAATTAAATAATTACCATTCCACGGAATTTCAAAGTTTTCAATAGCTTTTTTTTCAGTCAATTGACTTTAAATTATTCAAACATCATGTACCTTGGCTGGAGGCAGTTCTGCAAATCAATTCTCTTCAAATTACACAAGTGCTTTTGATTTTAGGACTGCAACACTGGCTTCACTCTCTTTCTCCTTTCTTCTATGGTGTTTTATTTCTCTAGTATTTTAACCCATTCATTCCTGTCTCTCCCAACCACAGGTTACCTCTTCCTTCAAGATTTGTAAACCATCAAGTTTCCAATGCTAACCTCTGCAAAGTAACATTTTTCGACAATGGTCATAACCATTGAGCCATTCTAACACTCATTTTGCTGTTTATCCTATCAAAGTAAAAAAAAAGGAGCACTGGCCAGGATATATCGATCCCACAATTGTGTGAGGCATTGGCAATGTGGTATTTGTCATAGAGTCATAGAGGTTTACAGCATGGAAACAGTCCCTTCGGCCCAACTTGTCCATGCCACCCTTTTTTTTAAACCCCAAAACTAATCCCAATTGCCCGCATTGGCCCATATCCCTCTATACCCATCTTACCCATGTAACTATCTAAATGCTTTTTAAAAGACAAAATTGTACCTGCCTCTATTACTACCTCTGGCAGCTTGTTCCAGACACTCACCACTGTCTGTGTGAAAAAATTGCCCCTCTGGACACTTTTGTATCTCTCCCCTCTCACCTTAAACCTATGCTCTCTAGTTTTAGACTCCCCTACTTTTGGGAAAAGATATTGACTATCGAGCTGATTTATACCCCTCATTATTTTATAGACCTCTATAAGATCGCCCCCCAGCTCCCTACGCTCCAGAAAAAAAAGTCAGTCTATCCAGCCTCTCCTTATAACTCAAACCAACAGATCCTAGTAGCATCCTAGTAAATCATTTCTGCACTCTTTCTAGTTTAATAATATCCTTTCTATAATAGGGTGACCAGAACTGTACACAGTATTCCAAGTGTGGCCTTACTAATGTCTTGTACAACTTCAACAAGACGTCCCAACTCCTTTTTTCAATGTGCCTCCACTGTCAAGGAGCTATGAACCTGTACCCCTAGATCTCTTTGTTCTGTAACCCTCCCCAACACCCTATCATTAATTGAGTAAGTCCTGCCCTGGTTCAATCTACCAAAATGCATCACCTCGCATTTATCTAAATTCAACTCCATCTGCCATTTGTCAGCCCACTGGCCCAATTGATCAAGATCCCATTGCAATCCGAGATAACCTTCTTCACTGTCCACTATGCCACCAATCTTAGTGTCATCTGCAAACTTATTATTGTCACTGGAATGGTAATCCAGACACCCAAGGTAATGTTCTGGGACCTGGGTTTATCATACACCGTGGCAGATGATGGAATTTGAATTCAAAGTCTAGTCATGACCTTGAAACACAGTCGATTGGTGTAAAAATCCCATTTAGTTTATTCGTCCTTTAGGGAAGGAAATCTGCCATCCTTATCTGGTCCACATGCGACTTCAGATCCATAGCAATGTGGTTGACTTTGAAATGCCCTCTGAAGTGACCTAAAAAGCCGCCCATTTGTAGCAAACTGCCACATAGTCAAGAAAAGGATGAAACCAGATGGGCCACCCTGCATCGATCTAAGCACCAGAAATGACAACAACAAACCCAGAACATTCACCCCTGCAAAGTCCTCCTTGTTAACATCTTGGGGATTGTGCCAAAATTGGGACACCTGAATCAATCAGCTGATGAATCACTACTCCTCCATGTTGAATTTGGAGGAAGCATTGAGGGTGTCAAGGGTGGGAGATTTCAATGTCCATCACCAAGAGTGGCTCGGTAGCACCACCACAGACCAAGGTGGCCAAGTCCTAAAGGAAATAACTTCCTAGACTGGGACTGCAGCAGGTGGTCAGGGAACCAACAAGAGGGAAAAGCATACTTGACCTCACCCTCACCAACCTGCCTGCCATAGATGCATCTGTCCAAGAGTGACCACCGCACAGTCCTTGTAGAGACAAAGTCCCATCTTCAAATTGAGGATACCCTCCTTTGTGTTGTGTAGAAAAATGAGATGGACTTTGAATAGACCCAGCAACTCAAGAGTGGGCAGCCATGAGGCGCTGTGGGCCATCCGCAGCAGCAGAACTGTACTCAATCACAACCTGTGACCTCATGGCCTGACATATCCCCCACTTTACTGTTACAACCAAGCTTGATAAAAACCCTGGTTCAATAACGAATCCAGGAGGGCATGCCAGGAGCAACACCAGGTATCAATGAGGCATCAACCTGGTGAAACTAAAACATAGGATAACTTGCACGCCAGTAAATGACAAATAATAGAACGAAGCAATTCAATGACCAATGGATTAAATTGAAGATCTGCAGTCCTGCCACATCCAGTCGTGAATGGTGGTGGACGATTGAACAACTCACTGGAGGAGGAGACTCCACAAATACCCCATCCTCAATGATGGAAGAGCCCAGCACATCTATCCAAAAGATGAGGCTGAAATGTTTTCAACAAACTTCAGCCAGTAGAGCTGAGTGGATGATCAATCTTGGCCCCCTCCAGAGGTCCCCAGCATCATAGAATCTGGAGTGCAGAAGGAGACCATCGAGCTTCCACCGACAACAGTCCTACTCAGGTCCTATTGCCATAACCCTTCTAATCCCCCAACACGCTAAGGGGCAATTTAGCATGGCCAATCAACCTAACCTGCGCATCTTTGGACTGTGGGAGGAAACCGGAGCACCCGGAGGAAACCCACGCAGACCAGGGAGAATGTGCAAACACCATACAGACAGTCACCTGAGGCCAGAATTAAACTCGGATCCCTGGCGCTGTGTGGCAGCAGTGCTAACCACTGTACCACCGTGCCGCATCAGAGATGTCAGTCTCATCTTCATGAAGATTTGAGCTTTTGATATATTAATTAAGTTTTTAGGTGTTCAGGAGTGTCCAATCTTTATCAACATATCTTACTAGTTAGGACCAGTTAATTGGAAGACAGCCTAGATTCATATTTAAGTGGACATGAGGAATTCTGGATCAGTGAGGCAGCATGTTGGAACTCAGGGCTGTGGGATTAAAAATAGCTTGGCTGTAGTATGCTATTGAAATGAACGCTGTGGACCACACAGCGAAACTAAGGTTGTTTTGCCTAATCCAACAATATTGGGTGGGATACTTGCTGAGAAGAATGTCTCTAAAGCTTGCAATATTACAAATCGGACCCTAAAGCTCCACCAGCGTTTCTGGCTGAACATTATGGAATTATACCCTTTGACTTTGCTGACCTTTTGCATTTCTTCACCCACCCCCGCACCCCACCCTTTACAGCCTGTTATATTCACTGTCCTTCATCAGCCGGCTACCAGGATGTGAAAGCGCTATAGTCTTTTGGAAGTAAAGCAGTAATATTTCATTTGTGTCAATTTTATTGGAGGAATGGTTACACACAGCAACATTTGTTGTTTGTGAAACTTCAGAAAGTAAACAGATTGATTGTAAAGTGCTTTGGGAAATCCCAAAATTATGAGGCCCTTTCTCTATTTTACTAAAGAAGGCATCTGCCTCAGCTTATTCACATTTTAATTATTCCTTGGTGATGGATTTTTAAAAATTGGAATAGTTTGGTTAGCTCGGAGACAGATGACCTTTTCGGATTGTTTTGTATACATCGCCATGCCTCCACTGCGACGTCCATAGACACAGATATACATGCATAGATTTTTAACTGCTGCCCAGATACAAGATTAGCATTATTCTTTGGCGCACTATAGAAACCATCGGATTATCTTTGTTAATACAATCAATGATAATCTGATGCTTAATTGTAAAATTAACATTTATCACGATATTGAGTCCCGTGGTCTTCTGCCAGAATTTGCATTTATATGGTGTCTTTCACGATCTCAGGATTTCCCAAAGTGTTTTACAGTCTTTAAGTAGCTATAAAATGTAATTATAAATTAGTAAACGTGGCAACCAATTTGTGCACTGAAAGGACCCATAAACATCAATGACATAATAAGCAGACAATTTGTTTCAGTAATATCACCTGAGGAATAAATATTGTCCGCGACAATGGGGAGAATGCTCCTGCTTTTCTCCAAATATTGCTCATGGATCCTTTATAACCACCTGACAGGCAGAAATGTCCTCAATTAAACATTGGAAAACCTTCGGTCCTCACTGCAAACTTTGTTCCTTGGCTACTTCTTCCTGATAACGGTCTGAAGTGATTTGTACACTTGATGTCAAATTTGACCCCAGGGTGAGATGCTAACCATGTCCCACCAAGCCCATCTATTTTTACCTCCATAACATCGCCCATATCCACCCACCTCAGCTCATCTGCTGTGGAAGACCTCATCGTCGCTTCTAGATTTGACTATTCCAATGCACTCCTGCTTGGGCTCTCAGTTTCTATACCTGTAAACTTAAGCTCATCGAATATTCTACTTGTGTCCTTGCTCGCCCCAAGCTCCACTAGTCAATCGTGTCTGATTTTGCTGACCTATCCTGCCTCCTGGCTGACCAGTGCCTCAATTTTAAAATTCTCACCTTTCTTTTGAAATCCCTCCATGAAAGCACCCATCCCTATCTCTTTATTCTCCTCCAGCTACACAAACCCTCCAGGATATCAGCACTCCTATAACTCAAGCCTGTTCAGCCTCTCTGATTTTAATCGTAGGACCTTTGCTGGCCATGTTGTCTGTTGCCTGAGCCCGAAGCTTTTGAATTTTACACATCATCCCCCCCCCCCCCCCCCCCCCCCCCGCTCTCTTACCTCTCCTAGAATGGTCCTTAAAACCTATCACTTTGACCAAGTTTCTGATCATCTTCCCTCATTATGTGGTCCAATGTCAAAATTTGCTTCATATCACTCCTGGAAAACACCTTGGTACATTTTGGGCACATTTTTACCAGCTATTCAAGCCCGCCACCGCTGCAAGTGAGGACGGAACATTTGGTCCAAAAATCCCGCCAGCGTGAATGGTTGTAAGATTTTGCCCTTAAATTACATTAAAGGTGCTACATAAATACAAGTTGTTGCAGTTGTTGTTATTCAATATGGGAGCAATCCTACTTGAATTCTTTACATATATTTATGTAGAAATTTCCATTCATGGTGAAAACTGCAGTGCCTCAACTCTGCAAGAATACTGTTATTGAGAAGGTTGTGTGGGATTTGCATTCCTCGCCTGGGCCAAATGCAGTTGCTACACGTATTTTTTCATCATAACAATGTCAGATATTCCTGTCATGTCATTTCAGCTCACTGTCCTTTCACCTTTGGGAACTGGGTTCAAATGATGTCAGGACAAGATGAATGAAGGTGTTGCTTCTCTGGAAAATCGGAGGCAGAATTCTCCCCAAATAAATTCTAAGTGCTGAATTCGTGTGAAAATTGTAGTCATTCACGCCAGAATTTGTATCGAGTGAAGGGGAGGCATTCAGGGTTCCCCAGAGGTTTTGGCGTGGGGGGGGAGAGCGGTGCTTCCTGGGCATTGGCAATCTGGCAGTGCCAGCCTGGCACTCAGCAATTCACGTTGGTTTTGTCGGTGGGAGTTCAGAGAAGAATCTCCCACACTCTGTGCACTGCAGAGGCCATCAGTGTGAACATCATTTGAATTCAGATGCGAGGCCTATTCCCACGAGAGAGGCTGAAATCGCTGAGCGGGCTACTGCGCATGCGCCAATCTGTCAGTGCTGAGATTGGCGCGTGCGCAGTGGTCTTGCACTGATGGCCTCCCGATTGCTGGTCAGCTCGATCGCTGGCCAGCCCCACGACCACTGCATTGCTGGTCCTCCAGCTCCCCCCCCCCCCCCCCCCCCCCCCCACCCCCCCCCCCCCACCAAGGCTTGATCGCTGTCCCTCGACCATTCCCGGGCCCAGCCCCGACACCCCCCTTCTGTGGACCTGACCCACTGCTGCAGCCCAGACCCCGTCCAGCAGGCTGACCCCTCCCCTGCCCAGCCAGCTCCGATGGCTGAGCTCCCTCCTTCTCAAACCGATCCCTATGCAGCGTGGCGGCGGGACCTCACTGATTGCCCCCTGGGCCCCGCCCCATCAGGCCCTACTCCTAAGTCCCACCCCTTGGCACTGCCCCATGCCAATGGACAGTGCCGAGGTACCCCTGGGCATTGGCACCTTGTCCCCTGTGCAGTGCCAGGGGTCCAGGCTGGCACTGCCAGAGTGCCAATGCCCAGAAAGCACCCCTCTCCCCCCCACGCCAAAACCTCTGGGGAACCCTGAATGCCTCCCTTCACTCGAGCGACGTCGGGCCACTATCTCCACAAAAGTGGGGAACTACTGTAAGCCCCGCTGGAGTGAAATATTACGAGCAGGGTGGGAGAGGGTAGTGGGTCCGGAGACTTCAGTCCTGGGCCTGCTAATAGGATTTAAAATATATGGTGATGTTAATTACCATAATTAATGTACTACACTGTCAATTTTCGGTGCAGAGTTGACGCCTCTGCAAATCCGGCACCGGGAGACACCAGCGGGCCGGGATGTGCAATGCGGATCCCATGCATCGGGCACAGCGAGATGGGAGAATTGCTCCCCCCCCCGCCTTTTAGTGTGAGCCTATATAATGAGGGCCAGCAAACTATTCAGCTTAAGGGGGCGTCACAGGACCTCATCCTGTCCTCATCCAATGTCTACACAGATTTATTTGCTGAAGAGGTTGCTAGATATCGATCTGGAATGGGAACTTAATTGTTCCCTCCCTGGTCCTGGAGCATTGAAACAAATTGCAGCATCCTGACTGCTGCCTAGGCTCAGATACTGAACTCTGCACAAACCTAACATCAAATCTCGAGTCTTGCTGCTCTACAGAGCTCGGGTACAGGCTGTCACGAATGGTTGAACCCTGGGGCAAGTAACTGAATTCACTTTTCAATGAACATCATTCCTGTTTTGGGAGACCATGAGAAGTTGGAATATAAAAACACAAATGCACCGTCAAAAAAGTACTCAATCCAGATAGTTGAAGAGTAATCAAGAGATAGACAGATTGTACTTACTTGGTAAAGCTAAGCCAAATTAGGTTTGGAACCAGTGCTCTCTGCCCCTTCTCTCTTACCTTTTATGTTCATTCACCTATGTTCTTTCTATGTAATTCTTTACGTTCCTACATTTTAAAACTTCATTGTCTTGTTCCGCTTTTCTCATTATCATGCATTCCTACTAAACCACTCACTCCACTCATTAAATATTCACTGATCTTGTAGCTTCATTGTGCGGGCTGGTATGGCCCTACCTCTGATACATAAGCTCTCTGGGTTTGAGTCCCACTCCAGGACCTGGTGGCCATGGAAGGTGTGTTTCTAATATGGCCAAGCAGATTGATTATCAATCTGTAAATCCTTCTGATAAACTAATGGAAGGTGATAAGAGTGGGAGAGTCTCATGGTTAGCCATGCTTTATGCAAAGCGGTGCCCTTCAAACTAAAGCCCCCTGACAAAAAGCTGGTGACCTGTTCTAGGAAACAAACATACAAATGCACTTTGTCTCATGGGCCACCAGGCAAGGGAAAGGACAAAGTCTATGGTTCCATCATCTGTGGTTCCTTGGTATATACTTACCTACGTTAATTGTACAATTTATCCTTGTATTCACTGGTTTGAATTGGTTCCCTTGTTTGTACACTTTTCTGCACTCTCTGTAGGAGTTTTCTTTTAACTTTTGGCTCCATAGGTTCCTTCTGGGATGTTTTCCTTTCTATGCTCTCCTTCTCTTCCTCTCCATTGAACTTCAAGTTCCACAGTCCCCTGCATCCCAGTTTTCCCCTGTGCTCTCCATTTTCCTTAGGATATATCTGCGGATTCTTCTTTCCAGACAAACACAACAAATCTGTTGCTTGTGCTTTCATGTGAGGCAGCTTTCTATGATATACAGCTACAGTAATTGCCCAAAATACAAATGACCTTCATATAATACAAGTGCTGGATGATGCCCAACTGATCTTTCACCTGTGACTGAATAGCATTTCTATAGTATTATTCTGGGTCAAGAGAGTTTCCCAGTGCTGTTAGCATTAGGAGAGTCATTCTACATACCAATGCACTTCATTACAAAGCAGCAGCATGCAAGCTAATGCTTCCACCCACTGAGTTCCTCACCTCTTCTGGGATGTAGAGGAGATAGTGAACAAAGGTCACAGAATTGGAAATGATTTTCCCTCATCTATACTCTGTTCACTTCCTTGAGAATCATCGGCAGTAGTCTGGGAATATGTTGTTGGCCTGCTTTCTAAATGATGCTTGCTATCTCAGCCATGAAACCTAGTTTTTATTTATTGGTGCCATAGGTAGATTTACATTAACACTGCAATGAACTTACTGTGAAAATCCCCCAGTCACCACACTCCGGTGCCTGTTCGGGTACACTGAGGGAGAATTTAGCATGGCCAATGCACCTAACCAGCACATCTTTCGGACTGTGGGAGGAAACCGGAGCACCCGGAGGAAACCCAGGCAGACACAGGAGAACGTGCAAACTCCTCACAGACAGTGTCCTCAAGAACTGTTAGTAAAACAGTCATTTGTAGCTTTAGTCCCTGTCGCAACCTGAGATGGTGATTTATACAGCACTCAGTGCATTGTTTTTTTTTACCTTTCATAGAATCCTACAGTGCAGAAGGAGGCCATTCGGCCCATCGAGTCTGCACTGACCACAATCCCACCCAGGCCCTAACTCCACAACCCCATGCATCCACCCTAGCTAGTCCCCCTGACACTAGGGTGCAATTTAGCATGGCCAATCCACCTAACCCGCGCATCTTTGGATTGTGGGAGGGAACCAGAGCACCCGGAGGAAACCCACACAGACACAGGGAGAAGGTGCAAACTCCACACAGACAGTGGTCCAAGCCAGGAATCAAACCCTGGCGCTTTGAGGCAGCAATCTAACCACTGTGCTACCGTGTCGCCCCACTATTATCAGTGGAATCTGTGACAGTTTATGAGGGACCGAAGGTAATCTGGAATTAATACACCATTTCCAACAATTAGATTTTAGTATTAAAATGAGATGTGATTGAAGTAATTATTGGCAACTGTGCTCTTATTAAACTGAAACTCGTAACTCAAAGGTTGAACTCATCTTCAAATCCCATTTATATAACTTTCAAATCTCCACTGGCAATCTAGTATAACTTCACAATATCTCTGCACCAAATAATTCCTGTATTTCCAGTTCACTCTGACTTCAACTCATTCCCATTGTTGTCATTCCAGTTTCATTAGTCCAGTAAGATATTTCTGAGGAATAATAATGCCCAATGGGTACTCACCCAGAGTTCTACTATAGCACAAAATAATCTTTTTCGCTTGTAATATTTGGCTAAATGTCTTTTGCAGGACTTCTGGACAGAATCCTCTTAAGAACATAAGAACATAAGAAATAGGAGCAGGAGTAGGCCATCTAGCCCCTCAAGCCTGCCCCGCCATTCAATAAGATCATGGCTGATCTGAAGTGGATCAGTTCCACTTCCTAAAGAAAGTGAGAAGTTCTTAGGAGCATAAACTGGGTAGATAAGTGGTTAACTAGGCTGAGGGGCCGACCCACTAATGTCCCGCTGGTTTCAATTTTAACCTCCTCCTCTGAGCAAAGGCCCACATTTGGCAGGGGTCCTCCCTTAAATACCCAGACCATGCCTGAGGGATATTATCAGAGCCCCCCAACTGTAATTTATACATGCAAAGGTGGGAACACAGGGACAAGAGTAGAGCAATTAGCTCTTCAAGTCAGTTCCAACATTCAATCTGACCATGGTTGATATGCGATCTAGCTCCATATATCGACCTTTCCTGTGATATCACATCTCAAATACTGTGCGATTTTGGTCTCCTTATTTAAGGAAGGATTTGAATGAATTGAGGAGGTTTACAAGATTGACACCTGGAATGAGCAGGTTGTCTCAGGAAAGGTTGCACAAACTGAGCTTGTTTTCACTGGAGTTTAGAAGAGTGAGGGGTGACTTGATTGAAGAATACAAAGTCCTGAACAATCTTGACAAGGTGGATATGGAAAGGGCATTTCTTTTTTTGGATAAGTCCAGAACTGGGGGGTGCAATTTTAAAATTGGGGTCGCCCTTTTAGGACAGATGGGGAAAAAAATTTCTGTGAGAAGGTTGGCGACTTTGGAACTCTCCGCGTTAGAAGGTGGTGGAGGCGCGGTCACTGAACATTGTTAAGGCTAAGGCATATTGATTCTTGTTCGGCAAGGGGATCGAAGGTTACTGGGGATAAATGGGAATGTAGACTTTAAAACACAAACAGATCAGCCATGGTCTTATTGAATAGTGGAACAGACTTGAGGGGCCGAACAGTCTACTCCTGCTTTGTATGTTTGTATTTTAACTATGGTCAGAGTGCGGTAGCCATTGTGACTTTTCCATCAGGAAGAGGATGCGGAAGATCTTTCAGGAAAGCTTTATTTTTCCTTGAGTGCAAGAAACACAAGAGTGCTCGAACGTGGCCTACACAAAACTTAGTTCTCCCCTAGCTGGACTCACACACCTTCCCTCCTGCAGGATTCTCCAGAATTCCTTCCTACGGCTTCTCTTTCTATTGTTAGTCCTTCATTTTGAACCTCCGCTCTCGTTCAGCTCAGACGGCAGCTGATGGGGACCTGAACTGCCCCCGTAGTTGGATGTTTTATTGTTTGCCCCACCTGCCCACAGCCATCTGAAGCCAAGCTTCAGTCGAGAACTCGACAGAATATTATATCTGAAACATCCACCTTTTTTTCCTCTCTTCTAAAACGGCTTTATTTTCCAGCAACTTATAGAATTTTATTTTCCTCTCTTTGGCTTAGTGTTATCAGCTTTTAGACTGTGCCTGCAGAGCACATGTTTTGAGTTGTCATCTCAACCATTAACTCTATTTCTCTCCACAGCTGCTGCCTTACCTGCTGAGTATTCCCAGCACTTTTTGCCTTTATTGTGTATCGATGTTTCTAACTGCACAGGAAGCCAAGGGCCTAACCTCTGAGCCTTGTGCAGGGGATCCCTCCACTGGGATGCCCAAACAAATCACCATTGGTCCATACAGATATTTCGTCTAAGCCTAACCCACATTTTCCAGATGCCAGGAGTTGCTAATTTAAAACACACCAACTGAAGATAACTTAGTTTCATCATTTTAATATCAATTTCACCAAAATGGTAACTCGTCATACAGGTAAACATTCTCAAATGTGGCCATTATTTACACTTATATCTATTCTCATTCTTGGTTCAACAGTGACTCAGTAGTCTATGCTATCAGTGCCCAACAATATATTCTGTCTCTGTCCTCCTCCATATATCATTACATCGAGAGACTAGGAAAAGTTTATTTTGTGATCATACAGATAAAGAAAATGGAATACTTATACAAATATCTTTCTGTCCACATCAAGCACATGAAGGTCAGATACACAGGTAAAGTTGCAAAATGTTCTTTTATGAAACTGCGCATCAAACTCAATTCTTTCTTAGAAGAGTGAAAATTTTTGTCCAATCCATTTCAGCAGGGTTCCAACTCAAACCACTGGATAGTCTTCTAGCCTTCTGTGAACTGAGACATCCCAGGCCAAACATTCTGACATGGCGAGAGACTTCTGACCCAACTCAGTGCTCACCTCTGCAACGTTGATCCCCAGCAATGTTCACCCTGACTAACCCCCTGTCCCTCTCCCCCTTCCCCTCCCACTTCCCACCCACACACACAACACTGGAGTCACTGGGCACTGCTCACCTACATCCTGATGTGCTACTCAAACACGAGGCCTGAAGCTCGGTAAATGAAAGGCTTTTATTTACTCTAATGAAGCAGCCAGAACTTATATACACTATCCCAGACTGAAGGGGTCCCGGCCAGAGCAGGGACTCTTATACCCCTCCCAGGAGGCGGAGCCCGACTGGGATGTGCCACAACACTACAGTACAAAGGTGTAACAACCCCACCCTAACCCCAACAGCAACAATAACACATGTACATCCTTGTAGTACTGGCCAGCCCCTGGCTCAGTACTATCCAGTGGGAACCAACGATGGTTCACCACATTCACCCCTCCTTTGAGAACAAAGGCCGGCGGGGTACAAAAACAGAATAAAGTGTCAGCAGTCTATAAGTTCAGACGGTCAGGGGGACCGCACCGTCGTTGTGACCTCCTCAATACCGGCGGTGACACCGGAGTAGGCACTTGCGGTGGCGTTCTCCCCAAAGCTGCGTCCAGCTGTTCTTCCACGGACTCACATGCCAGTTGACCCTGAGGCGACGGTAGTCCATGGGATCCTGACACGCCCTGCAGTGGCGACCATCTTCTGGGCTCAGGCAAGCTGTACATGGGAGTAAAATGGTTAAGCAACGGTCCCGATGCTGCCCGCGCCGTGTCCGGGGAAGAAACAAGAGATAAAGGGTTTGTAACAGGGGGTATGGGAGCGACAGGGGTTGCTACGTCCCCTGCTGGCGCCAGGTCTCGGATCGAGACCGTATCCTCTCGCCCGTCAGGGTATGCCACATAGGCATACTGAGGGTTGGCGTGGAGGAGATGGACCTGTTCGACCAACGGGTCGGACTTGCGGGCCCTTACATGTCGCCGCAGGAGGACGGGTCCTGAGTACGTCAACCAAGACGGTAATGAGGTCCCCGAGGAAGACTTCCGAGGGAATGAGAACATCCTCTCGTGTGGAGTAGCATTGGTTTCTGTACACAGGAGGGAGCGAATAGAATGGAGCGCATCAGGGAGCACCTCTTGCCAACGGGAGACTGGAACACCTTTTGACTTCAACGCCAGTAAGACAGCCTTCCAGACAGTAGCATTCTCGCGTTCCACCTGTCCATTACCCCTAGGGTTGTAGCTCGTGGTCCTACTAGAGGCAATCCCATATGAGAGCAGGAATTGCCTCAAGTCATCGCTCATGAACGACGAGCCCCTGTCGCTATGGATGTAGCCGGGGTACCCGAACAGGGTAAAGAGATCACGGAATGCCTTGATAACCGTGGCAGCAGATGTATCAGAGCAGGGAACAACAAAAGGGAACCGAGAGTACTCGTCAATGATATTGAGGAAGTACACATTCCGATCTGTTGAGGGAAGGGGGCCCTTAAAATCGACACTCAGTCTCTCGAAGGGACGAGTGGCCTTGACTAAATGTGCCCGGTCAGGTCGGTAAAAGTGCGGTTTGCATTCCGCGCAAACCCAACAGCTACTTGTTACTGACCTGACGTCCTCCACCGAGTAAGGCAGGTTGCGGGCTTTTATAAAGTGGTAGAGCCGAGTGACCCCAGGATGGCATAGGTCATTATGGAGGGCCTGCAAACAGTCCTCCTGTATACTAGCGCACGTTCCATGCGAGAGGGCATCCGAGGGCTCATTGAGTTTCCCTGGACGGTACATGATGTCGTAGTTATAGGTGGAGAGTTCAATTCTCCACCGCAAGATCTTGTCATTCTTGGTCTTGCCCCTCTGCGTGTTGTTAAACATGAACGCCACGGACTGCTGGTCCGTGATCAGGGTGAACCGTTTTCCCGCCAAGTAATGGCGCCAGTGCCTGACGGCCTCCACAATGGCCTGGGCCTCCTTTTCCACCGCTGAATGCCGAATTTCGGGGCCTTGGAGGATGCGGGAAATAAATGCGACAGGCCTGCCCGCCTGGTTAAGTGTGGCAGCCAGGGCGAAATCAGATGCATCGCTCTCCACCTGAAAGGGGATGAACTCGTCTACAGCGTGCATCGTAGCTTTCGCGATGTCGGCTTTCAATTTATCGAAGGCCAATCGGGCCTCTGGCGTTAAGGGAAAAGTTGTGGACTTAATGAGCGGACGGGCTTTGTCCGCGTAGTTGGGAACCCACTGCGCATAATAAGAGAAGAAGCCTAAGCATCTTCTCAGTGCTTTTGCACTAGCAGGCAAGGGAAGCTCAGAAAGGGGGCGCATACGGTCTGGATCAGGGCCAATGACCCCGTTTTCCACCACGTATCCTAGGATGGCTAAACGGCGCGTACGAAACACACACTTCTCCCTGTTGTAGGTCAAGTCTATGAGGCTTGGCCTGGTCCAGGATGATCGACGCCACCGTTGGTTCATGAGCGCCACTGCAGGCAGCTGAAATCGATGAGGAGGACCCCTGCTGGTCGTTCGTGGTCAGTGTCGACCAACATGGCCGCTCCCATGAGTCGCACGAGGGCGCCAAACTCAGCGACCCCTGGTGGTCACACTCCTCCGACTCCGTCGACCGTAATGGCGTCGTCCTGGCCTCGCACGTGGACGAACCCCGCGATGACTTCGACGACGAAGACCCGAGCTCTGAAGAATCGCAGGCCGCACTGCCGTTCCTGGGTTTAGATCGGCACACTTTTGAATAGTGCCCTTTTTTACCGCATGCGGTGCACAACACAGCTTTAGCGGGACACCGTTCCCGAGTATGCTTCGCTCCCCCACAGAAATAGCACCGCGGGCCGCCCGGGGCTGCAGCCGTCGTCTGGCCCGAGTGTGAGCACGCCATTACGCAGCATTTCGAACCCGAGGGACGAGGAGGGATTGGCGACTGCTCCTGCCACGTTGTCTCCACATGGACCTCCGGATATAATACTAAGCTTTTGGAGGCCGTCTCGAGCATCTCTGCTAGCTCGATGGCCTGGGTAAGGTTAAGGTTACCCTTCTCCAACAGTTTAAGTCGAATGTACGACGATCCGACCCCGGCCACAAACGCATCTCGGGCGAGGTCATTCATGCTCTGCTCAGCCGACACAGCTTTGCAGTTACAGCCCCTGGCTAGCTGTAGGAGCTCGTTCGCATATTCCTCCATCGTTTCGCCAGACTGCCGTCGTCGAGTGGCTAGGAGGTAACGAGCATGTATCTCATTGGGTGGTTTGATATAGCGCTTCTTCAGAAGCTCGAGGGCCTTAGTATAATCGGTGGCCGCACGGATCGCGAGGTAGACAGTGTCGCTTACCCTCGCATGGAGGACCCGGAGTCTGTCATCATCTGTGGTGACCGCTGCGGAGGCTGCCAGGTAGTCTTCGAAACACTTCAGCCAGTGGTTGAAGGTGTTAGAAGCGCCCACCGCACGTGGATCTAGTGTAAGGCATTCCGGCTTCAGAATTTGCTCCATACTCTCTCTTTTTGTTTTCTCTTCGACGAGAGTTTAACGACAGTAAACAAAATTGATGCGCTACTCAAACACGAGGCCTGAAGCTCGGTAAATGAAAGGCTTTTATTTACTCTAATGAAGCAGCCAGAACTTATATACACTATCCCAGACTGAAGGGGTCCCGGCCAGAGCAGGGACTCTTATACCTCTCCCAGGAGGCGGAGCCCGACTGGGATGTGCCACAACACTACAGTACAAAGGTGTAACAACCCCACCCTAACCCCAACAGCAACAATAGCACAACCCAACAGTAACATATGTACATCCTTGTAGTACTGGCCAGCTGTGGGAGGAAACTGGAGCACCCGGAGGAAACCCACGCAGACACAGGGAGAATGTGCAAACATGGCTCAGTACTATCCAGTGGGAACCAACGATGGTTCACCACACATCCCGGCAATGTTCACCTCCTCCCCAGCCACCACAGACAATGCTCACCCCCTCTCACGCCACTTTTCCCGACTCACCTTCCGGAATCCCTGGCTCCTGAACAGCTGATGTCGGAAGAGTCAGTCGAAATAACTCCTCAGAAGCCGGTGTCCCTTCACCAGATTCCCTTCATTTACAAACTCAATTCTACTCTTAAGAGTGCTTCTGGTACAAAGTCAGAATCCAGAGTGTCAGTAGACCTGACACTCTCATTTTTATATACAGGTGAGGCTTCCTGATTGGGCAGGCAATTATGGCCTCAATCAGGGAGCTCATACTCCTGAGGCCAAACTCATGGGCCTCATGGGAATCATTGCATCAGTATTGTCGGTGAGCGGAGCAGGGGCTGCGTGCTTCAAACATTTTCATGGGGTGAGGGGGCTGGACATTGTTGGGGGCGAGGGAAGGATTGAACACTATCAGGGGGTGAGAGCAGGAAACGCAAGAGTGCTCTAACATGGCCTACATAAAACATTGCTGGGGTAAGGGAAGGGTGACCATTGACAGGGGTGAGGGGGATTAGCATTGTCAGTTGCGGGGTGCTTGCGCAGTGTTGGGGTTGACTGCTACAAATCAATGAAATGAAGACAGACCTTAAGCAGTGTGTCTTCAGCTCGCGACAAGGAAAGGAGTCGTGGCTGTGCTGGAATTCCATTTAACTCTTGGCCGCCTAACTCTGTTCGAGCCTGCACCCCTGCTGGAGCTGGCATCACAAGGTGCAGAGGCTCTCGCGGAACATAGTAAATGGGTAGATTAAATCACAATCAGCATCTGGGCCCCAGAGTGACAAAGAAAACACTCGTTAGAAATTGGACTTTATCTTAGTTTTGGTGTCCAATTATGGTGGCACCAGTACAAATATAACCTCTGAGACCTCAAAGATAAAAGGTAAGCATCATCGCTTGTAGATTGATGTACCAGGGTGGATATTTGTTTGGGGGACACCTCAATCAAAAAAGGCCACAGATCAGAAAGGAAATTGGAATTTTGCAGACCAACTTCGGATCTAATCACAAACACCGACAGTTCCAGCAACTACTGGGCGGCACGGTAGCACAGTGGTTAGCACTGCTGCTTCACAGCTCCAGGGACCTGGGTTCGATTCCCGGCTCGGGTCACTGTCTGTGCGGAGTTTGCACATTCTCCCCGTGTCTGCGTGGGTTTCCTCCGGGTGCTCCGGTTTCCTCCCACAGTCCAAAGATATGCGGGTTAGGTTGATTGGCCATGCTAAATTGCCCCTTAGTGTCCCAGGATGCGCAGATTAGAGGGATTAGCGGGTAAATATGAGGTTAGAGGGATTAGCAGGTAAACATGTAGACATTACAGGGATAGGGCCTGGGTGGGATTGTTCTCGGTGCAGACTCGATGGGCCGAATGGCCTCTTTCTGTACTGTAGGGGTTCTATGATATCTATGATTCTATGATACTGCTCGAGCAATGGCTGTCGTAATGACTCATAAATTAGGCAGTACCCAGCGCCAACAATTCTGCAGAACCTTTTTCAGGATGCAAGTTCCACCCGCCCCAAACAAAGGCGAGCATTTTTGACAGTGCGAGGGATCAGAGTGCATTACATATACCAAACGGGAGAATGGTGATAGGAGCGTTGGCACAGACTCTTGAATATTTAAGATTGGTTAAGAAAAGAAAATTAAGTAAAGCAACCTCTAGCTGATCCAGAGTCATCCAGACTTGAAACACTGGCTCTTTTCTCTCTCCACAGATGCTGTCAGATCTGCTGAGATTTTTTAGCATTTTCTGTTTTGTTTTTCAGATTCCAGTATCAGCAGTAATTTTCTTTTATCAAGGATATAAATCTTATGCTAGCATGAACATATAAATCATAGATGGACTAATAGAATTTAATTTACATATGCAAACTCATTGCTTTCCCCAAGCAGTTATGGCTCCTGCTCTGTCCAAGACCGCAAGAAACTACAAAGGGTCATGAATGAAGCCCAGTCCATCATGCAAACCAGCCTCCCATCCATTGACTCTGTCTACACTTTCCACTGCCTCAGAAAAGCAACCAGTATAACATAATTAAGGACCCCAAGCATAAGAACATAAGAACTAGAAGCAGAAGTAGGTCATCTGGCCCCTCGAGCCTGCTCCGCCATTCAATACGATCATGGCTGATCTTTTTGTGGACTCAGCTCCACTTACCCGCCCACTCACCATAATCCTTAATTCCTTTACTGTTCAAAAATTTATCCTTGCCTTAAAAACATTCAATGAGGTAGCCTCAACTGCTTCACTGGGCAGGGAATTCCACAGATTCACAACCCTTTGTGTGAAGAAGTTCCTCCTCAACTCAGTCCTAAATCTGCTTCCCCTTATTTTGAGGTTATGCCCCCTAGTTCTAGTTTCACCCGCCAGTGGAAACAACTTCCCTGCTTCTATCTTATCTATTCCCTCCATAATCTTATATGTTTCTATAAGGTCTCCCCTCATTCTCCTGAATTCCAATGAGTATAGCTCCAGTCTACTCAGTCTCTCCTCATAAGTAACCCTCTCAACTCTGGAATCAACCTAGTGAATCTCCTCTGCACCCCCTCCAGTGCCAGTATATCCAGCATCCCGGACATATTCTCTTCCACCTTCTTCCGTCGGGAAAAGGATACAAAAGTCTGAGGTCACGTACCAACCGACTCAAGAACAGCTTCTTCTCTGCTTCCATCAGACTTTTGAATGGACCTACCTTGCATTAAGTTGATCTTTCTCTGCACCCTAGCTATGACTGTAACACTACATTCTGCACTCTCTCATTTCCTTCTCTATGAATGGTATGTTTTGTCTGTGTAGCGCGCAAGAAACAATACTTTTCACTGCATGTTAATACATACGACAATAATGAATCAAATCAAATAACTTGAAAATCATAACTATCAAAAATACATGAGCATAACATTTAAGATAGTATCCAGAGAGAATGGTACATATATGTGCCTGTGTGTGACAGTTCTTGAATGTGAGGTTTGAGGAAGCTCTTCTCCAGAGGAGGATGGTAAATGTATTAAACATGAAATTAGCCTCATTTCAACTTCATGAAACAACGTCAAAGAATGGCACAGGAGATCAAACAATGGAGATAGAATGACAGAGCTAAATGACTTGTCAGCATATAAGGATGATAGAAGTGGTTTTTAAGTGTTGCTTCCGCAGGACGGAATTCTTCGAAGTCGTTTTCCCCGTGCACAGCGAGAATGGCAAATTTCGCGCTCAGCCAAAACTCCATTCACTGCGGCGGGACGGGAGAATCCCCGCCGCGGGTGAGGTCGGAGAATTCCGCCCACAACGTTAACCGTTTCAACTTGTGCCGCAGTAGTAAGTTGAAATATTCAGGTGAAAAATACAAAAAAGCTACGTGATGTGTGATGGTGGCTCCACAAGCACTGGGAAGAAAGATTTTTCAATGTTCACCATAGCTCTGCATATTAATGTATACATTTTGACATTAAACATTGATACCCTGGGATATGCGGGGGGGGGGGGGGGGGGGGGGGGGGAGAAAGGGGAGGTTACTTCTCACAGATAAATCATCTTGCACAGTGTAACGTGAAGCAGAACAGTGCTCTCCTTTCTGCCTCACTCCAGAGACTCAAAAAAAAATTAAAACCAGATACAGCTATGGGCCGCCCCAAAGACCTTTGAATTTCTTTCCCTTCCAAGCAAACTAGCACCTCCTGAAGGGCCTCCTTGAAAGCAGAGAGCTGTGCAGCAGCAGCAATCTAAATATAGAATATCTTGATGGCAACAAGAAGTTCTGAAGTTAACTTTCGCATCCACACTTTGACTCGCTGATTCTCCCTGACATCTGTTGCTTCTCACACATACCGTCCAGTATTTTAACTTGATTTTAAAGTCACTAATTGGAAACAGGGAACAATTCCACCCTCGCAACAAAAAGGTTCACAAGCAGAAAAAGGAGAGGCAGACCGGCATAAGGAGCAGGACATGTAAAGTAACGTTACTTGTTTGTGCCTTACCTTTCAGTCTTTCAACCTGACAAGAGGCAGCCTGGATGTGTCAGGAATATCTCTAACAGTGAAGTGTTTTACCAACAACAGCATGTGGGCTGGGCTGGGCTGGGCTGGGCTGGCACGTCGACCCAGGATTTTCCAACACATCCCCAGCCAAGTGCAACCGCAAGCCTGAAGAATTTCCTGAACCCTGTGTATGGCACTAGCAACTGCTGACGGAGAAATCATTCCATGACTAAATTCTGCTCAGGCAGTTTGATTTACATCAGTCGAGCTCCAAGAGGGCAGCACTAAAGCAAAGACATCCAGAATTCATTTGGACTCTCTTTTACTCCGTGTAGAATTATTCTTTTAAAAAAATGAACTGGAGAATGAAATCCTTCACATCATTCCAGCTCTGTTTTCTTACAACATAGTTTTAAATAATGCAAGCCTACTTGCTCTCACAGGAGGGAGGTGCATTGATCAACTTAAGCATGAGTAAACTGTGAACAGTATTTCACAGGAAATTATTCGCCTATGATCCTATTTCTTAAATGGTTTGAATTATCTTTCCAGAAATGTCTGGGTGTTCCCTTGGCGTGCATTGCTCTATCATCTATATTGCCTCTGTTACACTGTAAAGTGCTCACGATATTATTTCATTGTGATCAACGATGATGAAAAGGAGCTCAGGTAGCTCAGGGTAATACCTTCCAATTGGAATTCAGAAAAACCACAGGAGAAATACTCCCTCCGGCATAAGAAAGCTGTGAAAAAGGATTTTGTGGAAAGGGCCTAATGTTTGAAAACAAAAGTGAATCTTGGGGCTATAATAAAAGTGGAAAACGATGGCAATGCTCAGCAAGTCTGGCAGCATCTGTGGAGGGAGCAACAGAATTAATATGGGCAGGGATTTTCCCGCGGGCTTTGAAAACCTGTATCACAGCTTGGTATGGCTGCTGCTCTGCCCAAGCCCGCAAGAAACTACAAAAGGTCATGAATTTAGCCCAATCCATCACGTAAACCAGCTCCCATCCATTGATTCTGTCTACGCTTCCCACTGCCTCGGAAAAGTAGCCAGCAAAATTAAAGAGCCCACCCAACCCGGATATTCTCTCTTCTACCTTGTTCCATCGGGAAAAAGATACAAAAGTCTGAGGTCACGTACCAACCGACACAAGAACAGCTTCTTCCCTGCTGCAATACGACTTTTGAATGGACTTATCTTGCATTAAGTTGATCTTTCTCTACATCCTAGATTTGACTGTAACACTACATTCTGCACTCTCTCATTTCCTTCTCATAGAATCCTACAGTGCAGAAGGAGGCCATTCAGCCCATTGAGTCTGCACCGACCACAAACCCACCCAGGCCTTATCCCCTAACCCCATGCATTTACCCTAGCTAGTCCACCTGACACTCAGGGACAATTTAGCTGAGCCAATTCACCTAACCTGCATATCTTTGGACTGTGGGAGGAAACCGGAGCACTCGGAGGAAACCCACGCAGACACGGGGAGAACGTGCAAACTCCAAACAGACAGTGACCCAAGCCGGGAATCGAACTCAGGTCCCTGGTGCTGTGAGGCAGCAATGCTAACCACTGTGCTACCATGCTGCCACGGTATGCTTTGTCTGTAGAGAGCGTAAGAAACAATACTTTTCACTGTATGCTAATACATGTGACAATGATAAATCAAATCAAATCAAATCAAACATAATGAGATAAACCACTGGCCAAACTTGCCAGCAGGGATACTGGCTGAGCTATCTTCCTGTAGATGGTTGACTAATCGTCACCCTCCAAGCTTTCTGTCCACGTTTTCCGTGGTTGACAGGCACTTTGGGAGCTGGGATGCATCATTACCCCCCAACCCCCCCCGAGAATAGCATTTTCATTGAAAGTGTTTCAGTTTCCTTTGAGATTTGGGCTGGAATTTTACCACCTCGCCCGTCACGGAATTGGAGCGGGCGAGGGGAAGACAAGGGAAATCTCCGTTGACATCGGACGGGATTTTACGGTTTCGGGACGAGCGAAGCCATAAAATCCTGCCCTAGATCTTTAGTTGTAGTGTCCCTTTAAGGGTCTACCGCCCTCACAACACACCCTCCCATGCCCCCACCATTTAATTTGTTAATACGTCGGTTTGTGTTTATTGGTTGTTTTATTTTACGCAAAGGAACTTTTCAGGATGTGAGCGAGTTCCCGAGCCCGTCAGCCGAATCAGAGCCAAGCAGGTCTAAAGTTGGGTGAGTTAGGGGCTGCTGAGACAGGCCTAGGACTACGAGGGCACCTCAACACTGAAAAATCAAATAGCAAACATCCATATTGCTCGGTGATTTGGACCAGAGGAGAAATCCCTTGACCGAATCACATTCGTGGTCCTTCGCGAACGCAGCCTTGTCTTTGCAACATGGCGTCTCCAGTTGGATGGCCTCCCAGCCTGCCAGAGGGTGCTTCCATCAAGCTGGCGGCCTCCACATACAAGGAGCGTCATTCTACTGCTGGCAAGCTGGAAGTGAGGAGGCAGAATTGCTCCTAATTGTGGCCTCAACAATGCTAATTGGCACAAGGTAAAAGCAAAATACTGCAGGTACTGGAAATCTGAAATAAAAACAGAAAATGCTGGGTAAACTCAGCAAGTTTGGTAGTATCTGTGGAGAGAGAAACAAAGCTAACGTTTCGTGTCTGTATGACTGTCTTCAGAGTTGAAGAGGGATAGAAACGTGATGGATTATCTAATTGGAATGAGGATGTTGGAGAAGATGGAGCAGAATAGAAGGTAAGGGATAGGTCACAACTAAGGAGAGACTATTGAAGATGGCATGGATCCAAGACAAAGAGAGTGTTAATAGTAGCATTAAGGACTAAAGAAGGTGCAGATGGTGGCATAAAGGTAAGATAACAGAAAGTGTTAATAGGAGAACAAAGGTCAATGTTCAGTGAAAGCAAAGCTCAAGTGGCAGGTGGCTTGTTAGTGGGGGTGGGGGGATTGCATTGGAATAAAAAAAAACAAAAAAGGGATCAAGATGGAGGAGGACACCCCTTTTTTGCTTTTTGTTTTCTTTGTTTCTCCCATAACAATCCCCCACTCCCCCGCAGCTTCCATTGAGCACTGACCTTTTTGCTCCTATTTTCTTCTCTTTTAAAGAGTGCCTTAATTGAAAATAAGAATTGAACACCTCCTCCACAAACCACCCCTCACCATGGAATTCCCCCCACTACAGAGCTCCTCCACCACAGACACGGGACCCCCACCCAAATACCTGCCCACCCCCAACCTGGCAGAGGTTGTCTAGGGTGACCATCCTGCCCTCACTCCAATTGAGGGCTTTAAATAGCCAATTAATGACTGTTTAAGGGATGCTTCCCATGAGCCATAATCTTCAGCTCAGTAGGAGGTCAGTGATGGCCTGCTGAGGCCTCCAGTGGGAAAGGGGGGCACCTCCCTCACAGGCCCCCTTTCCCATTTAGCTCTAACCCAAGTTCTACCTTCTTCCCCACCGCCTCCCCCCACTGGCTTTTGCAACCCGGCCCCCAACACCCTGGCACCTCCCCCAAGGAACTTCTCTCCTGCTCCTGTGGACAGACTCCAGACCCCATCCCAGAATCTCAATAATTTGTTTCTAGTACTTGGTGCAGTCCCAACAGTGGCCATTGTTCCTGTTGGAACTGTTAGAACTCGAGAGCTGGCCAATCAAACGACCAAAAGCTCTTGGACAGGAGACTTCCTTCCCACGTGAGGGTGGAAGAGGGTAGACAATTAACACTCCTCAGAGGGTTGAATGGCTGCAGAGCCATTCAGCTTTCTTTGAGTTTACTTGCCAATAGTTTTCATGCTGCTTTTTGATTTCCTAATTTCTGTTTTAATTTCCATTCTGCACCTTCTGCATTGCTTTACGATTTCTAGAATATTAAGTTTTGATTATCCGAAATACACTTTCCTTTTTTGCCTTATCCTATTCTGGATTCTCTATCCCACCTGAAGAACATGTGGAAGCCTCACATGATCCTGAGTGGGAACATAATTTGTTCTGAGGCCTCTTTACCTCTTCCTGAAATGTATTCTACTGCTCTGACTCAGTCTCAAGTAGCTGTTTCCAATCCACTTTTGCCAAATCACATGTCAGCTTAGTGAAAGAAAGGGCTGGAACGTTACGGCCATTCACACTGGTGGGATTTTCCCATCCCGCTGCAGTGAACGGAGATTTGGCTGGTGCCAAATTCTCCGACTTCGCTGCAGCAGGAGCGTGGCGTGACTGGTCAGTAAAATTGCGCCCAAGATCCACTTTGTCATTTACCTTAACTGTGCATGACCGAACTGACTGACGGTTACTACCTCTGAAATGTTCTCTATTATCCGCCAGATTGTATCGCTTCATCAGGCCAATTCACCCAAACTGGCCAAATCTGTGCGAAAGATCAGGAAATGACAGAGATAGATAGGTTCTTGATTAATAGGGCGATCAGGGGTTATGGGAGAAGGCAGGAGAATGGGGATGAGAAAAATATCAGCCATGATTGAATGGCGGAGCAAGTTTGATGGGCCCAGTGGCCTAATTCTGCTCCTATGTCTTGTGGTCTTATGACAAGCACTAATTGTGTCCTGCAAATAAAGTTTTCGCAAAATTTTGCACTGGTTGAAACAAAACATTCTGCTGAAATCAATTCCACTGAGAAAATGGCCTCATCTCCAGGTCAAATTAATCGTCATGGCGAGTTTCCGCTAATTGCACCCATTTACAGGCCTATGAGGAGGCTCTTAAAATTGATCTTTCTCTTTAAACGCAAGGTCAATTTTTTAAAAAATGTATAAATTTTTTTTCAGTTTACTAAGTAACTGAACTGACTACTATACATTAATGTAACTCGCAAATGCTTCCGTGGAGTTTGCTAAACTCATTTTCAGCTATATAAAATTGGGTTGCTCACAGTACTAACCACTGTACCTTTACTTAGTGTCCAAGGTTACGAGAGGATTGACTACATGGATTGAAGATGCTTAATTTTTGTGGTGAACCCATTTTCAGTTTTATAAATGAAACGGCACCAGAGTACAGCTCCTAAAAATGAAGAATATTATTTAATGCTGTTTTTCAAAAAAAGAAATGCATTCTAAAACATCGCTCGATTGCGATGGTTCATGTCAGAAATTATGCTTGCCAATAGCTTGCGCAGAAACTTGAGCAAAAAAAAACCAACTTTTGAAAACCAGCAATGATTAAAAAATATGAAGTTCATACGTTAGCAGAAAAATGGACCAAGTGTCTTAATGATCACCCAGCGCTGTGTTGAGAGAAATATATTAACTTGGAAAAGTCCAAACTCCTCAATGATCTGGGCTTTTAGCCAGCAGTGAGATAATATCATGACCCAGTGGGAAAAGGCTCTGTGTGGTATCAATCTGCCCTCCAGAAGTGAAAAACATCTCTTGAAGCCTGTTTTTTGCTGTGGGGATGAAACGATAAGACGTTCACATGAGTAAGCTGGTTCTGCAAGTTGTTTGGTGATAAAGAGAAGGCGCTGGAGGTCAGACATTGCCCTTGGTACTTGGTGCAACCCATTATTAAGGCACTGATGTGCTGTGTCAGGAGAAAAAGATAAAGTGGGATAAAGGAAATCTCACCTTCTCACCCAAAGCCCAGCACTGTGTATCTTCCAGCGGGCAAAATTAATAACAACTCGGAATGGCACTTGGATTTTCCTCTCCTAACCTAGGACACTAAGTAAAGGCACAGTGGTTAGCACTGCTGCCTCATAAAGCTAAGGACCTGGGTTCGACTCTCGGCTTGGGTCACTGTCTGTGCGGAGTCTGCATGTTCTGCCCGTGTCTGTGTGGATTTCCTCCGGTGCTCCGGTTTCCTCCCACAGTCTGAAAGACGTGCTACTTAGGTGCATTGGCCATGCTAAATTCTCCCTCAGTGCACCCGAACAGGAGCCAGAGTGTGGCGAATAGGGGATTTTCACAGTAGCTTCATTGCAGTGTCAGTGTAAGCCTACTTGTGACACGAATAAATAAACTTTAAAAATTAAAACTGAAGAACCTCTGCTGCCTCCCAGCTGAACCTCTCTGGTTTGGTTCTGTTCTGAATCATCAGGCCAGCTGCTTTGCTTTTCATTTTTTAAAAAAAAGAAAAGCCCACAGCAGGAAAAGCAACTCATAAAAGTCAAAGGCATTTCTCCCTAATAATAAAACACAGGAACATTTCTGCAGTAGGCTGCCAGGCAACAGCATACAGTCAACAGCAGTTTGGAAAACCAGTGGGTTTGTTGAGAAAAAATGACTGCCTGAAAATTGGACTTTCAAGGTTCAGTTGGCCATAATGAAGAAAGTTCTTCCAACCGGAGGGGGAGGGAAGTGAGGTTGGAGAAGCTTCCATGCAGAGTGTAGCATCTGACCTCTGCTTCTCTGAAGCAAATGCAGTCAAAACAGAATTAAACTACAGTGCAAGGGTTGGCCTGCAGACAATTTTAAAGAAATATTACATTTCCTGGTGGCATTAACCGCATGTCACAGGCTGTCAGGCACTTGAACCTTGCTCGACTGGCCTTTCAGAATTAAAAAAAGGAACAACACAAATAGAAGCAGCAGAGTGACTCCAGCGGCCCTGCTGTTAAAAAGGCACACCGCAATGTATCAGAAACGGAATGGAAACTTGACAAAAGTTCAACACTTGAAGATTTGGCCCTCTGGGCTCACCTGTCCTCCTTCAATTCATTCCAGTTTTCTTTTATCTTTAGCTTTATTACCGTACGATTAGTCAGAACCATTTTAAGAAACTAGTGAATGAAAGAACATCTAAGGGCACAAATTTCACTCTTGAGAGGCTGGTGTGAGATGGAATTGGGCCACAGTAATATGTGAGTGTCAAGACTGGCTGGTTAGAGTCAAAGATAGAGTCATAGAGGTTTACAGCATGGAAACAGGCTCTTCGGCCCAACTTGTCCATGCCGCCCAATTTTCACCAGTAAGCTAATCCCAATTGCCCACGTTTGGCCCAAATCCCTCTATACTCATCTTACCCATGAAACTGTCTAAATGCTTTTAAGAAGACAAAATTGTACCTGCCTCTACTCCTGCCTTCGGCAGCTCATTCCAGGCCTCTGAATGAAAAATTTGCCCCTCTGGACCCTTTTGCATCTCTCCCCTCTCACCTTAAACCTATGGCCTCTAGTTTTAGGCTCCCCTACCTTTGGGAAAAGATGTTGACTATCTACCTTATCTATGCCCCTCATTATTTTATAGACCTCTTTAAGATCACCCCTAAGCCTCCTACGTTCCAGGGAAAAAAATCCCAGTCGATCCAGCCTCTCATTATAACTCAAATCATCAAGTCCCAGCAGCATCCTAGTAAATTAGAAGACCTCTCGCTGGGTCATTGTCTCTGTACTAATAAAAACAATTAGGCCTCTGGCCCTCATACCCTCTCCCCATGGCCCCTTGATGCCAATTCAATGCCAATTCAATGCCCTTTCGATTACTATTCACTCAGTATGCAACATGTGCAAAACCAATGAGTCATGTAATGACAATGGCAAAGGTGGAAATGTTGAGAGAAAAAAATCCATTCAAAAGTGTTCTTTGAAAAAACAGTGCTGTTCTTATAAAGCATTGATTGGATAGACCATTAAAGTATCAATAACAACAACTTCAAACACTTCACAGCTCGTTATCTTGTCCAAATAAACAAGAAGGCATTGACAAACTAGGGCACAGAACGAACAACTTATTAGAACCAATTAAAACTGTCAATCAAGCAAAGTCAACTATTAACTTCACTTGTCAAAACAGAATCCCTGCTAAGTTCATGCTTTCATTGGTCAGGGCTCTCAGCCAAGCTTGCATAATGCCGACAGGTTGAATGGCCTCTGAAGGGTCATGAACTATGGGTCATGGAGAAACATGCCCGACTCCATGGAAATGACGGGGGGAGGTGGGGTTTAGGAAATGCCTACCCCGACAATGGAGCTGGCCAGCTCGAGAGTCTGGAGTGCAGACATGCTACCTGCACCTTTATTCCACTCTGCCGAAAATTGGCTGACTGGTAATGATGATGAGAATCTCAGAATTTTAAATGGCTCTCTAGTTAGAAATCATAGAAATCATAGAATCCTACAGTGCAGAAAGAGGCCATTCAGCCCATCGAGTCTGCACCGACCACAATCCCACCCAGGCCCTATCCACATATCCCTACATATTTACCCACTAACCCCTCTAACCTATGCATCCTGGAACACTAAGGGGCAATTTAGAATGGCCAATCAACCTAGCCCGCACATCTTTGGACTGTGGGGGGAAACCGGAGCACCCGGAGGAAACCTACGCAGACACAGGGAGAATGTGCAAACTCCACACAGACAGCGACCCGAGCGGGATTCGAACCCAGGTCCCTGGAGCTGTGAAGCAGCAGTGCTAACCACTGTGCTACCGGGCCGCCCATTGAGAGCCAATTTTGTGAAAGTCCAGGCCCCTGTCTCCAGTTCTTATGGTTTTCAATTTGAAACAACAAAATAGCAACACATTCTCAGTTTCTCTTTGGCCTGAGGGAGCTTTTCAGAGCATCCAGGCTGAGGCAGATATATTATGTAAGAAAATAGTTAGTGCCGACTAATTTCAGATATTTCTTCTCTATAAAACAATTTTAGCCTAATAACAAGGTGTGATGAAATTGTTTCAAAGCCTGTATATATTTTTTAGGACTGTCCTGAGCTGGAATATAGATCAGGTCCAAGTTTCTGGGAGCACTAGTTTGTAAATTGGATTTCCTGGCTATGACATCGGACTTCTAAGAAATGAACCTGCGCCTTGGGCTGCTAACAAAACATAAGCTAATTCGGATAAATGAAGACACTGGGAGATCAGAGACAGAATCCTCTGACCTCGCTCATGGCTGTGATTCTCCAGACCTACTGCAGAGATTATGCTGAGCGGCAAATTCTCTGTTCTCGCTGGCAGTGGTAGTGGGGCATGCGAGACTGGAGAATTCCTGCCCAGATTTTAGACATTGGGACAAATCCTCCAACCCTGCCCAGAGCTGGGATTCTCCAGTCCCGCTGCAGCGAACAGAGATTTAGCTGAGAACCAAATTCTCCGTCCGTGTTGACAGCGGTGGCGGGGAATGAATGGCTGGATAATCCCGGCCATTATCTGACAGAAAAAGTTTAAGTTTAAGTTTATTTATTGTCACAAGTAGGCTTACATTAACACTGCAATGAAGTTACGGTGAAAATCCCCTAGTCGCCACACTCCGGTGCCTATTCGGATACACTGAGGGAGAATTTAACACGGCCAATGCACCTAACCAGCACATCATAGAAATCACAGAAACCCTACAGTGCAGAACGAGGCCATTTGGCCCATCGAGTCTGCACCGACCACAATCCCACCCAGGCCCTACTCCCATATCCCTACATATTTACCCGCTAATTCCTCTAACCTACACATCTCAGGACACTAAGGGGCAATTTTAGCATGGCCAATCAACCTAACCTGCACATCTTTGGACTGTGGGAGGAAACCGGAGCACCCGGAGGAAACCCACGCAGACACACGAGGAGAATGTGCAAACACCACACAGACAGTGACCCAAGCCAAGGGAATCGAACCCAAGTCCCTGGAGCTGTGAAGCAGCAGTGCTAACCACTGTGCTACCGCGCCGCCCATCTTTCAGACTGTGAGAGGAAACCAGAGCACCTGGAGAAAATCCACCCAGACACGGGGAGAACGTGCAAATTCCACACAGACAGTGACCCAAGCCAGGAATTGAACCCGGGTCTTTGGTGCTGTGAGGCAGCAGTGCTAAGCACTGTGCCACCGTGCCAAAATAAGTTGTGTGTACAAAAGGGAGCAGAATCAAACAAGTGTCACCTAAAAAAGATTTAAAGGTCAGCTGGTGGGAAGAATTTGCAGTTAAAGATGCTTTTGAATTTAAATAACATGAGGTGAATTCAGTTGTGACGGAGGACCTCATGGATGTTTAGTTGGTTGAAACATTCTTTCGAAAGGTTTGGACATTAAAAACATGCAGACACAAGGAAAAAAACATAGGAATCAGAAGTTAGAACCTGAGCAGAATAATTCAGAGCCTCGTTTTAAAAGAGAAAGACTGAAACCATGATGGTAGTTTGCTGTCTGGCTTTAAAGATAAGCAGTGGAAATGGCTGAATCCAAAGAATATGAAGTGACATGATTGAGGAATTTCTCCCTGTGTTTCAGTTCATAGCAGTACCCAGAAGCCAGCAAGAAGCAATGTTGTCCTTTAGGGTTAGACAGGGTAGATTCAGAAAGAATGTTCCCAAAGGTAGGGGAGTCCAGAACATAGTTTGAGGATAAGGGGTAAACCTTTTGGAACTGAGGTGAGGAGAAATTTCTTCATCCAGAGAGTGGTGAATGTGTGGAATTTACTACCATAGAATGTAGTTGAGGCCAAAACGTTGTCTGATTTCAAGAAGAAATTAGATATAGCTCTTGGGGCTAAAGAGATCAAGGGATATGGGCGGGGAAGGGGGATCAGGATATTGAATTTGATGATCAGCCAGGATCATAATGAATGGCGGAGCAGGCTTGAAGAGTCAAATGGCCTCCTCCTGCTTCTAGTTTCCATGTTTCTCTGTTTCTATGTTTAACAGAGTGACCAGACTAAACAAATTATAAAGCCTTTGGATCCCTTACAAATGCTATCCCAGGGCCCACCTTATGCAAGTTCTGAAACTCCACGCAAGGAGTAAGCTAGTGAAATACAACATCTTAAAGAAGGACAAAAACTATTTTAAAAATGCAAAATGAAGAGGGAGATTTTTTGAAAAGACTGAAATAAAGTGAATTAACCAAATAGTAAAGTATACCATTGCTTGCAGGATAATTGAGACCTTGGGAATTCATGCAAGTTTAATTCTAAATCCAGTTGTCACCTTTTTTGGTTTTGTTTTTGGTTATGCTCCTAATCTCGTAAATACATGCATAATTGTGAAGCGTAAGAAAAGGGGAAAATCTTAGCTTTACAGTATGTAATAAGTTATTTGTTAAAGTTTTTATGGAGCTAAGAATTTGTCATACTTTGAAACATAGGAACCCTTCAGTAAAGTTTTCTTTTTTTCTAAAAAGGTTAATGCGATTAAATGGTTTCAAATCCAATTTCTTCAAGATTATTTGTAGCTGAAACAGAAACCAAGTCCAGCTTTCTGGGGGAAGGAGTTGGTTAATTGGATTTCCTGGCTGTTACATCAGATTTCTGAGAAATGAATTTGTGCCTTAAGTTGCTAAGTAAATGGAAGCTAATTAAGAAGCATAAATAGACGAGAAGATTGGATTTCAGCCAGTGATCAGAACAAGTAGGGCTCTAAAGTTTGGTTGCTTTTCAACAGAAAGAGAACAGACACAGGGGAGTTCTGAGTGAAGCTATATGTGGGAGCCAGCTGTCGAAGGTGCTGTCAAAGTAGCCTTGGTGAGTTACTGCAGTGCGTCTTGTACATGGTACACATGGCTGCCACTGTGCATTGGTGATGCAGGATCCTATTATTTAAAATGGCAAATGGAACCCTGATCAGATGGGCTGTTTTGTCATGGATAGTATAGAGTTTCTAAAGTGTTATTGTAAAGCACTCGTCCAGGAATGTGGAAAATGTTCCAACAGACTTGAGTTGTGCCTTATAGACGATGGACAGGCTCTGACGAGTCAGGGGGTGAATTACTCGTCACAGAATTCCAAAACTCTGGCTTGCACTTGAAGCTATAGTATTCAAGTGGCTAATCTAGTTAAGTTTCTGATCAGTGGTAACTTCCAGGACGTTGATGATGGAAAAATTCAGTGATGGTAATGCCATTAGATGTCAAGGGGAGATGATTAGTTTTGACCTTGTTGGAGATTGTCACTACAATAAAAGTAATATACTGCGGATGCTGGAATCTGAAACAAAAACAGAAAATGCTGCAAAATCCCAGCAGGTCTGACAGCATCTGTGGAGAGAGAATAGCCAATCTTAACAGGTCATCCAGACTCGAAACGTAGGGTCTATTCTCTCTCCACAGATGCTGTCAGACCTGATGAGGTTTTCCAGCATTTTCTGTTTTTGCTGGAGATTGTCATTGCCTGGCACTTACTAGTTATCAGCCCATGCCTGCACGTTGCCCAGGTCTTGCTGCATATGGAAATGGACAGGAGGAGTTGCAAATGGAAAGGAAACTGTGCAATCATCAGCAGCATCCCCATTTCTCACCTTATGATGGAAGAGGTGTCATTGATGAAGCAGCTGAAGATGGTTGTGTCTGGAAAGCTGCTCTGAGAAACTGTCCTGTGGCGAAGATGATTGGCCTCCAACAACTATCACCCATTGTGCTAGAGCTATGAAGAAAGGTCATTGACCTTGTGGTGAACCATTGTTGGTTCCCACCAGGTAGTGCTGAGCCATGGTCTGGCCAGTACTATGAGTCTGTAGATATGTTACTGTTGGGGTTAGGGTTGGGCTGTTCTACCTGTTAATATAGTCCTATGGTACACCCCAGTTGGCTCCGCCTCCTGGGAGAGGTATAAAGGTCACTGCTCTGCCTGGTGACCCTTTAGTCTGGGATCGTATACTGTATATAGTAGCTCTGTTATTGTTGGCAATAAAAGCCTTTATTTCCTGAGTACATCCAGCCTCTCGTGTGTTATATCATGCATCAGACCTGAAATGTTAACTCTTGCTACATTGACGCCATCAAACCTGCTGAGCATTTTCAGCATATTCTGTTTTATTCCTTTGTGCTAGGTTTGACTATGACCAATGCAGAGTTCTCCCCCAATTCCCATTAGCTTTGATTTTACTCGGGCTCCTTGATGCCACACTCAGTCAAAGGCTGCCTTGATGTCAAAGGCAGTCACTCTCACCTCACCTCTGGAATTCTTTTCTCTATGTTTGAGACAATGCTGCAATGAGATCTGGAGTTGAGTCATCCAGATGGTACCAAACTAATTGGATTCCCTGAAGGTTCGGAGGTTAAAGGTGTTTTGCGTTGAAGCTTTTAAGATATAAAGGACAATAGACTAGGTATGTAGAGAGAAACTGTTTTCACTAAATGGAGAATTCCAGATATGGGGACGTGGTCTAAAAATTCGAATTAGATTTTTCAAGAGTGAAAATAGGAACTGCTTCTACACAAAAAGGGTGGCAGAAACCTGGGACCCTTCTGCAGATGACATTTGATGCTCGGCGAATTGTTAATTTTGAACCTTATTGCTGGATTGTTGTTACTGCAGCTTAGTAAAGAATATCGTACAATACTGAACCAGTATATTGAGTTATGTCGCATATCAGTCATGAGCTCATTGGACGGTGGATAGGCTCAAAGGACTAAATGGTGCACTCCTGTGCCTATGTTCCTATCTTTAATTCCCCTTCTCCCATGTAATATTCATTTTCTGAGAGGGTAGACAAACAATTCGCTCCAACCCTTAGCTGCTACAACTCTCGAATGGACGACTAGGGCAGATATGACAATATTATAGATTAACTTCAATGCGAAAAATTGGCTCCAACTTATACTTTCATCTCCCCATTCTCGACATTTCTATTCAATCCTAATCATTTCTATTTTGAACACCCAAATTACGATATACTTCTGGCATTCATAATTTAAACCTTATGACTTGTTGGTGGGAGTTTGTGTCCCTTCCCTGCCTGTCATACTAACAGAAAAGCACAAAACAGCGGGGAATCCATAATATTTCATACATTATATGAGAGCAACAGATCAGAATTAATTTGCATGCTTGAAAATAACATCTATCTATATCACAATAAATAACGGTGAGTATGAATGTGGTTGTAGCTGAAATAGTCTCATCTAATGGCTCAGATGATGATAAAGCACTCATCAGTTATCTCACATTTACTTTTATATGGTTTCTGTTTTTTTTCCCTTATGGTTACACGATATACAGTAAAGATTGCAAGAGCAGGAGAATGCTTTATGAACACAATATCAAATTTGTGAACAAAGCATCAATTTAGCAGCAATCTAAAAATAAACATTCGACAGAATGTCAGATTAAGGATCAGGTTACACGTGAATGATTGGATATCCCTCAGTGACAAAAATCATATTTCTTGCCTGACGCTTTGTTGATAATTACTTTAACAAGGACAAGCATGCTATTTCCCAAGTGACGACGTAGGTCTATTTATTTATTTATACTGGAGAGGATTCCTGCGTAGTTATGGTGTCAAACAAATCATTCATCACACATGAGTTTCTCACCCATACAAGGTAAACGCCGAGAATTAAACTGTTGATGAACTGAGTTGCGTGGGCTTCGGTCACCCAAGAGATTGACCAAGTATTGCAGATTGGATTTTTTTTCAATGCTGTTGATTAGTCAGTGAGGTTGTACAACTGATTCTACTCAATAGTTTCAGACTTTATCCTTTCAAGCAGATCACAAAACCAAATAAGGGAAAGGATAGGTTTGCGGCAGGAATGCAAAGGTCTGTCCAGAATAAGGGGTGTATGAAGAGAGATCATGTCCTTATCTCAGCTTAGTTGAATTATATTATATTCACCTACTCATGATACAAGTGAGGCCCACTTCCTGGTTATTGTACATTAAATGTATTTACTTGTACGCCTGTGGTGGATATTACCCGGGGATTCATTTGTGCCCCTACAAAAAGGGACAGCTTGAAACTGAGGTGGTTGGGGCCAGGAGGTTCATGCTTGTGATGTATACCTCTATAAATGAATGCTTACACGTTCGCACTTCTGCCTCACAGAGCCAGGGACCCGGGTTCGATTCCCGGCTTGGGTAACTGTCTGTGCGGAGTCTGCACGTTCTCCCCGTGTCTGCGTGGGTTTCCTCTGGCTGCTCCGGTTTCCTCCCACTATCTGAAAGGTGTGCTCGCCATGCTAAATTCTTCCTCAGCGTACCCAAACAGGCACCAGAGTGTGGCGACTAGGGGGTTTTCACAGTAAGTTCATTGCAGGGTTAATGTGAGGCTACTTGTGACACTAATAAATAAACTTTAAACTTTAAAGTGTGTAAAAATTGGGTCCAGTTCTATCCTTCACCACTGGGCCTTCTGAATTATAACTTGGTATATGGGGATAGTTGCTTTAAGGTGAAGATTGAAAACTAAGAAAATGTTTTTTTTAGACGGAGAACAAAAATCCTGGCACTCATTGTGGAAAATGGCAGAGCACACGTTAAGGTGTGGGCAGTCAATGCAAATAACTCGCTACAGATGGTGAAAGAGCATAATCCTTACCTATTAGTCTACGGGTGAAATCCCAGTTACCTTCTGTTCGAGGTGATAGTTCTCCTCTGATCAAAGATACCACAATTTATTCAATTTTTTTCTGCGCTCTTGACTGTTTTATATGCAGGGACGTGACTTTTTGTCAAGGCTGAGATCTCAAAGAAAATCCAGAAGGCACTGAAGCATTGTATTACAACTAGCTGAGACAAACTCAATGCAGGAGATTTAGTATGCTATAAAAGGGAGTGTCATGAGAAATGGAATGGCCCTGACAGTGTAATCAGTTGTGATGGTGAGACAGTACTTACCAAACATGGCAACCAAACTGTTAAGGTTCATTCATCACAATTAATCGGAATTAATTACAAAATCCCAAACTCCGAGCAGTTGATGAAAATAAACGAGGCACCTTGTACAAAACAAGCTCTTTCAGGTTTCCAGCATCTGCAGCATTTTGCTTTTATTGGAGCAATTTTTGGGTATCTGAAAACAGGAACTCAGAAGGGGAAGTAAGGCGAAGGAGTGGGTGGGAAGCAAGAGAGGTCCATTGTCAATCGTCCTATCAATTGTTCATCAGGTCTGTTAGAGGGATGATGGTGAGCTGGGAGTTGAGAATTGAGTAGGTACATACTGTTGTCCTCAATGTTCTCAGTGATGCTGGATGACATGAGGGCTGCTGCCATCAGCCCCTTGGTGTTAAGAGCCATCTCCTCTGTAGAGCTCAAGAAGTGCAGGCACTCTTGTCCGCAGATGGTTTTGTTCTGTTCCCTTTTATTGTGTGCAATTTTGTCCTGCAATAGAGAGGACAGAGTGTCTGGGATTGTGATACCTTTATATCTGGAGGCATGTGGATGCAGCAAGTGGTAAGTGGGAAGCTGACAGCATTGATAGGCTGTGTGAGGATGAGGTGAAATATCTGGATGTTAGGTGTGTCCTGTTGGACTTTAACCTGGTGTTGTTAAACTTCTTACTGTGTTTGAAGGGGCTCAGAGCCTCGAAAGCTTGTGTGGCTTTTGCTACCAAATAAACCTGTTGGACTTTAACCTGGTGTTGTTAAACTTCTTACTGTGTTAGGTGTGTGTCAGGAGTACCAGGGAGTGCAGCAAGGTGAGTGACAGGGCATGGAGAATTGAGCAGCGTGAGAGATTGGTGCTATGGGATGCCATTTGAAGATGCATTCACGGACCATGACTACCCACATGAAGTCATTGGATTCCCTGTAGCACTGCTGCCTGGTCTCTGAGCCCAGACTCCTTGAATTAACCTTCCTGTTCACCTGCTCCATTTCCTTTGTTCTTCCTATTTTGATTACAACATAGAAACATAGCAAACAGAAGCAGGAGTGGGCCATTCGGCCCTTTGCGCCCACTCCGCCATTCATTATGATCATGGCTGATCATCAAAATCAATATCCTGATCCCTCCTTCCCCCCATAGCCCTTGATCCCTTTAGCCCCAAGAGTTATATCTAATTTCTTCTTGAAACCACACATGGGTGAATTTTCCCATTCCAGCCACCACGGGAATTGTGGTGGGCGAGGGGTGGACGATGGAAAGGTCCATTGACCTCGGATGGGATTTTCCGGTTTCGGAGTGGGCGCAGCCGGAAAATCCCACCCACAATGTTTTGGCCTCAACTACTTTCTGTGGTAGTGAATTCTACAGATTCACCACCCTCTCTGGGTGAAGAAATTTCTCCTCACCTCAACCTTGAAAGGTTTACCCCTTATCCCCAACCACGACCCCTCGTTCTGGATTCCCCCCCACCATCGGGAACATTCTTTCTGAATCCACCCTGTTTAACCCTGTTAGAATTTTATAAGTTTCTATAAGATCCCTCTCATTTTTGTAAACTCCAGTGAATACAATCCTAACCGACTTAGTCTCTCCTCATATGACAGACCTGCCGCCATCCCAGGAATCGACTAGCATGAACAGGTCACAAAGCATGAATCCACGACCAAAAGCCAGGGCTGTAGTTCCATATCTATTTAAAACTCAATAGGCTTTTATCCCCTGAAAATGCAGGAAGGCGGGGAACCTTCACATTATATAAACCTCTGATGACTGAAGACAAGTTTCCAAAACTTGTAGAGACATCAGAGACGAGAAAAACAACAGAGAAACAAGCAACGATTTTCCAACAATCAATGTCAAGTTCTACATCTCGGGAATCAGTAAATGGCAGCTGGCTTTCTATTCCTAGCTGCCATCAATTGTTAGTTTGAGGCGTTAGTACTGAATGAATGCTGCTGAACACTAATTAATCTACTGGAATTGATCTTCTGCAGAGTAGACATGGTATCAAAAGCCTGTGGGAAGGATCCAGCTGGCAGAAAGCTAGCAGCTTGGCTCCCTGTATTCCTTCAACAACACGTTGCACAGAATCTGGCACAGTGGTTAACACTGCGGCCTCACGGCGCCAGGGACCCGGGTTCGATTCCCGGCTTGGGTCACTGTCTCGTGTGAGTTTCCTCTGCATGCTCTGGTTTCCTCCCAAGAGGTGCTGGTTAGGTGCATTGGTCCATGCTAAATTCTCCTTCAGGGTACCCGAACAGACGCCGGAGTGTGGCGCCTAGGGGATTCTCACAGTAACTTCATTGCAGTGTTAATGTAAGCCTACTTGTGACACTAATAAGTAAACCTTAAAGTTAAACTACATCGCTTAATGTGGGCTCTTACTTTTAAAGAAACTCTTCTTCAAAATTCAGTTCCTAAAGGTCTCAACGCCTTTTAGGTTTAGAGATTATCGGCAGTACTTATTTCTTTTAATATTTCCTTTATTAGCAAACTCCATTTGACACTTGCTGTCAATCTTCAATGATTCATAAAAAGCATGAACACTTGGGACAGCACTGATCTGTGCACGGTGAATTAATCCTAACATAATCTCTTGCTGATCATGGGAGGATCAATATCAAACTCAAAATCTTTCAAGGCAGAAGTGTAATGTAAAATTAAGAAGCTTTATCCTGTTGGCCCATTTATATTTCAGACCCAATATGCACTCAAAGTAGAATAGCTTATCAGTTACTTTGTATTTATCATTTTTAAAAATCTTTTCTTCCGTAAAGATTTGTTAGAACAGATCACAAGGTGAGAAAAGCAGCTTTTGAAGAAATTGATGTCAGTCCATTGAACGGGTAAGATTGTAGAGATTTACACTGTCTTCATCTTTTAGTTCTTTTTCTTTGCTCCTTTTGCTTGTCCGCCATGTCATACATAAAACCTCCCCTCAGCCAGCAACTACTCTGGGGAAGGGTTGCATTTAGCATGCTGCTAATTGTGACTTCTTGTAAAAAGAAATGGCAAAGGCATCACGGCCAACCTCCATAAAATAACCAACTCCTCACATGAGAGCTGACAGAAAAGGTAATGAATGGCAAAACCACTCATTGATTTTGTTTAGTCTCATGAGCACTATCATTCTGTCACGCTGTCAGTGAGAATGCTTCCATTTATATTTGTGTAGCTCAAGGAAATCAGCTGAAGTTTCAGTGTCATGCACTTTGTCATTATGATAGCATGGGTGATGATGGGATTTTCCTCCTTTTGCTCGTTGTCAATACAAGTGTGATTAACACAAATCACACGGGAGCAGTTTTATACGTGGTTTAGACTTTGACTTTCCTTTATTGTTTAATTAGCCTTTCCTTTTCTTACAGGATCCCTGTGACCTCCTGCATTTAGCATGGCTCGTTAACCATGTGGAGGGGTCGGTAACTGTGGCAACAATTGTGCAGGCACTAAGATCAACTTGTACTTGTCTTCAACATAACAGAAGTCCCAAGATATTTTCACAGGGGCATTATAAAAGTGTAATAGGTCCTCAGAGGCAGAAGTCCCTTCACCAAAATCCCTTTATTTACAAGTCTGACAACAGCATTCAGAGTGCTTTCAGTTAGCCGTCTACACTCGGAGTCCCAGAGGAACTGACACACCTGGTTAAGTACAAAGCAAGAGGCTCCCTGATTGGCCCATCAATTTGGCCCTTAATCAGGGAGTTCATATTCTAACAGGCCAACCCCAATCGCCTGATTAAAGTCATTACTAAAAGAAAAGTTGACATATTGGGTGCGATTTTCCCAAATAAATTCTAAGTGCCCAATGGGTGGGAAAACAGTTTTGCCGCCCATTGTTTGGGCGAGCTTAGTGAAACAAATTTATGGCATTCCGTGCAACACAGAGGCTGTCAGGTGATTCACGCTGTTGTGAGCAGGCGGGGCCTAATCCCACTGGAGAGTCATAGAGGTTTACAGCATGGAAACAGGCCCTTCGGCCCAACTTGTCCATGCTGCCCTTTTTTTTAAAAACCCCTAAACTAACCAAATTGCCCGCATTTGGCCCATATCCCTCTATACCCATTGTACCCATGTAACTATCTAAATGCTTTTTAAAAGATAAAATTGTACCCGCCTCTACTACTATCTCTGGCAGCTCACCACCTTCTGTGTGAAAGAATTGCCCCTCTGGACACTTTTGTATCTCTCCCCTCTCACCTTAAACCGATGCCCTCTAGTTTTAGGCTCCCCTACCTTTGGGAAAAGATTTTGACTATCGACCTTGTCTATGCCCCTAAGAGGGCGGCATCAGACTGTTCAGACGGACACTGTGCATGTGCTGATCTCCCAGTATACTGGGAGACTGGCTGACATGCACCCCCTGTCCCGATCGCCGGCCTCCTGATCGCACATTATCCTCCCGCTTAAAATTTCTGCCCCACTATGCTACTCGACCAGCGTAGTGGGGCAGGAAAATCACACCCATTCGTTTAGGTGATCAGAGGTGGGTTTTCTGAAGTGTCTTAGAAGAGGGAAGCAAGATGGAGAGGCAAAAAGATGCAGGGAGGGCATTCCAGAACTTAGGGCCTAGACAACTGAAGGCACAGCCACCACGGAACAAATAAAGTCAGGTATGCACAAGAAGCCAGAAGTAAAGAAGCACAGATATCTTGAAAGGACATGGGGCTAGAGTAAGACCAATGAGGGGTATGAAAACAAAGATAGAAATTTGCTTAACCAGGAGCCGGTAAAGATCAGTGAGTGGTGATATTAGAACCAGATTTGATGCAAACTAGGACGTGGGCGACAGAGGTTTAGATGATAAGTTCAGGAAGGATATCAATAGCAATTCATTCGCATCTAAGAGGCTGTACAGTTATATATAATCCATAAATTTACAGATATGAGAGAACTGTTTCTGTTCCATGTCAAAGACACGGCACATTGAGTAAAAATGGACAAGCTTACACTGTTCATTTTACTTGGATCTTGATAGTAACTCACATACATATTTATTGGACATTGGTTCAAAAGGAACATTTTGTTCATGTATGCTGTGTGCCTTTTCTGCACATACTTTTGTGATCTCCATGGAAACTGTTAACAATTAAGGAGAAATTCAATTGCCCAGTGATTAACTGAAAGAATTATTCCACAAGTCTTGAAGTTTTTAAACAAAGACAGGCTTTATTCTGTCTACAAAGCAAGTATTACTAACATAATACCATAGTTTGCCAGGACTTAAGAGTATAAATCCAGTCCCCTTTTTACTTCCTAACTCCACCCAAGACTTCCTTTATACAAGATCTTGGGAATTCATTCATTTCACATTCTGGAATCAACCCAGGTATGCCACAGCTGTCCAGAATTCACTCTGATTTCTCTTCAATTACTCTCTGAGGTACATGATTTTATGGAGACTTTTATGGAAACATCTGCTATTGGGTAAGTGACCCTCCAACCTTTCTTTAAAATCTCAGGACTGTGCATTTCCCAGTTCAAGTTTGGGTCACACTGAATTCATGTTTAGTGAATTAACATGTGTGAGGTTATCCACTTTGGAAGGAATAATAGTAAAATGGACTATTATTTAAACGGTGAAAAATTACAACATGCTACTGTGCAGAGGGACTGGGGGTCCTTGTGCATGAATCACAAAAGCTCAGTTTGCAGGTGCAGCAGGTAATCAAGAAGGCAAATGGAATGTTGGCCTTTATCGCGAGAGGGATGGAGTATAAAAGCAGGGAGGTCATGCTGCAACTGTACAGGGTACTGGTGAGGACGCACCTAGAGTACTGTGTACAATTTTGGTCCCATTATTTAAGAAAGTATATATTAGCTTTGGAGGGGGTACAGAGAAGGTTCACCAGGTTGATTCTGGAGATGAGGGGGTTAGCTTATGAGGAGAGATTGAGCAGACTGGGCCTGTACTCATTGGAGTTTAGCAGGTTGAGGGGAGATCTTATAGAGACATATAAGATAATGAAGGGGCTAGACAGGGTAGAAGCAGCGAGGTTATTTCCACTTACAATGGAAACAAGAACTAGGGGGCATAGCCTCAAAATACGGGGGAGTCAATTTAGAACAGAGTTGAGGAGGAACTTCTTCTCCCAGAGGGTAGTGAATCTTTGGAATTCTCTGCCCAATGAAGCAGTAGAGGCTACCTCGTTAAATGTGTTTAAGTCACAGATAGATAGATTTTTAACCATTAAGGGAATTAAGGATTATGGGGAGCGGGTGGGTAAGTGGAACTGAACCCACTATCAGATCAGCCACGATCTTAATGAATGGCGGTGCAGGCTTGTGGGGCTAGATGGCCTCTTCCTGCTCCTATTTCTTATATTCTTATGTTCTTATAACATCAGGAATGCCCCTGGTTCCCAATGGCCTCTGCACTCCTTATTCCAGCTTTGGACAGACACAGGATACATTCAGTCAGTCTGTCCTCCCAATTCCTTTACAGCTGCGAGCAGACTTTAGCTCTCTCTTGATCAATTGGGCCAGTGGGCTGACGAATGGCAGATGGAGTTTAATTTAGATTAATGCAAGGTGATGCATTTTGGTAGATTGAACCAGGGCAAGACTTTCTGGTAGATTGAACCAGGGCAAGACTTACTCAGTTAATGGTAGGGTGTTGGGGAGAGTTACCGAACAAAGAGATCTAGGGGTACAGGTTCATAGCTCCTTGAAAATGGAGTCACAGGTGGACAGAGTGGTGAAGAAGGCATTCAGCATGCTTGGTTTCATTGATCAGAACATTGAATACAGGAGTTGGGATGTCTTGTTGAAGTTGTACAAGACATTGGTAAGGCCACACTTGGAATACTGTGTACAGTTCTGTTCACCCTATTATAGAAATGATATTATTAAACTAGAAGAGTGCAGAAAAGATTTACTAGGATGCTACCGGGACTTGGTTGTTTGAGTTATAAGGAGAGGCTGGATAGACTGGGATTTTTTTTTCTGGAGCGTAGAAGGCTGAGAGGTGATCCTATAGAGATCTATAAAATAATGAGGGGCATAGATCAACTAGATAGTCAATATCTTTTCCCAAAGGCAGGGGAGTCCAAGACCAGAGGGCATAGGTTTAAGATGAGAGGAGAGAGAGAGATACAAAAGTGTCCAGAGGGGCAATTTTTTCATGCAGAGGGTGGTAAGTGTCTGGAACAAGCTGCCAGAGGTAGTAGTAGAGGCCGGTACAATTTTATCTTTTAAAAAGGGTTTAGACAGTTACATGGGTAAGATGGGTATAGAGGGATATGGGCCAAATGCGGGCAATTGGGACTAGCTTCAGGTTTAAAAAAAAAGGTGGCATGGACAAGTTGGGCTGAGGAGCCCATTTCCATACTATAAACCTCTATGACTCTATGATTCTATCTGATTCTAAGCTGAACTGCTTCTTTCCTGTGAGAAAAACTCACAGAAGAAAACACAAAAGAATACCTCTCTGATATAACCTATCTCCACAGAGATGGAATATAATACTTCCCCAACCAGAAATATAAATTAATTATCTTTTACCTTCAAAACAACCCTTTGATTCTGAATAATCTATATCTCTAATGGAGTTAATGGCCCTCTTTCCAGATTTGCTGATCCCATCAAGGACTTGTTTACAAAGATGTTTTTTGCTTTTTTCAGCTGCAAAATATATGATCAATCCAAATCTTTGATTAAAATAACTGTAAATCACCTGTCTACCAAAAGCTCTGAGATGACTCATCCATTGCTGAAGCTCTCTCACTTCTAATCCTGACCTTACTAAATAAACAGAGGTTACCCTATGAACTATAAGTAGCCAGGCCTGTTTGAATTGTTTTAAAGTTTAAAGTTTATTTATTCGTGTCACAAGTAGGCTTACATTAACACTGCAATGAAGTTACTGTGAAAATCCCCTAGTCGCCACACTCCGGCACCCGTTTAGGTATACTGAGGGAGAATTTAGCATGGCCAATGCACCTAACTAGTATGTCTTTAGGATTGTGGGAGGAAACTGGAGCACATGGAGGAAACCCACGCAGACACGAGGAGAACGTGCAGACTCCACACAGAGAGTGACCCAATCCAGGAATTAAACGCAGGTCCCTGGCGCTGTGAGGCAGCAGGGCTAACCGCTATGCCATCATGCTGCCCTGTACAATCTGCCAAATGTACTTAATTCAGTATTATTTACCAGTTTCTCAGTCAGATTGTATTCCATTTTAATTATTTTCTAAAACAAATAAATTATGAAATCGGATATTCACAATTGAAAAAGGCAGACTACAACACTCATCTGATACCAAACAGCAGAAAATGTTCTGTTGATCAGAGTTGTCTGTATTTTTTTGTTGAGCAGAAGTGTAGCAGTTCTTGAAAATATTACAATTCTGTTTGGTTTTGTGTACCAAAGTGAGCTTCTATTATATGCATAACATTTGCATGATAATCAATATGCACAATATAAAATGGGCAATATGATTTCCACCACTTTTATTCTAATGATTCTCTAGTACTGCTGTGCTGAGGCTCATTTGCACCAGTTGTCCTACGTACCATTTTTAAAATATTCTTTTACGGGATGTGGGTGTCATTGGCTAGGCCAGCATTTATTGTCAATCCCTAATGGCCTTTGAGAAAGTGGTGGCGAGCTGCCTCCTTGAACTGCTGCAGTCCTATGTGATGTACGTACACCCACAGTGCTGTTAGGCAAGGAGATCCAGGATTTTGACCAAGTGACAGTCAAGGAACGGCGATATAGTTCCAAGGCTGCTTGGTGAATGACTTGGAGGAGAACTTGCAGATGGTGGTGTATATGCTGCCCTTGTCCTTCTAGGCTTTGTAAGATGTTGTTGCAGGAGCCTTGGAGAGTTTCCGCAGTACTTCTTGTCGGTGATATATGCTGCTGCCATTGTGTATCGGTGGTGGAGGGAGCGAATGCTTAAGGTGATGGATGGGGTGCCAATCAAGCAGGTTGGATTAATTTGAGCTTCTTTAGTGTTGCTGGAGCTGCGCTCATCCAGGCAAGTGGAGAATATCCCATTACACTCCTGATTTTTACCTTGTAAATGATGGACTGGCTTTGAGGAGTCAGTGGGTGAGTTACTTGTTGCAGAATTTCTAACCTCTGATCTGCGCTTGTAATCTGAGTATTTGTCAAGCTGTCAATTTAAGGTTCTGGTGAATGGTAACGCTTGCTGTATGAATACTGTGACTACAAGAGCAAGTCAAAGGCTAGGAATCCTGGGGCAAGTAACTCATCAGCTGCCTCCACAAAGCCTGGCCATCATATACAAGACACAAGTCAAGAGTATGATGGAATATTCTCCACCAGACTGGATGAGTGAAGCTCCAACAACACTAAAGAAGCTCAACACCATCCAAGACAAAGCGGCCCACTTGATTACTACCCCTTCCACAAATATTCAATCCCTCCACCACCAATGAACAGTGGCGGCTGTGTGTACCATCTACAATATGAACTGCGGGAACTCTCCAAAGTTCTTTAGGCAGCACCTTCCAAACTCATGACTGCTGCCATCTGGAAGAACAAGGGCAGCAGATGCTTGGGAACACCATTACCTCCAGGTTTCCCTCCAAGTCACTCACTATCCTGACTTGGAAATATATTACCATTCCTTCACTATTGCTGGGTCAAATCCTTGGAATTCCCTTGCTAACAGCACTGTGGGTGTACCACTTAAGGTACTGCAGTGGTTCAAGAATGCAGCTCATCACCACTTTCTCAAGCCAGTGACATCCACATCCCATAAATGATTAAAAAATAACTCTCTGCAGTCTGTTTTTCTGTCCTGCAGGAGGTGGATTTAATTTTTAAAAATCAATTTCATAACAAATCTCTACAATATCCAAGTAACAGTGTCAAATATTTGAAACTGAGTTTGTTGAAACAGCAGCTTACATTTAAATGGTGAGAAAGTGGTGGAAATGCTCAACAGATAGAGTCATAGAGTCATAAAATCATTACAGTGCAAAAGGAGGTCATTCGGCCCATCGAGACTGCACCAACCACAATCTCACCTAGGCCCTATCCCCATAACCACATGCATTTACCCTCGCTAGTCCCTCTGACACTAAGGGGTAATTTAGCATAGCCAATCCACCTAACCCGCATATTTTTGAATGTTGGAGGAAACCAGAGCACCCGGAGGAAACCCACGCAGACACGAGGAGAATGTGCAAACTCCACACAGACAGTAACCCAAGCCGGGAATCGAACCCGGGTCAGGCAGCATATGTAAACATAAAGAGAGTTAACCTATCAGATCCTTCACCTTTCATCAGGCCACTGACCTGAACCATTAGCTCTTGTTCCCTCTCCACCATTGCTGCCTGACTTGCTGAGTACTTCCAGCATTTTCTATTTTTACTTCAGATTGCCAGGCTCTGAAATATTTTCTTTTTGCATTTCTATTTATTTAGTTATTCATTAGTGTCACAAGTAGGCTTACATTAACACTGCAATGAAATTACTGTGAAAATCCCCTAGTCGCCACACTCTGGTGCCTGTTCGGGTACACTGAGGGAGAATTTAGCATGGTCAATGCACCTAACCAGCACGTCTTTTGGACTGTGGGAGGAAACTGGAGCACCCGAAGGAAACCCACACAGACACAGGGAGAATGTGCAAACTCCACACAGGCAGTGACCCAAGCCAGGAATCGAACCCGGGTCCCTGGCGCTGTGACACAGCAGTGCTAACCGCTGTGCCACCGTGCTTAGAGCCTTTGATGTATTAAAATATCCCATGCCAATTTGCAGAAGTGAAATTTGATGAAGATAATATCAAGACGATATGAAGCAGCCTGTCATTTATATTGGATCATGATTAAAAGTAAGGACATTTCAGAATCAGAACTCATCACATCTCACCTGGCAACACCAATTCCATTATACAAAGGTGAGCAATATGCTGATATCTCTTCCTTAATTCAAACTCATCCTGATGAGCTGATGCCTTTCTAAGGTGTCAAATGAATGATAATCAGGCAAGGTTTCAGTTCAGTTTAGTGAATTTGTGCCATTCATAAACTGTTTAATTCTTCTACACAGAGTCACTGTGTATACTGTGTCGATGAATTAAACAGTGCATTCGAGTGCACTGTATTTGCTGGCCCCCCCTCCAGTGAAAGGTGTTCCTGTTTCTCTATGCATTGGCGTGCCCATAAAACGAGCCTCCATTAAATGCAAGGACAGTAGCAACAGCAGTGCAGATTGCACAGAAAGCACTTTGCTGAAATGATAAAATGCCATTTGAGCTTGTCTCTGTTGGAAGCACTGTCAGTCATTTGACAGCATACCTAAAATAGTTTAGATTGGTTCAGCAGTAAAGTCTGAAAAGATTTTAATGGGAGAGAAGGGCAAGCTTTGCTGGTAATATTAAAATGGTTTGATCATGAACATAGAAAGCTGACTGAGCTTTTAATGGGAGCAGGTCACCCCTTAAATATAGCCTTTTGAGAAGTGCATCCTTCTGTTCCTCTTGATGTTGCACGGCAGTCTTTCACGTACTTAATTCTCCTGGGAAAAAGTTGTAATTTGAAAGCACTTGAAAAGATGGAAAACCCAAAACCCCTTCATTAACAGATTAGAATACCTTATGTTTCACCGTGCTTATGTTTCACAAGGGTTTTTTAAAATGATTTTTCTCATTTATTTAAAAATAGAGGTTAGGCAGTGAGAGTCATTTCTAATACCGTCCTTCAGTCTGTGATTGCCAGCTTTAAATGCTGGCTGGGTTCATGAAAGAATATCTGTGCTCCCTGCAGACTCCCAAGAATTCTACACCAAGTGGATCAGGGAACTACCTACTTTTTTCCATTTAGGTATGAAACAGTTGGGTGGGAAAGCCTCAGTCTTATTCAGAAAGGCCACAAGAATTGGCAAGTGTGGGAAATGAAAATGAAAACCAAATGCAGTCTTCCATGGCGAACATTAAAGCACAGAAATAGCAAAGTGGTACGTGTTGGGAACTTGACTCTCCTCCATCTATCACCAAGTGCAAATAATTCTCAAGCAGGTGGGAAATTTCCTCCCAATATCCCAAGTTTAAATGTGGAAAATCGTTTTGAATCTATACCAGCAGCTCAGCAATTTAAGAAGCATGAAATGAAAATCTTGATACATGTGATAAATAACAGTTTTCTCAATTGGAAGATTGTCAACAGAAACTTTAGGGCTGGAATCTTACCACAGTTCACGCCAGCAGGATTTTCCCATCCCAACTCAGTGAACCGAGATTTGGCTGGCTGCCAAATTCTCCGACCTCGCTGCAGTGGGAGTGTGGCGTGAACGGCAGGTAAGATCGCGTCCTTAAACTGGAGTGAGTAACATTGACCAGAATGGCACATTTCACTCACAATGTATTTCATTTTAATTTCTGTCCCAATTGGCAGAGGGTGCAGGAAAATTCAGCGCTGGCACCTACCTTTGACTCAAACCAAGGCCAGAAAAATCACCAACTAAACAAATGTCATATTCACCATCTGTAAAAGGTGGCAGGAACTTGTTAGTATCATATCTTTCCAAAATATCGTTTTCTTTTAAAATATGGAAGGAAACAGTATTATTTGGACCCTTGGATATTTTTTGAAGGAGGTCATAAGTTCACCTTTGACTGTCAACAAGCATGTCCTTTTTAAGAAAGCACCAGACTTGCGTGATACTTCAGGGGGAAGAGATGTTTGTTTTGTTCTGAACCGCCATCATTTTAACTGATGAGGAAACGACTCCTAAAGGCAAAGGCTAGTGATTTACTGGAAGTCACATGTTAGAGACAAGCTTTAAGTTTGGACTGTTGTCTTTAACAATGGTGTGTTTTGGGGAATACATTGAAAAGGAAGGTTACCCTAACACGCTCTCTCCATACCTTACTGGAAATCTGCCGCCAGAGAATCTTCATCTGAGCATAACCCATCTGCATCTGGAAACCTGAAAGTCTGAGAAGAGGGAACTGAATGTATTACCTCCAAATTTGCAGATGATACAAAGTTGGGTGGGAGGGTGAGCTGTGAGGAGGATGCACAGATGCTTCAGTGTGAATCGGACAGGCTGAGTGATTGGGCGTATGCATGGCAGTTGCAATATAATGTGGATAAGTGTGAGGTTATCCACTTTGGCAGCAAAAATAGGAAGGCAGATTATTCTTTGAATGGGTGTAAGTTGAGAGAGGTGGATACTCGGCGAGACCTTGGAGTCCTCGTGCATCAGTCGCGGAAAGTAAGCGCACAGGTACAGTAGACAGTAAAGAAGGCAAATGATATGTTGGCCTTCATAGCAAGAAGATTTGAGTATAGGAATAGGGATGTTTTACTGCAATTATATAAGGCATTGGTGAGGCCACACTTGAAGTATTGTGTGCAGGTTTGCTATCCTTATCTGAGGAAGGATGTCCTTGCTATAGAGGGAGCACAGCGAAGGTATACCAGGTTGATTCCTGGCATGGCACGTCAGTCATGTGAGGAGAGGCTAGGTCAGTTAGGATTGTATTCACTGGAGTTTAGAAGAGTGAGAGGGGATCTCATAGAATCTTATAAAATTCTAACAGGATTAGACAGGTTAGATTCAAAAAGAATGTTCTCGATGGTGAGGGAGTCCAGAGCTAGGGGTCATAGTTTGAGGATAAGGGGTAAACCTATTAGGACTGAGGTGAGAAGAAATTTCTTCACCCAGAGAGTGGTGAATCTGTGGAATTCACTAGAACAGAAAGGAGTTCTGGACTAAACGTTGCGTGATTTCAAGAAGGAATTAGATGTAACTCTTAGGGCTAAAGTGATCAAGGAACATGGGGAGGATGATGGGATCAGGGCATTGACTTTGATGATCGGCCATGATCGTAATCAATGATGGAGCAGGCACAAAGGGCCGAATGGCCTACTCCTGCTTCTATTTTCTATGTATGTTTCCAGGTAAGAGTTGATCCAGGTCTATATTCTTCTCCATGTCGAAAATCCATTGATGAGAATCTCCAGACGTCGACCAGGTCGTCACACAAGGGAACTCCTGATCGACAGCATTGAAACATTGCAAATTTTATCCTTCATGCTATGAAGCCTATCCTCCTATGTCCATCTCTGTCGAGACAAAATATGCTCCTCCCTTATTGTTTGTTTGTGAGTGTGTGTGTGTGTGCACACTCATGTGTGCTAGGATAGATTTCAAAGGGATTGATCATTATACTTCCAGTGTACAATTGTGTGTTAACTAATTCTTGCAACAAGTTTTCAAAAGGAAGTTTTGTTTTATAATAAATCAATCATTTTGAGTTTACTGAAAGAAGCCTGGGTTAAGGTCTCTTTTATTGTGGGTCTAACAGCAGTGAAGGTAAATAATTGGTCATTTTGGCAACGGAATTAAACTTTTAAACTGATGGTGCGACCTGTAGAATAGTGGGGCTAAATAAACTGTGCACTTCTTCCTTCCCTGTCATAACAACATCAGGAAGGAAAACAAACAACATAGAGTTTTGAATTTAAAAAAATACAGCGGATGCTGGGAATCTGAAATAAAAACAGAAAATGCAGGATAATCTCAGCGGGTTTGGCAGCATCTATGTAGAGAGAAATAGTTACCCAGCATGAAATGTTAACTGTGTTTCTCTCTCCACAGATGCTGTCAGACCTGCTGAGTTTATCCAGCATTTTTTGTTTTTATTCAAACTTTCAATCAGTAGGCATTCAATATTGTCAAACTGATGGCAGGGATACATCGGTTTGATTTGATCTGATTTATTATTGTCACATGTATTAGTATACAATAAAAAGTATTGTTTCTTACGTGCTATACAGACAAAGCATACCATACATAGAGGAGAAAAGGAGAGAGTGCAGAATGTAGTGTTACAGTCATAGTTAGGGTGTAGAGAAAGATCACTTTAATGCAAGGTAGGTCCATTCAAAAGTCTGATGGCAGCAAGGAAGAAGCTGTTTTTGAGTCGATTGGTATGTGACCTCAGACTTTTGTATCTTTTTCTTGACAGTAGAAGGTGGAAGAGAGTATGTCTGGGGTGCGTGGAGTCCTTGATTATGCTGGCTGCTTTTCTGAGGCAGCAGGAAGTGTGGACAGTGTCAACGGATGGGTGGCTGGTTTGCATGATGGGCTGGCCTTCATTCACAAACCTTTGTAGTTTCTTGCGGTCTTGGACAGAGCAGGAGCCATACCAAGCTGTGATACAACCGGAAAGAATGCTTTCTGTGGTGCATCTGTAGAAGCTGGTAAGAGTTGTAGTGGACATGCCAAATTTCCTTAGTCTCCTGACAAAGAAAATGGACTTTCTTAACTATAGCGCCATATATGGAGAGACCAGGACAGGTTGTTGGCGATCTGGACACCTAAAAACATGAAGCTCTTGACCATTTCTACTTCATCCCCATTGATGTAGACGGGGCATGCCCTCCGCTACAATATCGATATTTTGAATAAACTATCATGGGAAAGGGATAAGCAGGGAAGGAAATATTTACCTGAGAGACTCCTGAGATGTGAGATGGCTACCTGTGTCTCGGAGATGAGTAGCTACATTATCCATACCCATAGGATGGAATTTTCCCATCCCGTCCACTACAGGAATCATAGTGGCTGGGACACAGACCATGCAAAGGACTATAGATCTTGGGAAGGATCTTCCGGCCATGGGGCGAGTGGGACTATAAAATCCCACCCATGATTTCTGGACTAACAACTAGCTGAGGAGTGCAGCATTTTATAAGTGCTCTGACTGCCACTATGTCTGTGCCACCATGCCGTGGGGCAGCACGGTGGCACACTGGTTAGCACTACTGCCTCACAGCGCCTGAGATCCGGGTTCAATTCCCGGCTTGGGTCACTGTCTGTGCGGATCTGCACATTCTCCCTGTGTCCACATGGGTTTCCTCCGGGTGCTCCGGTTTCTTCACACAGTCTGAAAGACGTGCTGGTTAGGTACATTGGCCGTGCTAAATTCTCCCTCAGTGTACCCAAACAGGCGCCTGAGTGTAGCGACTGGGGGATTTTCACAGTAACTTCATTCCAGTGTTAATGTAAGCCTACTTGTGACACGAATAAAAAAAACTTTTAAGTGACCTACCATTCAGGAAGTTCTAGACAATCTCTGTAAAAATAACTAATCAACCGCAGGGGCTCTCTCGATAAGTACCCAATGAGGCAAACATTTGTGTTTACTACACAGATGAATTAATATTGGGATTTGCTAAAGGGATGGAAAATCCACTCCGTCAGATTATTGCACATGAGGTGAGACATTAACTCTATTGTTCTGACCACAGATAGATCTGAAAAGACGACTGTTATAGGTAGCAGGATGGTGCAGACAAGCAGAATGTCCATGTTTTTTTCAGTGCTCTCCCCTAGTAGTAAGAAAATAAGATGCTTTGACAGTGAGAAGAAATCCCATTCTGAATTGAGGTAATATAGGTTTAAAATGTACTTTCTAAATCAGATTTGTTACAGCACTGGATTTACACTCCATGTGATATCAAACCAAGTGACTTCTGGCGCATTCTAGATGTTAATTCCTTCACCAACGGCACCTTTTCTTCACCTGCTGAGGTTGTAAGCTCTGGAATTCCCTCAGCTCAACCTCTTCATTTTTCTTTGCTCCTTTAAGACGCCTCTTAAAATGTATTCCTTTGACAAGGCTTTTGGTCAAGTATTCCAATGTCTCATTATGTGACACAGCATCAAATTTTGTTTGCTAATGTTCCTGTGAAAGGCACAATGTAAGTGCAAGTAATAAGTATTGTGAGACTAGCCACTTCAGACAGCTTCATTCCTAATCAGATTGGGTCTTGGTTCTGTGCTTTAACAGCAGTGCAAAGTAGCCATTCTGGCTCCACACCAACACCAAACTTGCAGCATGTAAATGCACTTGGCATTCTTGGCCAATGTTTCGGCCAACACATTCTTTGCCTTCATACTCATCATCAAGCCATTCTGCTAATTTCTCAACTATTCGAGGCGAACAAGCAAAGTCCGCACTTGGATTGGTTGACTTAATGATGCTACCATAATTACAACTGTACAGTCACATGGGAGGAGAGCGTGGAATATATGCACAGAACATATTTTGTTCATGTCAGATATCATTTTTGTTTATAATGCTACTTTTCTTTGACCTCCTTGTATAACCTTGCATTTCTCTCTGGGAAGAACAACAGTAAATTTGATGAAAAGCAATTATTTCTAATGTGGCAAAAAGAGAGAGTCAGGCTTAAATTACTGCATGCAGACCTTCACATATCGTTCAGCAAAGCAGCAACAGTTGAGAAGTAATAAAGGTTTCACCTGGAGCCTGTTACAAAGTAATCTGACCATGTCTCACGGGCATGACTAGTGCACTGAATCTTAAATTAAATAGCTTTTTGAGACATGAGACTGAAATTTCGATTAGCTTTCTCCACTTCGGTTGGTAAGAGCTTGGTTGGAATTTAATGGCCACCAGCTGGAGAGCTGGTGCCTACCCCGCTGTGGCCATTTCCAGGAACCCTGTTGGGTTAAGTATCAATCATGCTGCCTACTATTGAAATTCTTGGTCCCACCAGGAACAATTTCCTGCTGGGCTTCCTGGTGCGGGCCTGTTTGACCTATTACCAGGCTTCAAATGGTCAAATTCTGAGGTAAGATTACATAAACTAAGCTGGTCCCTGGAATTTTAAAAAATTCATTCATCGGAGGTGGACATCGCCCCATTTAATGCCCATCCCTAATTATCCCTGAGAAGGTGGTGGTGAGCTGCCTTCTTGAACTGCTGGAGTTCACATGTGTTGTAGGTTAACCTTTCTTCTTTGACGATCACTCGCTAACGACTATTGTTGTCCATCTAAGAAACTCTGTGTCGTTGGACATGGGTCCTGTGAATCCTTGCAAGGCTGATGAGCCCGATCCTAGAACCACATCTTCAACCACACACTTGGCAGGTGAGTGGGATTGGACTTTGGACTCGAGGTCACTAGTATTCCTTTCTCAAGCTTCTTTTCTGGGCCTCCTCTTGCCATCAAGAGTTCTTAAAGAATCGTGTCTCTTCCATCAGGAGGTTTCTCCAAGTAGGTCTCTTCCTATAAAGGGTCTCCCAGGCATTGACGTCGATGTTGCATTTCATGAAGTGCCTTTGTAGAGCTTCCTATATCCTCCTCCTGTTCAGGAGCCTTCTTTGAGCCAGTTGAAGAAGATTTGCTTTGGTAGTCGGGACTCTGGCATTCTAAGCATGTGGCCCACCCCCGCAGTTGGTTTCATAGAACATAGAACATTACAGCGCAGTACAGACCCTTCAGCCCTCAATGTTGCGCCGACCTGTGAAACCAATCTGAACCCCATCTAACTTACACTATTCCAATATCATCCATATATTTATCCAATGACCATTTAAATGCTCTTAATGTTGGCGAGTCCACTACTGTTGCAGAGCATTCCACACCCTTACTACTCTCTGAGTAAAGAACCTATCTCTGACATCTGTCCTATATCTATCACCCCTCAATTTAAAGCTATGTCCCCTCGTGCTAGCCATCACCATCCGCGGGAAAAGGCTCTCACTATCCACCCTATCTAATCCTCTGATCATCTTGTATGCCTTTATTAAGTCACCTCTTAACCTTCTCTCTAACGAAAACAGCCTCAAGTCCCTCAGCCGGTCCTAATAAGAACTTCCCACCATACCAGGCAACATCCTGGTAAATCTCCTCTGCACCCTTTCCAATGCTTCCACATCCTTCCTATAATGCGGCGACCAGAACTGTACGCAATACTCCAAGTGCAGCCGCACCAGAGTTTTGTACAGCTGCAACATGACCTCATGGCCCCGAAACCCAATCCCTCTATCAATAAAAGCTAACACACCGTACGCCTTCTTAACAACCCTATCAACCTGGGTGCCAACTTTCAGGGATCTTTGCACATGGACACCGAGATCTCTCTGCTCATCCACACTACCAAGTATCTTAGTATCTTTCAGATGATCATGGCCTTAATGCTGGTTCTCTTGGCACCTTCAAGGACGCTGATGTTAGTATGCATGTCCTCCAGGCTGATGTGGAGAATCCATCTCAGACAGAGTCGATGATACCTCTCCAGGGCCTTGAGGTGGCCTCTGTACATAGTCCAAGTTTCTGAGCCATATATGATGCCTTGAACATGAAGATCTTAGTATCAGCATGGATGTCACGGCCATTGGAGACTCTCATCCTTAGGTGCCTGAAAGTGGCGGTCATGGATTGGATATGATGTTGGATCTCTGCATTAATGTCAGTCTTAGATGAGAGGTGGCTCCCCAGGTAAGGGAAATGTTTCAAGTTTGGGAGGGTTTCTCCATTGATCTTGATGGAGGGAGAGACTGGACTTTGCTCTGGGGCAGGTCGGTAAAGGACTTGAGTCTTCTTGAGGTTCAGACTGAGACCTAACAACTGCTGTGGTTGGGTATTGCTGTTATGCCTACTACAGCAGCCTGTGAGCAGCAATTCCCAGTTCCCTGTACACAGAACTGTGAAGCATAAAAGACAGCAGTGCTCAAGGGAAGAGCTTGATCTTCATTGACTTTGTTCACTGAATTGGATGCCACCAGGACTTGATCTGCATCAGGAGCAGGTGCAACAGCGATAAATTTCATAGCAAATTCACCACTTCTAACATCAATACTACTTTCACCTATACTTTTGGCAATATTGCAACCATCATCCCTGCTGTCTGCTCCATTAATAACTGCTGTCATCTCCCCCTCCTGCTGCTTTCCCTCCACCAGCATCAGCTCCAACAGAGTTAGCTGAACTTCAAAGGCAAAGTTAATGCCTAAACTACAAGTCTGGGAGCGACATGTTTGATTTTATTTATGAAATACAAGGTTAACAAACTCCTTTCTTTCAATGACCCAACTGGCTCTCATTATTTGATTGCAAATATATTAAAAACAAAAAAAAAAGCAAAGGGACATTATCATACTTCTTTGAAACTGATTTTTTTCAAGACCTATGTCCCATAAATGTTGAATTTTGAACTTGAGCCTGTAATTTCTATTTGTTACTTTGTAACCATTTGCCAGGCGACTGCCACCTTCAACAAGAAAGAAGTGAACCGTCTCCCTTTGAAATTCAATGGCACAACATGGCTAAATTCCCCGTCAACAACATCCTGGGGGTTACCACTGACCAGAAACTGAACTGGAGCTGCCATATGAATGCTCTGGCTACAACAGCAGATCTGTAGCTGGGAATTCTGCAATGAATAACTCATTAGTTCCCCAAAGACTGTCCAGCATCTACAAAGCACAGGTCAGGGATGTGATGTAATACTTTCTACTTGCCTGGATGAGTGCCACTCCAACACTCAAGAAGCTTGACATCATCCAGGACAAAGTAGCTACTTGAAAGGCACCTACTCCACCTTCTTAAACATTCACTCCCTCCACCACCAATGCACAGTGGCAGCAGTGTCTACCGTCTACAAGATGCACTGCAGCAATTCATTAAGCCTCCTTCAATGGCACCTTCCAAATCCATAACCTCTACCATTTAGTAGAACACGGACAGGGGTAGCACAGTGGCACAGTGGTTAGCACTGCTGCCTCACAGCGCCAGGGACCTGGGTTCAATTCTGGCCTTGGGTCACTGTCTGTGTGGAGTTTGCACGTTCTCCCCGTGTCTGCGTGGATTTCCTTTGGGTGCTCTGGTTTCCTCCCATAGTCCAAAGATGTGCGGGTTAGGCTGATGGGCCATGCTAAATTCTCCCTTCGTATCTGGGGAATTAGCACGGTAAACATGTGGGGTTGTGGAGAATGGGCCTGGGTGGGATGATTGTCGGTACAGGCTAGATGGGTTGAATGTCCTCTTCTGCACTGTAGGGATTCTACGATTCTATGTGATGCATGGTAACATAATCTGAAAGTTTCCCTCCAAGCCACACACCATCCTGACTTAGAAATGTATCACCGTCCCTTCACTGTTGCTGGGACAAAATCTTGGAATTCCCAACAGCACTGTAGGTGTACCTGCAACACATGAACTGCAGAAGTCAAGAAGACAGCTCACCACCACCTTCTCAAGGGTCATTAGGGGCAGGTGCTAAATGCTGGCCTAGCCAGTGATGCCCACATGCCTGAAATAATACATTTTAATAATCATCATCGGTTATTTAAAGGAGAATTTGGATCTGCATTGCTGAAGGTTTTTCCCTTTTCCAAACTATTGCTTTCACCCTGACCTCAGAAACTAATGATCTTATATTCTGCCACTAGGCCTGTCAAAAACAAAATAATTAGGCAGCGGGGAAGCAAAAATAGATTTCCTGACTACTTAAAATATTATGTTTAATTTATTTATTAGTGTCACGAGTAGGGTTACATTAACACTGCAATGAAGTTACTGTGAAAATTCCCTAGTCATCATACGCTGGTGCCCGTTCGGGCACAAGAACAAAGAAAATTACAGCACAGGAACAGGCCCTTTGGCCCTCCAAACCTGACCAACCATGCTGCCCGACTGAACTAAAACCCCCTACCCTTCCGGGCTCCGTATCCCTCCATCCCCATCCTATTGATGTATTTGTCAAGACACCCCTTAAAAGCCACTATTGTATCCGCTTCCACTACCTCCTCCGGCAGCAAATTCCAGGCACCCACCACCCTCTGTGCAAAAAATCTCTGAGGGTGAATTTAGCATGGCCAATGCACCTAAACACCACAGCTTTCAGACTGTCAGAGGAAATCAGGGCACCCGAAGGAAACCCACACAGACAACGTGCAGACTCCGCACAGACAGTGATCCAAGCCAGGGATTGAACCCAGGTCCCTGGCGCTGTGAGGCAGCAGTGCTAACCACTGTGCCACCATGTCGCTCCTTTTTGGGAATTTTAAACAATGTCTCATTTTATGGAGGTGTGCAAAGAAAAAAGTCCCATTCAATGGATGATGCAGCCTTATATATCATCCACAGTAAGCAGCCTGTAGCCAATCTATCAGAGACCGCATAACTTCACCAGTAAATCATTTTATAGTCAGGTTCCCATTTTCAGACTCGCCATCAATTTTCCTTTTTGTTTTTTTTTTATTTGCTGAGGTAAACATGGGTCAGTCTCGGGAGATAACGTCAAACAGTGGGCAACACACGCAACCCTTTTTTTTATTAATCATACCCTGCTTGCAAACTGTTATAAGTAAAGTAGCAAAGCTATTTGTCTCTGTCATGAGGTCCCTGTCTTGCTGCACCATACAAGGAGTCAGATCCATCAGAGTGGGCTGTTTGTTACTGCTCTCTGTTCTCCAGTGGCTTCATTAGCACTACCATCACACACTGAGCCCTGATGTTCCAGATCTTCAAACTCTGCACTGACAGTTATAAAGTACAACCAGTGCCGCGAAGATCAAAACCTTCATATTCCCTTAAATCCTGTAATAGCTCCAAACACCCTGAGCTCAAATGGGCAAATGCAAAATGATTAAAGCTTTAAATACATAAGCTCCAGGGCATTATGGGACATTCAATTCAGTTATTTTTTTTGTTATACTTCCATTTTCTTATCCAAGTGTCGCACTGAATGGAACGTCAACCATTCCTCCTAATCCTGCTTCCGAGAAGATATGAACGCCAGAAAGGTGGCTCATCTTTCTTTGTCGAGGCTCCCTTTATTCTGGATATATTAACCCAATTTTCACCTCAGCTCGGAGCTATAAACATTTTACTCTCTGTTGAATGACAAATCTATCGACGACTCTTCTGAGGTGGCGCAGTGGCACAGTAGTCAGCACTGTTGCCTCCCAGCGTCAGGGACCCGGGTTCAATTCCCGGCTTGGGTCACTGTCTGTGCGGAGTCTGCACATTGTCTGCGTGGGTTTCCTCCTGGTGCTCCGCTTTCCTCCCACAGTCCGAAAGATGTGCTGGTTAGGTGCATTGGCCGTGCTAAATTCTCCCTCAGTGTACCCGAACAGACGACAGAGTGTGGCGACTAGGGGATTTTCACAGTAACTTCATTACAGTGTTAATGTAAGCCTACTTGTGACAATAATGAATAAACTTTAAAAAAATCTTAGTGTTTCAATGGAGTCTAGTTTTACCATACTGCATTGCAATTTTTTTCCCCAAATAGTAAACACGAAAGGAGCAATACTTTTTTAAAAAAAGAACTATTTGGAAAACTGAGAAATCTTACACAATACATTAAATTTGAATACAGAAAACAATTAGAGTTAATTGGTGGATCAGACCAGAAGAGCACCATAAAGTTTAATAAAAGGAAAAGGACATCAGGTACAAACAATCTCATCTGTTTCAACTTGTCAGAGCTGGCAAAGGGTCATCCTGACTCAGAATGTTGGCTCTATTCTCTCTCCACAGATGCTGTCAGACCTGCTGAGATTTTCCAGCATTTTCTGTTTTTGTTTCAGATTCCAGCATTTGCAGTATTTTGCTTTCATCATCTATTTCAAAGTGAATAGGTTCCTGATTTAAAAAGGAGTAAATGTTACTCATTTAACAATTGCTCTATAACTAGGCCAAAGAACAATGTTTACCTGTGTCTACTATTGGTTGCTGCTCTAGACTTGAGCCCAACACTTGATTTTCCACTCTTTTCCCCAGCTCCCATTTTATTTATTTTCTCTTTACTCCTCCTACATCCCCCACTCCTGTTATCCTGCCTTCTTTCTTCCTTCCCTTTGAGGGATTCTGCCCTTAAACACATTCCAACCATTCAGTACTCCTTGACCTTCCTACTTCCCTGCCACCATTCCAGGCACTTCTCATTGTCTCTTACTTGGCATTCCCTTAAAGGTCCATCCAGGTAGTCATCACTACCTCCACAGTAGCAGAGCAGCAACCCTAAATGCCCCATTAAATTCTCTTGCTGACCTTCCTGCCCAGCTTCCTGGGGGTTAATCTTGCCAACAATCCAATTCATTCCTCCCAATGCTGACCCTGTGGACTCTGCTAGTGGATTAGTGATCATCACCCCTGCGTGCACCTCCCACCAGAATGTCTGCTCATTCCTAAGCTCATTGTGGATGATTGCATTGACATTATAATCTTAGCAGAAAGCTGTCTTAGTGGTGATGACAGCTTCCCCTTAAGTGAAGCCATACCCACACCCACCCTCCTCCACAAGCTATGCCTTCCACTGTGTGCCACACCCAGACCACCAAGGTGGTAGGGTGACTTTTATTGCCAAATCACAGTCTCCCTGCTCCTCTGGCACTCACTCCTCCTTTTGGGTATCTCATCTTGTTTCATCTCCTCTCTCATTTAAACGCCTTTTTTTCTCTACCGAATGCCCAAATACTCTAAAGGCTCTCTCAGTGACATCTCTTCAATACTTTCCTCCCAAAGCTTCTTCACTGGGAACTGATTTCAAACTCTATCTCAATTCATCTTGCTCTCTCTTCTCTGAGTTCACTGCCCCCCTCTCCTTCCTTAATCTCTCCCTCCACATAAATTTCCAAGCCTATACACGCCACCACTTCCTTGATCTTGCCATCACATGTGAACTTGCTATGCTGATCCTGTCAATTATAAGGCCATCTCTGATCTCGAGTGTCACTCGCTACCCATATCTCCTTTCCCCTCCCAACACTACACTCTTCTTTGTCTGCCCACAACAAAAATGCTCTCCCAACTCATTTACAACTGCACTTTCAAAATCCTAACATCCGGGGCTGAATTTTCCCATCCCACCTGCCCCGGGAATCGTAGCGGGTGGGACACAGACCATGCAAAGGTCCATTGACCTCGGGTGGGATTTTCCTGCCTTGGGGCGAGCGAGGTTGGAAAATCCCGCCCCTACCTCCATTCACCATGATATGTGTGAAGCTGCTGATCTGCTCAACAACACCCTCATTTCTACCTTTGATGCCTTAGTCTCCAATAAAACACTGGTCTTTCTTATCCTGGCCAACCCCTCTGTTAGGGCTCTTATCTCCTTTCCCTTAAGTCTAACTGAAGCAGACTTGACTTTATGTGTAGACAACTTATTCAGCCATTCACCACTAGACCTGCTCAGAACATATTGTCATCATTGATAACTTCCAGATCTATCTCACCAACACTCTTCTCAAACCCCTCCATTCCGGCCACACATCTGCACCATCATAAGACCACCTACTTCCACCTCCGCAATGTTGCTCAACTTCAACCTGCCTCATCTCATCCACCGTTGAAATCCTATTCCATGTCTTTGTTACCTGTTGACTATTCTAACATACTCTTGGTTGGCTTTCTACATGTAAACATTAGGTCCTCCAGCACTCTGCTGCCTGTGTCTTAACCCATTCCAAATTCCATTTCGCCCATTACCTGTTGCTCACCGGCCTACATTAACTCCTGGTCAAACAATCATAGGATCATAGAATGTCGACAGTGCAGAAGAAGGCCATTTGGGCCATCAAGCCTGCACTGACCACAATTCCACCCAGGTCCTATCCCTGTGACCCCACATATTTGTCCTGTTAATCTCCCTGACACTAAGGGACAATTTACCATGGTCAATCAACTGAACCTGTACACCTTTGGAACGTTTTGATTTTAAAATTCTCATCCTTATTTTCAAATCCTTCCATGGCCTTGACCCCCACTATCTCAGAAATTTTCACCAGCCCTACAGCCCTCTGAGATTGCAATCCTCCTCTAATTTTGGCCTCTTGAGCATTCCCAATTTTAACCACTCCATGATTTCTGGCCATGGCTTCAGCTGCCAAGTGGGGCCTAAACTATGGAATTCTCTCCCTAAACCCGTCTGCTTTTAAGATGCTCCTTAAAACTTCTTAGATTAAGTCGTTGCTCATCTGCTTTAATATCTCCTTCGGTCACTTGGTGTCAAATTTTATTCAGTAAGCTTCTGTGAAGTGCCTTGGGTTTTCTATAGGGGGAGGGGCTATATAAATGCAAGTTTTTGTTTATATGACCTAACATTGAGTCACAAGAAGACGGAAATGAAGCTGGTACATCCCAGTGAGACTGAGCAAGAAGAGACAAACATCCTTTCTCGTTTTCCTATCTTCTTGGAAACAGGAAGAATGCTGACTTTACATTTAATATGTAAATCTTATCCACCTTACGACTTCCCATCCTCTCACAAAAACATATTTAATGGTCTCTTGGGCTAAGAAAACATGCAAAATTTGGCAAACAACACCAAGAAATGGGTACCTCAAAAACAACCAGCTAATCAAAAATAACTGATTAAAGGCCATGGTTAAGGCCATTGATTTACAGTCACCGACTTTATCAACATTTTGCAATTGGGTCCCTTTTTTTGCAAGAATTGAAAGCTAAAAGTATCAGTTATGAAGTGATCAGTTATACTATGAGTGCACTATGGGATGTGAACTGTCTGAATCCTTATATATCAGGAAGAAACTAAAATGCGCATAAGTGCTTTTTTGTGGTGATGGATTTAGAAATACCTGAAGGAGAACATAAACACCGAAGATATAAGGTTTATTTCATAACGGAGCTGTTTTTGTACCAGGAAGTTCTTCTTAACATAATACTTCCTCGGCGCATTTTCCAGTCTTTTCAAAGCTCTGTATTTCAACTTTGAAGCCAAAATCTAATTTACTTTGGAAAGATTACAGGTGTCTCACATACTGCAGCTGCTTTAAGTTACAACTGACTCCTGGTGTTTCTACCATTAGAAGGTAATAGATTTTGAGTCAAATCTTCTGTGGAGTGGCAATCACAGTCGGAGTGCTACTTTTCTGCTTTTTACTGACTTTAGTTTACTTCTCGCCTGGACTACTGACCCAGGTCTGTTCAGAAATGTGAAGCACAACTGTTCCTGGAGTCCTTTGGGATGGTGCAGGATCATCGGGTGGGTGGGAGGTGGGATGTAGTGAAGCCATGCACCCTTTTTGCTGCACTAGCTGTAGTGAACTGGTAAGCTCAAATGTTCAAGCAACCAAGCCAGGAGAAGAGGGGAGGGCGCCATGATAGCACACTGATTGGGCGGCACGATAGCACAGTGGTTAGCAGTGCTCCTTTACAGCGCCAAGGACCCGGGTTCGATTCCTGGCTTGAGTCACTGTCTGTGTGGAATTTGTACGTTCTCCCCATGTCTGCGTAGGTTTCCTCCGGGTGCTCTGGTTTCCTTCCACATTCTGAAAGACGTGCTGGTTAGCTGCATTGACCCGAACAAGCGCTGGACTGTGGTGACAAGGGGAATTTCACTGTAACTTCACTGCAGTGTTAATATAAACCTTACTTGTGACTAATAAATTAACTTTAACTTTAATGTGTAAGGTAAGTGAGTGGGATAGGTCGGGGAGGGTGGCGGTGGATTGGTCAGGAAGGGATAGGTGGACAGTCAGGTGGGGGTATTCAGGGATGAGGAATAGTTTGGGCATTGGTGGAGTAGTCAGGTGGTCAGAGGGGTGTATTTGGGGGAGGAGGTAGTCGGGTGATCAGGGGTGGGGAGGATCAGGTGGGGTCAGAAAGGCAGTGTTTTGTCAGGTACAGCTATGGATAAGTACAAATGTCTGTCAGACGGACTATCTGCAGACTATGGAGTGATTAAAAGGGCAATACTCAATGCTTCTCAGCTTGGCCCTGAAGCTTATCAATTAAAGTTCAGGACCAGAAGAAAGAAACCACATCAGGCATTTGTAGAATTTGCGGGAAGAAAAAGAAATGCTGTAGGATTAGTGGTGTTGGTCAGTGAAATCAGAAAAAAAACAGTTGTGAGGGAAATGATGAAGAATGCCAAAATAACATCTCAGTCAACATTAAGACTTATTCAGTTGAATGTCAAGAATCAAAGATTGGAGAGTGGTAATTTTGGCTGATATCCAGGGGCAGCACGGTGGCACAGTGGTTAGCACTGCTGCTTCACATTGAACTCGGGTTCAATTCCAGCCTTGGAATGTGTGGAGTTTGCACATTCTCCCTGCGTCTGCGTGGGTTTCCTCCAGGTGCACCAGTTTCCTCCCACAGTCCAAAGATGTGCAAGTTAGGTTGGTTGGCCATGCTAAATTGCTCCATAGTGTCCGAAGATGTTTAGGTTAGGGGGATTGGCAGGGTAAATACATGGGGTTATGGGGATAGGGAGTGGGTGGGATTGTTGTCAGTGCAGGCTCAATGGGCTGAATTGCCTCCTCCTGCACTGTAAGGTTTCTATGATTCTATATCTCTCATAGACAGTAAAGTGCAGGGAAATGGTTATGTGGGAATCATGATGTGGAGATGCTGGCGTTGGACTGCGGTAAGCACAGAAAGAAGTCTCACAACACCAGGTTAAAGTCCAACAGGTTTATTTGATAGCACAAGCCACAAGCTTTCAGAGCGCTGCCCCTTCATCAGGTGAGTGGGAGTTCTGTTCACAAACTGGGCATATAAAGACACAAACTCAATTTACATTTTGTTCGACCAGAGCAAGCAGAGCGGGAGCGATTCGTGTGAGGAGAACTGAGGGTAAGAGAGTTTGATTTTTTACCTTACTTTTTATCTGAGTTTTTTTTTCAGTGCGACAGGAAACAGGAAACCGGAAGTAAGCCACGGAGAGGCCTGGGAAGGTTTTTGTCCAATAAATTTGAAAGGGGAGGAAACCCGATACACTACACATGAAGTGTATCCCACCCTCCCCCCTCCTCTAACCTAAAAAAAGACTTGGAGTGAGAGCAGGTAAGCTTTGTTTTTCTCTAACCTAAAGGGGGTGAGTGAATATCAGGTAAGCTCTTTCTTCCTTTTTCTTGTTTTATCCACAAGTTATCTAGAGGGGATGGCAGGGAAGACAATGCAATGTTCCTCCTGCAGAATGTTTGAGGTGAGGGACGCCGTCAGTGTCCCTGCTGATTTCACGTGTGGGAAGTGCACTCATCTCCAGCTCCTCAAAAACTGCGTTAGGGAATTGGAACTGGAGCTGGATGAACTTCAGATCATTCAGGAGGCAGAGGTGGCCATAGATAGAAGCTTCATGGATGTAGTTACTCCGAAGAATGAAGATAGATGGGTGACGGTGAGAGAGGCTGGGTGGAAGCAGGCGGTGCGGGGATCCCCTGTGGTCGTTCCCCTCGGCAACAAGTATTCCGCTTTGGATACTGTTGAGGGGGATGACCTACCAGTGGTAAGCCATGGTGATCAGATCACCAGCACTGAGTCCGTCCCTGTGGCTCAGAAGGGAAGGGGGGAGAGCAGGAGAGCAATAGTTATTGGGGGCTCGATAGTTAGAGGGACAGATAGGAGGTTCTGTGTCAGCCAAAGAGACTCACGAATGGTATGTTGCCTCCCGGGTGCCAGGGTCCGTGACGTCTCGGACCGTGTTTTCAGGATCCTTAAGGGGGGGGGGGAACAGTCACAATCGTGGTACACATCGGTACCAACGACATAGGTAAGAGAAGGGACAGGGATTTAAAACAGGAATTTAGGGAGCTAGGGTGGAAGCTGAGAGCCAGGACAAATCATGTGGTCATCTCTGGTATGTTACCGGTGCCACGTGATAGCAAGTTGAGGAACAGGGAGAGAGTGCAGATAAACACGTGGCTGCAGGGATGGTGTAGGAGGGAGGGTTTCAGTTACATGGATAATTGGAGTACATTCTGGGGAAGGTGGGACCTGTACAAACAGGACGGTTTGCACCTGAACCAGAGGGGCACCAATATCCTGGGAGGGAAATTTGCTACGGCTCTCCGGGGGGGGTTTAAACTAATTTGTCAGAGGGATGGGAAAACGAGCTGTAGTCCAGAAGCCAGTGTTGAGTGTAGTGAGGTACTGAGGAGGGTATCAAGGTCGCAGGAGTGTACCGGCAGACAGGAAGGTGGGTTGAAGTGTGTCTACTTCAATGCAAGGAGCATCTGGAATAACGTAGATGAACTTGGAGCGTGGATTGGTACTTGGGACTACGATGTTGTGGCCATTACGGAGACATGGTTAGAACAGGGACAGGAATGGTTGTTGGGAGTTCCAGGGTATGGATGTTTCAGTAAGAGTAGGGAAGGTGGTAAAAGAGGTGGAGGAGTAGCATTGTTAGTCAAGGATAGTTTAACGGCTGCAGAAAGGCAGTTCAAGAGGGATCTGCCTACTGAGGTAATATGGGCTGAAGTTAGAAATAGGAAAGGAGCGATCACGTTGTTAGGAGTTTTCTATAGGCCCCCAAATAGTAATAGAGATGTGGAGGAAGAAATTGCAAAGTAGATTATGGATAAGTGTGGAGGTTACAGGGTAGTTGTCATGGGTGATTTTAACTTTGCAAATATTGATTGGAACCTTTATAGGTCGAATAGTTCGGATGGGGCAATTTTTGTACAGTGTGTGCAGGAGGGTTTTCTGACAAAATATGTGGATAGGCCGACAAGAGGTGGGGCCACATAGGACTTGGTACTGGGCAATGAACCGGGCCAAACGTTAGATTCGTTTGTGGGAGAGCACTTTGGAGATAGTGACCACAATTCGGTGTCTTTCATTATTGCAATGGAGAGGGATAGGGCCTTACGGCAGGGCAAGGTTTATAATTGGGGGAGGGGTAATTATGATGCGATTAGCCAAGAATTAGGGAGCATAAGATGGGAACAGAAACTGTCAGGGAAAGGCACAAATGAAAAGTGGAGCTTGTTCAAGGAACAAATACTGAGTGTCCTTGATCGGTATGTCGCTGTCAGGCAGGGAGGAAATGGCCGAGTGAGGGAACCGTGGTTCACAAAAGAGGTTTAATGTCTTGTCAAGAGGAAAAAGGAAGTGTATGTAAGGATGAGAAAACAAGGTTCAGTTGGGTCACTTGAGGGGTACAAGGTAGCAAGGAATGAGCTAAAAAAAAGGGCTTAGGAGAGCTAGGAGGGGGCATGAGAAGTCCTTGGCGGGTCGGATCAAGGAAAACCCTAAGGCTTTTTACTCTTGTGTGAGAAATAAAAGAATGACCAGGGCGAGGTTAGGGCCAGTCAAGGACAGTCGTGGGAACTTGTGCATGGAGTCAGAAGAGATAGGAGAGGCGATGAATGAATACTTTTCTTCAGTGTTTACCGAGGAGAGGGGTCATGTTTTTGAGGATGAGAGTGTGATACAGGCTGATAGGCTGGAGGAGGTAGATGTTCTGAGGGAAGATGTATTAGCAATTTTGAAAAACCTGAGGGTCGATTAGTCCCCTGGGCCAGATGGGATATATCCTAGGATTCTTTGGGAGGCAAGGGATGAGATTGCAGAGCCTTTGGCTTTGATCTTTGGGTCCTCACTGTCCACGGGGATAGTGCCAGAGGACTGGAGAGTGGCGAATGTTGTTCCTCTGTTCAAGAAAGGAAATAGGAATGACCCTGGCAATTATAGGTCGGTTAGTCTTACTTCGGTGGTCGGTAAGTTAATGGAAACGGTCCTGAGAGATAGGATTTATGACCATTTGGAAAGATGCAGCTTAATCCGGGATAGTCAACACGGATTCATGAAGGGTAAGTCTTGCCTCACAAATTTGATTGAATTCTTTGAGGAGGTAACTAAGTGTGTAGATGAAGGTAGAGCAGTTGATGTCGTGTACAAGGATTTTAGTAAAGCGTTTGATAAGGTTCCCCATGAAGTAAGGAGGTGTGGGATAAAGGGAAATTTGGCCGATTGGATAAGTAACTGGCTATCTCATAGAAGATAAAGGGTGATGGTGGATGGAAAATTTTCAGACTGGAGACCAGTTACCAGCGGTGTACCACAGGGATCAGTGCTCGGTCCTCTGCTATTTGTGATTTTTATCAATGACTTGGAGGAGGGGGCTGAAGGGTGGGTCAGTAAATTTACTGATGACACCAAGATTGGTGGAGTAGTGGATGAGTTGGAGGGCTGTTGTAGGCTGCAAAGAGGCATTGATAGGATGCAGAGCTGGGCCGAAAAATGGCAGATGGAGTTTAACCCTGATAAGTGCAAGGTGATTCATTTTAGGAGGACAAATTTAAATGCGGATTACAGGGTCAAGGGCAGGGTTCTGAGGAATGTGGAGGAACAGAGAGATCTTGGGGTTCATATTCACAGATCTCTGAAGGTTGCCACTCAAGTGGATAGAGCCGTGAAGAAGGCCTATAGTGTGTTAGCGTTTATTAACAGGGGGTTTGAGTTTAAGAGCCGTGGGGTTACGCTGCAACTGTACAGCACCTTGGTGAGACCACATTTGGAATATTGTGTGCAGTTCTGGTCACCTCACTACAAGAAGGACGTGGAAGCATTGGAAAGAGTGCAGAGGAGATTTACTAGGATGCTGCCTGGTTTGGAGGGTAGGTCTTATGAGGAAAGGTTGAGGGAGCTGGGGCTTTTCTCTTTGGAGTGGAGGAGGATGAGAGGCGACTTAATAGAGGTTTATAAGATGATGAGGGGGATAGATAGAGTGGACGTTCAGAGACTATTTCCTCGGGTGGATGTAGCTGTTACTAGGGGGCATAACTATAAGGTTCATGGTGGGAGATATAGGAGAGATGTCCGAGGTAGGTTCTTTACTCAGAGAGTGGTTGGGATGTGGAATGGACTGCCTGCTATGATAGTGGAGTCGGACACTTTAGGAACTATCAAGCGGTTATTGGATAGGCACATGGAGCACACCAGAATGATAGGGAGTGGGATAGCTTGATCTTGGTTTCGGACAAACATCGAAGGCCGAAGGGCCTGTACTGTGCTGTACTGTTCTATGTTCAGGAGAGGCGGTATTACGTTATCCTTCGAATCAAGAAGGAAAAGCAATATTGAGAGGCATTGGTGCAAGTCAGCCAATGATGCTGGCTGATAACAACATTTGTCTTCCAGAGGGACAAATTGAAGTAAAAAATATTAATTGAAGGCAACCATGGTGGTTATAAACAAGTCCCATTATATGTAATTGGATTAAAGGGTGATCTAGCAAGTGGAGAGGTTCTAGTTTGCATAGTGCATCAAATCGTAGAATCATAGAATCCCTACAGTGCAAAAGGAGGCCATTCAGCCCATCGAGTCTGCACCGACCCTCTGACAGAGTATCTTACCCAGGCCCTCTCCCCTGCCCTATCTTTGTAACCCCACACATTGGGGAATGGCCTGCTGGCTCAAAAATATTGGCCTCACTGATGGTGTTGGAAGATGTTCCAGGAGGAACATCCTGGATTGTTTCTTGATTGTGTTGTGACCCCATCTCAGGTCCGTAAAATTAGACAGGAAGAGGAAGAATCTACACAAAAGGGAAATGACGTCGAGATTCAGTTATCTGACACTATTTCTGAAAACGCGAGCAATAAAGAGGAAGGCAGAGAGAATGAGGCTGAAATGTTTAGCCCACCTTATTTAGTGGAAATGTAACAGACTGATCCTGAATTGAGGCGCTGTGTCAAACTGTCTACTCAGAGACTGAATCAGAATCAATACCTGTCTTATTAGTTAACAGAAGAAATGCTAAAGAGGAAATGGAGAGCAAATACCAGCAGATGAGGAGTGCGCAGTTATTGATCAGGTGGTCGTTCTGCCCGTGTATCGTAATGCAGTTTTATAAGTGACTCAGGAAATTCCAATGGCAACTCACTCAAGTATTAGAAAAACAGAAGCTAATATTTTATTGGTCAGGATTGCATAAAGTCATGGTTAAATTCTGCCAGACATGTCAGGTAGGAGGGGAAGCTCAACTATTAATAATTATTTGAACCCCAATACCAGCTTCTGAAGAATCTTTTGGCAGAATCTTGATAGATTCTGTCGGATCCCTACCTAAAACTAGAAGTGGGTATCAGTATCTTTTAACAATTATAGATGTTTCATTAAGACTCCCTGAGGCAGTGCCTTTGGGGAAAATTACAGCAAAAGTGATAGCAGAAAAGTTTAATTGTTCACAAGGTTTGGATTACCAAAAGAAATATAATCAGATCAAGGTTTAAATTTTATGCCACAAATATTCAAAGAAGTGATGAATAGTTTGGGAATATAACAATTTATGTCTTCAGCTTGTCATCTCCAATTACAATGAGCGTTAGAAAGATGGCATGAAACATTAATGATCATGATTCAAGCCTATTGTCAGGAATGTCCCAATGATTCGGATAAAGGAATTCCATTTTTACTGATTTCCATTAGGGGCCCCTAATGAGGCAACAGGATTCAGTCTGTTTGAACTGATATGTGGGCATGAGGTGAGAGGATCCCCTTCAATCAAGTAAAAAGGAAGTTATAAACCAAAGCTCCGAGAGAACACTTTCAAATTGCTTGTCAAATTTCCAGAAGAGGTTAGTCCAAGTGTGTGAATTGGGCTGGTAAGATGGGGTATGAGCAGGATCACGGGGGTGGGGTGGGGTGGGGTCAAAATGGTGGGGGTCAGGTCAGAAAAAGGAGGGTGGGGGTCGATTCAGGAAGGGGGGGATGGGGTTGGGTCAGTTGAGTAGGGGATAGGGTTTGGGTTGCCTGGGGTTCCAGTTGGATCAACGGGGGGGTGGGAGGGGGGTGTTGAGTGCGGGTGGGGAATCATGTGGGGATCAGGATGGGGAATACTGTGGGTGGGGTGCTTAGTTGACAGGGGGTGAGGGGGGAGTCTTTGGGGATTTGGGGGTGGGGGTAGTGTCCATACGAGATCGGTCTAAGTCTTTAAAATAATTATGCTGAAGTTAGAAGTGCATTTATTTCTTCTAACGTCTTCAGATTAACTGTTAGTGTATCACTGGCAGAACCATCCGATGTTAAAAAGCGATTTAACTTGCTTTGTTGGATGGTTCCCAGCACAATGCAATTGTCCGGGGGAGGTTAGTGCTTCTGGACTGGGGACCTGAACCTGGGAATGTCCGGGAAGGATTTCCCAGTGCATCCCTGGGGGTAACATCCAAACCTGATGTTAGGGAGCCTGGTTTCAATATTGTTACCTATCTCTGGTGGACCGTTAAAAACAAAATTCACTGGACCTTATCAAATCAAAAAGAATTTCATTGATGTCAATTATATAGTGAGTTCTCCAGACAGGAGGAAAAGTCAGCAAGTGTGTCAAATTAATATGTTAAAGCAATATTATGACAGGGAAGATGGTCAGGATAGGAGTGTGTTCACAGTAGTGAAAGCTGTAGGGAATGAAATTAATGTATCAGAACACTGAATGAATCAGAAGTCGATTATTCTAAAGCCGACCCGTCAGTAATCAGATTGGATAATGTCAAGGTGTTAAAAATTTAGATGGAATATTAAGCAATCTTTTAGAAATTTGTTGAGGTGACTTACAAAAGCTATTACAAATTCATGAATCGATTTGTGTGAATAGGTCAGAGAAAACATTTTTGACCTATCATGATGTTAATGCACGGGATGCATTACCCATAAAGCAACATTCTTGCAGATTAAATCCAGCGAAGTTAGCCCAAATGTGCAAAGAGATCAAGTTCATGATGGAAAATGTTGTTACTGAACTGAGTCACAGTAACTGGAGCTCATCTATTGTAAAAGTACTGAAAGTGGGTGGGTCACAGCGATTATGCATAGATTATTGCAAAGTTAACATGGTAACAAAGGCGGATTCATATTCAATTCCACATTCGAAGACTGCATTGAGAATATTTGACAGGCAATGTTCGTTCCAAAAATTGGTTTATTGAAGGGATTTTGTGTTTATTCATTCATGGAATGTGGGCGTCGCTGGCTGGCCAGCATTTATTGCCCATCCTTAATTGCTCGAGGGCAGTGGAGAGTCAACCACATTGCTGTGACTCTGGAGTCACATGTAGGTCAGACCAGGTAAGGACGGCAGATTTCCTTCCCTAAAGGACATTAGTGAACCAGATGGGTTTTTCAGACAATCGACAATGGTTTCATGGTCATAGGTTTAAGGTGAGAGGGGAGATATACAAAAGTGTCCAGAGGGGCAATTGTTTCATATAGAGGGTGGTGAGTGTCTGGAATAAAATGCCAGAGGTAGTAGTAGAGGCGGGTACAATGTTGCCTTTTAAAAAGCATTTAGATAGTTACATGGATAAGATGGGTACAGAGGGATATGAGCCAAATGCAGGCAATTGGGATTAGCTTGGAGGTTTAAAAAAAAGGGCGGCATGGACAAGTTGGGCCAAAGATAAACCTCTATGACTCATCAGTAGATTCGTCATTACGGATATTTTGTATTGAATTCAAATTCCACCATCTGCTGTGGTGGGATTCAAACCCAGTTCCGCTGAGCATTAGCTGAGTTTCTGGATTAAAAGTCTAGTGACAATACCACTAGGCCATCACCTCCATTAACAGATATGGTCAAAGAAACATCAGCTTCTGTAACCCCAGTTGGACTTTATCAATGCTTTGCCTTTCGGAATGAAAAATACTCCAGCAACTTTTCGAAGATTAACCAACAAGGTCATGAAGGATTATGCAACTGTGCGGTATACATTGATAACTTGGTTTCAGTTAAACCTGGGATGAATATTTATAATACTTGAAAAAGAATGTTTGATTGGCGACAAAGAACCAACTTGGTCATAAACTTGGCAAAAAGTGAATTTGCCAACGTGAGAGGAATATCTTTGGCCTACATTGTTGGACAAAGCCAAGTAGCATCTGGAGAAGCAAAGATGAAGGGTACCTTGGATTTTGCAGTGCATAAGACAAAACAAGAGATTTTGTCGCATATATAGGCGTGAATAGATTCTATTGGCAGTTTGTTGTGAATTGACATGCTTGTTAAAGAAAGACAAAAGATTTGAGACAAAAGGGTGTCAAAGAGTCTTTGACAGCTTGAAAGTTGTACTGACTATTGCAGTGGTTCTTGCAGCACTGATTTTTGCTGAGCTATTTAAACCCACGGATGGTGCCAGCCATGTAAGGGTTGGTACAATTTTATTATATGAGGATAAGATGGGGATGAAATGACCAGTCAGTTACTTTTTTCGAAGGTTACATTTTTGCCAGCAGAAATACGCACGTCTGGAAAAAGAAGCTTTGAGTTTGGTGTTGGTTTTGCAAGATTTCGAAATCTACATAGCTGACAACTCTGCAGAGGCTGTCATTTATTGGGACCATAATCCTTTTTGACAAAATTACATGGGAAGAATGTGAGATTATTTCATATGAGTTTAATGCTCCAAGAATATAGTTTGAAAATCATTCATTTAGCAGGAAGGGACAATGCAGCAAATGCTTTATCAAAAGCAAATATGGAGGAACTGAAATATTGTGGTCTGAAAGGAGTTGTGTAGAATATGGGACACGATTCTTTCAAAAAAATTCCAAGTGTCAAATTCGTGTGAAAGCCGGAGCAACTCCCGGCGGTTTTTTAAGCGAGATTTTCTGAATCTCCCACAATCTGAGCATTGCAGAGTGCAGAAGCGGGATTCACTCTGAAAAGCAAGGGCTGGGGCCTATTCCTGCTGGAGAGACCTGCAACATCGCACAATCTGTCAGAGCGGAGATCAGCGCATGTGCAGTGGCCCTGTGCTGCCAGCCTCCCGATTGCTGGCCAGTTCAATCGCTGACCAGCTCGATCGCTGGCCAGCCCTGCGACCCTGCATCGCTACCACTCTGATCTCCCAACCAACGATTAATTGTCTCCCGAGCCTCTCTGGGCAAGCCCCAATGTCCCCACCCTCCCCGCAATCCTGACCCCCCCTTCCCCCACCACCCTTCAGCAGCCCCAACCCCACCAACAGCCCAGAGCCCCCCCCCCCCCCACCCCAACAACCCAAATGGCCAGCCCCAATCACCCCCTTTCCTCCCCCTCCTAGCTATCCTCTGGCAGAGTGGCAGCGAGATTCCTTAACCCCTCACCCCCACCAATCCCCTTCCCCCAATTGGCCCCGCCTTTCCTCCACAGTTCCTAACAAAAAATAAAGTTAGGATCTATAAAGCCAGGTTTCATTTTGGGATCTGACTTGTCCAGTATTAACATCAGCTGGGACCAGAACAATGTCTACTATTAACAATCCTAGAGGGCACTTGATATCGCTCCCAAGGGGCAAGTTATCTCACCCAAAGGTAGCGGTGGCTCAATCTGTGCCTCTATCAATAACTCTATTAACAGTAAACTTTCTCCTGATAGGTATAAAGTACAATAATCTTGTTTTAGACATTCCACTCATGAAAAACTGGACCAGACTGAAGGCAGCAGCATTTTAACATGTGCACCTGCCTCGGTGAACAATGGATGTACAGAGTACAATGCGCTCCCTTTTTCTCTCCTGGTGAAAATGGTGGATGCTGGGTTTGGGAGAGGCCGTTCCGGAATTGGGCCTCCTTGTGTCATTATGAATAAGCTGCAGACTCTCTCCGTCCTGGTTAAAATTCAGACCTGCATAATAAAGAATTTACTCATGTTGCCTTTCGTTTTTTTTGCCATTCAATTTAAACTGGAGCTCTCTGGTTCTCGACCCTTTTCTGAATGTTTCTCCCCATCTACTCTGTCCAAATTCCTCTGTCCAAACACCTCTATCAAATCACCTCACAAGCCTGTCTTCTCTAAGCCTGTCTTGATGCTCTCTCCACTCACATTGTTTGTATCTTAAAGACTTGGTTAGCTGTAAGTATTCGCATTCCAACCATTATTCATGTAAATTGAGTTTGTGTCTTTATATGCCCTGTTTGTGAACAGAATTCCCACTCACCTGAAGAAGGGGCTTGGGGCTCCGAAAGCTTGTGTGGCTTTTGCTACCAAATAAACCTGTTGGACTTTAACCTGGTGTTGTTAAACTTCTTACTATGTTCTCTAAGGAGAACAGCCTGAGCTTCTCCAATCTATCGCACATGACTGAAGTTCCCATCTCTGGGACCATTCTCACAAATCTTTTCTGCATCCTTTCTAATGCCTTCACATCCTTCCTAAAGTACAGTGCCCAGAATTGGGCACAGAACTCCAGTGGAAGCCAAACCAGTGTTTTATCAAGATTTACTGTAACTTCAGTACGATGGCACAGTGGTTAGCGCTGCTGCGCCAGGGACCCGGGTTTGATTCCTGGCTTGGGCCACTGACTGTGTGGAGTTTGTATACTATCCCTTTGTCTGTGCGGGTTACCTCCGGGTGCTCCGGTTTCCTCCCATAGTCCAAAGATGTGCGGGCTAGGTGCATTGGCCATGATAAATTGCCCCTTAGTGTCCTGGGAAGCGTAGGTTAGCAGGGTGATTATGTGGGTTTACGGGGATAGGGCCTACATGGGATTGTTGTTGGTGCAGACTTGATGGGCCGAATGGCCTCCTCTTGCACTGTAGGGTTTCTATGATTCTCTGCTTTTGTATTCTGAACCTTTATTTATAAAGTCCACACCCCTAATGACTGCCACATTCAACAACAGGTGCACAAGTCCCTGTGTTCCTGAATTCCCTTTAGAATTGTATCCTTTATCTTATATCGCTTCTCTTTATTCTTCCTACCAAAATGCATCAACTTCACACTTCACTGCACTAAATTACATCTGCCTCATACCAAACAGGATCTGTTTAACAACAAATGTTGGATGCAGGCCAACACAGTCAGTCTCCTTTCTTTTGAATTATATATCCAATTCTCCTCTCCTTTGTTCTTTCCTTTTTTAAGGTGGGACAGTCCATCTTTCCACAGCACAAGCCCTCAGGATCATTCTGATGGTCCATCATTTTCCTTGGGACTTGATGGCACATCTACATCACAGGAATCCATGAACAGCACTAAGGAAAGAGGAGCCTTTGGAATAAGTGATTAATGCCATTAATTATGCCATTTTGTGTCGTTGGATGACACCTTTAAACATTTTTCGGTGCTTAGCCTCACCAAAAGATACTCGTGATCATGACTTTCCTACACTTAAGCCAGTTTTCACACTGCTGTCACTGAGACTGAATGATAGCGGTGATGGTGATCTGGCCGTGCCATATTAATCGAGTGAGAAGAGAGTTCAGGTCAACCAGCGACCTTGGTGCTGCAGTACCTCTTCTGGCCACTGCAGCACTGTACCTGGATGAACTGGAGAGCTGTCAGCCAATCAGATTGACCTCCAAGTGCAGACATGAGTCCCACCTGCTGCCAATCAATGCTTGTTATAGTGTGAAATAGTGAAGGGCCTGTCAGAAATAGCGGGCATGCGTTCCTCACCAACTCACCAGATGACGGGAGGGGCGAATGCTTGCCATCCTGAAAATTCAGTCCTTGGACTGTCTGTGATGGAAAGGAGTGGATTAGCTGCCGATGAATGTTCAGTGTTGAATTAGGATCGTTTTCTCAGAGTAAAGTAATGGCTATTGATTCCGAAAACAACTATCTGGCTGAAGAATGCAAATCTTAAATTATAATAAATCATTTGGATTATGAAACATAAATATAGAAGTTTACCCTTAAATGTTTGTCTTTTCAGTTGAAATTCATTTATTGACACTCTTAAACCTTGACCTCCAAGTACTGTAAGGACAGTGACAAACAAATGAGGTTTGTTTGCCGACACTGGGAATGGAGGTAGACATGGCCCAGAAATTATGAGGCCAGCCAGCATGCCAGATTCCTGACCCATTCCCGATATCAACCATCTTGGCCAACCCATGTTTGGAAGGCAATGAAGCGGGCAAGCATTTAGGCTCGTCAAGAGCTTTTCTGAGGAGGGATTAACATAGAAATATAGAAACATAGAAGATAGGAGCAGGAGGCGGCCATTTGGCCTTCAAGCCTGCTCCACCATTCATCACGATCATGGCTGATCGTCCAACTCAATAGTCTCATCCTGCTTTCTCCCCGTAACCTGTGATACCGTTTGCCTAACGTGCTATATCTAACCGCCTGGTCAGTCTCCAGTTTCCCAACACAACGGGAAGCAGGTCAACTATCTGAGGACAGGCAGCTAGTGGCACACCTGAGTGTTAGTGCTTCAGAGAGGTCTACAGGCTCTTTCTGCTTAACTGGGTGGGGATGAAGCCAAAGGCTGTCCATAGAGGGGTTACCCCTACAACCACAGTAGTGTCCTAGATGCTTTTGTATTTTTTTAAAAAGATTTTAAAAGTGCTGAGACGGCACTTTCTTACCTTATACTGCAGTCGGGTGCTTCTCTGAAGCTGGAATTGGCCCATCAGCTTCGAGAGCCCATTCACCACGCTTACTTGAACAGGGAACCTGCCTGCATGCCACTTAAGGGTTCAACCATGTGAAAACCTAGACTTTAGTCAGATTCCCAGAAGAAGGGAGTTCTGCACCTGGAAACACCTGTTTCTCACCTCTGTGGGAAAAATCAGACCACGAAGTGAAACATTCTTTTTAACTTATCCAAATTAACTTTTTAATGAGACGCAAAAGTCTCCTTTGAGTTAATTTAAAAGTAGCTTTAAACCGACCACATACAGAGATTCTTGTAAACAAGCCCATTGCGATTGTACTGAGGAAATGGTAAAGAGTCCAGTCTGTAAGTGGCCACTGGCTTTGCCACCTGTGAGTTGGTGCTATGGTTGATGAAACATATGCTCATTAATAAGCCAGCAAACTTCGGAGAAACATAGCAAGAGAGTGATTGGTGTACTAGAAGTCAAAATCAATGGCACATTTCTCCGAACTTGTCATTACAGGCAAATGTAGACCATTATATTCGGATAATAATGAAAAAGATGGTTTGTCTATTATGGTATTAAGGCCAAGTGGTCTCATTTAATAATGTGCAAAAGATGATTTGTGCAATCCTAATACCCAGTGAAATGGATAGGATTTTTATTATCATTGGTTGATGGCTACACGTGTTTTTATTAACGGTTTTAATGAGCCTTATTCTTACCCATAAACTAGTCCTAATTAACAGATGGAATTTCACAGAAAATGTGGATATCAGAAGGATGAACATACAAAAATAGATCACACATTTACTGCCCCTCAAAAATTGCTTAATTAACAATTAATATGCCTGCATAATTTGTCAGATTTTTCTCATTATAGGCGGGTGGTAAAGTACTGTGATTGGAGGGGAAATGGAGTAACGTTTTAGTGGAATGATCCATATACTTTAACACATTCATGGATTTTAGTGCTCTGCATCAAGACACCAACATTCTAGGCAGAGAATGCAACGCAAAATAAAAATGAGATAAATCGTGAAGTGAAGACGCCGGCGTTGGACTGAGGTAGGCACAGTAAGAAGTCTCACAACACCAGGTTAAAGTCCAGCAGGTTTCTTTGGAATCACGAGCTTTTGGAGCGCTGCTCCTTCCTCAAGTGAGTCTCGTGATTCCAAATAAACCTGTTGGGCTTTAATCTGGTGTTGTGAGATTTCTTACTGTAATAAATCATGAAAACACAGATTTCTTCATTAAGAACATCAGTCATAGTTGCAACCAACGAACAGCCAACAATAAAGGTAGGCATGTATGTCTTCACATTGCGATGCATCCAGATACATTGAGCAAATGTTCTCTCCAGCTGTTATCTACAGCCCTGCTTAAGAACACACCTTAACTCCTTTGACAAGACTAGTGGCAGTGTTATTTTTTTGTATTCTCTATAAAAGCTTGGCCAGTAAGGATGATGAGAGATTGGCAATGGGGACCACTGCTGAATAATTTTACTTTCTCCTTCAGTCTCAGTATCCTACACACTTCTGCTCAAACAGTATCCTCCTGAGGAGGATTGTTTTAGCTTATGCCACCATTGCATGAACTGTTTCACTGAGAGATCTTCCAAATCTTAAACCTTTTGCCAGGATAGCATCTATCAGTAATGGCTTGTGAATCTGCACATTGCTTTAAGTCACAGTACTACAAATACCCTTAGTTAAGAGATCTGAACTGAGTTCAGGAATTGCAGTCTGAGTCGATAGAATCCCTGTAGTAAAGTAGGCTTCTGTGTAACTCAGTATGCCATGGATTGCAAAATTAAGAAATGCAACTCCTATAATTCATAAACCCATAAAGGACAATGGTTTCTTCTGTTCATCAGTTTGTAAACCTGTCCATTTATACATGCATTTATCAGCACACCATTCATGCTAATTTCCCAATCTGAGGCATGCAGTGGAGATGAAGAGTCAGACAGAGGTGATGTTATTCAAAATAAGGAGGGGTAAAAATATCACAACATGAGTCAACAGAGGCTGACAGGTAGGATGCATGAATGAGTAATGCGGAAATATATCTGAATATGTGTTTAGCTAACCCTTGCTGAGGCAAGACATGACTTGCAAGGAGTATCTTCTCTATAGGGACCTATCAACTATTGTGAGTATTTGCTGACTTCACTTCAGACAGATACAATGGGCGGGATTTTCCGGCTGCACTCACCCCAATGCCAGAAAATCCCAGCCGAGGTCAACAGACCGTTGCTTGGTCCATGTCCCGCCTGCTACAATTCCCATAGCAGGCGGGATGGTAAAATTCTGCCAAATGTGCTTCTGCCTTGGTTCTGCGTAGAGTAAAAAAGGCAATAGAGTTAGAGCCTTTCCCATTTCACACAGTTACAGATGTAAGGATGGAAAATTCAAGGAATGTGACCTTTGTTGACCAGCTGCCCCATTCCTCCTTGGGGAACAGTGCACAGGCTCATCCAACAACCATATTTCCTTAACTACCTTATAACTTTGGCACTCTTCAGAGGGTCAAGGCTTGTTTCGCTAGACCCCACTGATCAGACTCACTAACGCTCTTTGAAAGGCCAAGATGCCTCCATTCGCTTGTCATACTGGTAACCTTTATTAATATATAGCACAGTGCTTAGTCCGTTGTATGGAGGGAGCAACTTTTCCATTTATGTATCTTTGTGAGCTCTCTGAAAACCTGATGAAAATCCATGCTCCTTCCCACACTGTATTTTGTAAACATCAAAGTTATATGTTGCACAAAAGACGTCATGGCATATCTATATCCAAATCCTTTAGAAAACACTATTCATGATATTGTTTAATACATCCTTCAAACAAAACTTCCTGATATTACTTATTGAAGAACAGGCTTTATTAAGCATTATCATTTTATGTGATGCCTCTGCTAATGTCTATTACCACGGTGAAATTTGAATTCAATTTAAAAAGCTGGAATTAAAAGTCTAATCCATAGAATGCTACAGTGCAGAAGGAGGCCATTTGGCCCATCAAGTCTGCACCGACCACATGATGATCATGAAACCATTTTTGATTGTCATAAAAACCTATCTGGTTCACTAATGTCCTTTAGGGAGGGAAATCTGCTGCTCTTACCTGGTCAGGCCTATATGTGACTCCGGACCCACAACAATGTGGTAGACTCTTAACTATACTTCAGGGACAATTAGGGATGGGCAATAAATGCTGCTCAGCCAGCGACGTCCCATGAATGAATTTTAAAAAGCCATTAACGTTACACTTTAAATGCCCATGATTAACATCATTCCTTTTTTTTTGGCTCGAAGGATGTGAGTGTCACTAGCTAGGTCAGCCTTTATTGCCCATCCCTAATTGTGCTTGAGAAAGTGTTGATGGACTATCACCACCTTGAACCGCCGCAGTTCCTGTGTTATAGGTACATCCACAGTTAGAGGAGTTCCAGGATTTTTGACGCAGTTTATTGTGTCACTTATTCCCTTGCACAAGCACTTCACATACCAGAGGACAAGATATGAATGCCTCTCACTGACACTTCAAAGTCATCCTATTTATGCTGGTAAACCTGTTAGTCCAAGATACATAGATGTTTACCTATTAACCCTTAACTCTTCAAGGCATTTTTAAATTATTTCATGAGATTGATAGTGGGGGATTAGTGGGTAATGCCAATGAATGCCAAGGGGAGGATGTTCAACTGTTATCATAGGATTTGGGGATCTTGAGCCAAAGTGCTATGGTCCTATTATGTTAACAGAGGACTATGGGCAGAATTTAATGGCCACAGCGGTGGGCCCATCCACAAGTTGGAGGGCTGCCCTGCCACAACCACACATGAGAGCCCTGTTGGGATGAAACCCCAATTGAACAGCCCACTGGCTGCCACCAGGGTTCCCGACTCCACCAGGGGCAAGTTCTGGTACAGGGCGGATGCCCCATCTCCAAAAGCTGCCAGCCAATCAAAGGCCACCAGCTCACCAGTACAGGTAGCACCACCAGAAGCAGCGGCGACTGCTTCAGATTGTCGCTGAAACTCTGGAGTGTGAGTGAGTCGAGTGGGATCACTGGGGCAAGTAACGAAGGGCCTGGAGGAGTAGTGGGAATCATTGTATAGAACAGGGGAATGCTAATCCCTGGGTCCCTCCACTCGGCACTGGATCCTGTGAAGGAGGGACCACCTTCACCAGGCTACAGGCAAATCTGGCAGGGTTCACCTGATAGTTTGCCCATACAGCACAGGCATCCTCAACTCTTCCCGCTCTGGACTCTATCGGAGGTTATAGGGAAGGCTATGGCATCTCCATCTTGTGTTAAATCCAATACTCATATATTAAGGAAAGAATGAGTCTGGAGCCAGCCTGTACCTTAAGACAAATTTATTTCCAAGCCTGCAAGATAAAGGGCAGGATTTTCTGGCTGCGCTCACCCCAAGATCAGAAACTGCCGCTTGAGGCCAACGGACCTTTGCATGGTCTGCCTCCTGCCCGCTAGGATTCCCATGGTGGGCGGGACAGGAAAATTCCACCCACTGATGCATCCAGTTCCCCCAACACCCAGTGTGAACACCTTTTTTAGATCTTGGTAATGAAGCTAAAATGCTTCCCCAATTGGGAACAGCTGCTCTTGATTACCAATTTAAAGCATGTACTCTACTGCCACGCCATTCCAACATTAACACTCGTGCTGCCCCATCCTGTTATACAGCCCCTCCCCACCTCCCAGGACAGTATGACATTCTGGTCTTTGGCTGCATTTAATGTACCTATCCTTACTAAATGCTTGACATTATGGTAACTGTAGCCCATTCTGAGCTAAGGAATAAAAAGAAATAGTGAAAAAAAAATTAGATTTATATAATGCTTTTTATGACCATCGGGTGATCCAAGGAACTTCACAGCCAAGAAAGTCCTTTTCAGTGTAGTCACCGCAGCTAATTTGCACACAATGAACTCCGGTAAACAGCAGTGAGATAAATGGATAGATAATGGGCTAGCAATTTTCGTTAAGAGATATCATAGAGGTGTAACATTGGCCGCCTGTTATACCGTCAACGAATACTTCATCCCATTGCAGTCAATTAAATTGAGTGTAATGTGGGGGTATAATGAATGGCCAACATGGTAGCACTCATTGCGTTGCTGCCTAAGACAAATTCCCGCCCCAGTCTGTTTCACTGGTTGCTGAAGGATTAATGTTGACCGGGATACTGAGAGAACAGGTGAAAGAAAGGATCAGAAAATTCTCACAAGATGCATCTCAAGTTTTAGCACCAAGTGGTGCAAATGTCTTTCATTTGCCAAGAAGGCTTGTAAAAATGGCAATATGAATGACCCCTCCTTACAGTTTTGTGGCTCTTAATTATGGTTATTAAACATGACTTCCAAACAATCCAAAATATTATAGATAAATGCATATGTTTCTGTTCCATATATTTTATGATTGCAAGTTAAAAGTAGCCTTGAAGCAGTGGTTCTGGATAGAATTCCCACCCATTTAACTGTGATCTTTCCTTTTACATTCTTGCATTCCACAAAGATGTTTTTGTGGTTTGGATCAGGACCTGGCATCTGAAGAAATAGCAACTGGGAGCATTCAACATTTATTAAGTGCAGACCAGCCTGGAATCAATAATCTCGCCTCAATGGTTTATCTGCCCCTGTCCGTGGATCATTAGCCAATCATTTCATTCCATCTGGTGTCATGTCTCATTAAGCACCATTCGATTGATACTCCAAATGTGCAGCTTGCTAATGTAAAGAGGGTGAGTTAGCTGCCACCAGTGTTTCGGCTGGGTCTTGCCTGTATAGGTTCCATCAGTGACATACGGTCGATACCATCCCACTTTTAATCTGGAGATAAACCGCAATGCTCCTGTTGGGAGGGAGAGAAATGCCCTGTTGATTGCCCCACAGAGAAATGGTGTGCCATCATTTCTTCCAAGTTAAAGATAAAATAATGATTACAGCAGCAATTGTGAAACAGACTCTCAGATGGGCAGTCGCTGCACTTCCAACCTCTCTATAACCTGTTGCAATTTCCCTCAGGCAGTGAATAATAAGGTTTGGAGGCATCAGTGAGCTGTTTTTGCAAACTCAGGGTTCAATATTTACTCAGAGGAAACCTGCATAAATTTTAAAGCACTTGTTTACTTTTGCACTGCTGACATCTCATATTAGAATTGAAGCGGTTTCCATTGATTCTTATTTTACCGTTCAGCTTCCACCTGATCAGCAGCAAGAGCAAGATGAGGAGGTGATGGCCTAGTGGTATTATCACTAGACTCTTAATTCAGAAACCCAGCTAATGTTCTGGGGACCTGGATTCAAATCCCACCATGGTGGAATTTGAATTCAATTTTTTTTAAAATCTGGAATTAAGAATCTACTGATAACCATGAAACCATTGTTGATTGTTAGAAAAACCCAACTGGTTCACTAATGTCCTTCCTTTAAGGAAGGAAATCTGCTGTCCTTACCTGGTCTGGCCTGCAGGTGACTCCATACCCACAGCAATGGGGTTGACTCTCAACTGCCATTGGGCAACTAGGGATGGGCAATAAATGCTGGCCAGACAGCAATGCCCATGCCCCATAAATGAATGAAAAAAGATGCACCTCTGAGTCAAAAGGACAAAGGTCTAAGACTGAATACTTGTGTTTAACAGAGCTTTTGAATATGGATCATAATTTCTGCATCAACATCTCTCTTGCCAACCGTTTCCTCGTTTTTGCTTGGAGCTCGACACAGTGGCACATTACCCGTGTTTGCTACCTATCTTGCATTGGACATACTCTAAAGGATATTTCATCGTCTGGTCTGTCAATCTTATCTTTGAATTTCTCTCTGATCGAATAGGTAGGAAACAGTTATTGTACAAGCAGAGCGAACGAGAAGGGTGAAATATAAACAATGCTGGAAATACTCAGCAGGCCTGGTGGCATCTGTGGAGAGAGAGATAAAGAGAGTTGACATTTCAGGTCAGTGATCTTTCAGCAGAACTGGAAAAAAAGTTAGAAATGTAAGCACTGTTAGAACTGGAAGCGTGCTCTTCCAAGAGTTTTAACTGTAAGAAGTTTGAGCAGTTTGCCGCTTTTTCCAGAGCTTATCCAAGTTTTTATTGTATTATGTCACAAGTAGGCTTAAAATGTAGACTTCATTGCAAATAATGAAGTCACTGTGCAAATCCCCTTGTCGCCACACTCCAGCACCTGTACACTGGGGGGTGATTTAGCATGGCCAATGCACCTAATCAGCATGCCTTTCAGGCTATGGGAGGAAACTGGAGCATCCAGGGGAAACTCAACACAGACCACAGGGAGAACATGCAGACTCTGCACAGTCAACCAAGCCTGGAATTGAACCTGGGTCCCTGACATTGTGAGGCAGCAGTGCTAACCACTGTGCTACCATGCCGCCCATTGCATGGCTCACAGAGCAAATGGGATGTCAAAGCAAAGATCTGGTTGCTGGCTGCTGAACTCTGAAGAAGTTCTGTTCCGAGAATTAAGCTAATGGCATTTCTATAACACTGCAGCTGAATCTATGAGGAGTTCTCGACAAGAAGCTTTAAAAAGAAACGACAGGGTATCACAAAAAATAAGCAGCAAATAGATTGCTCAATACTTTCCTCATTGGACTAATTTTGTTGATTTCCATTAGTTATATACAAAAATCCTGTCAGGTCAAAAACCCTGAAGTGTTTTATGAAGTCCACCTGAATCATAGGTTTTGCAATTTGAACTTGGCTAGGGTGAGCACTTCAGGAATGATTCAACTGACCCACTAGGGAGCTTTTATCAAACAAAGTTTATTTAAGAATACAGTTAACATATAGCAATAATGTTTACCTATTACAAATAAGGAAAAAAAAACCCATGGTATTATATAACCCTTGACAAATATCTGCAATGTTCCAATCAAACAAACTTTTCCATAAACAAAATGCTTGCCACAGGTTTAACACAGAAAATAAGAATGCTCATGTGGTGCTGGAACTTAGTCCCTTGGTTGGAGAATTGAAACTCTGACTTCCCAGCCTTCTAACATCCAGCAGCCTCCTTGATACTCACACAGCTTGAAGTCAGAACAGCTTCCCCAAAACACCAGGGAGAGAGAGAGAGAGACTCTAGTTGCTAGCTAGCAAACCACCAATAGCAGAATTTCCAATGCATAAAGGAGAGCTGCTTCCAGCTTGCCAGCAGAATTTACAATCCCAGGGAGAGAGAAAGAAACACTGCTTTTCAGTCTGATGTTCAAACACCTTCCAACTAAAACAACAGTCAGCAGCCAAACTGAAAATGAAACCTTGAATTCACTATGAAAAAAAAACTGTCCAAAATACATGACCTGCCACCCAGTCGTAAATTCCAAGTCGATGCATTAGGCCTAGATTAAAAATAAAGAAAACCACATTTAAGCCATTGAAGCAGCAATAAAATAACTTCTAGCAGATGGCTCGGCAACAATGAAACCAAATGGCCTGCTTACAACTGCAGGGAACGTGATTTTAAAAAAATTCTTAAAGGTCACAACCCTAACAGGACTCTTTTGTGAATTATTTATAATCGGGATTCCCGTTAAGCAATTTGTCTGAAAGATATGTTAGATCCCATGTATTATAAACAAGCTTCAACAGAATACCGAGAGTAGTTGAATAAAAGAAGGAGCTTGGAGCATGAGTAACATTAATTTATGCAGCGAGCTATGTACTATGGTGGTATTGAACTCTTAGCTTGGCTGGCTTTGTTATGCGACACTCCATATATGATTAAAGAAGGCAATTTGCATTGAGTATGTTTAATATCACAGAAATTACACAAGAGCATATGTTATTTTCCCGGTCTCTGCAGGCAGCTGAAGGAGTAAAACCCTGCTTAATTTCCAGGCAGCAGCACAAAAAAGAACTGCAAAAGAGGAAAGATGGAACACAAGATTCCTACACCTCAGCTTATTTGTCTTCATTGGAACTATACTTGTCTTCAGGTGGAAGGGGAGGTGGGTGCGGGGGTGGGGGGGGGGAATAAATTAAGCTCTCTACATTCTACGGATTAGGCATTCTACAGCCTTCCAGAATTAACATTGAGCTCAACAATTCAGTTCACGGGCCATTCAACAATTGACTTCGTGGCCAGCATGGTGGCACAATGGTTATCACTGCTGCCTCACAGTGCCAGGGACCTGGCTGTCAGCTTGGGATACTGTCGATGTGGAGTTTGCACGTTCTCCTCGTGTCTGCGTGGGTTTCCTCCGGGTGCTCTGGTTTCCTCCCACAGTTTGCGTAATGGATTGCGCTACATTCACGACCTTTTGTAGTTTCTTGCGGTCTTGGACAGAGCAGGAGCCATACCAAGCTGTAATACAACCAGAAAGAATGCTTTCTATGGTGCATCTGGAAAAGTTGGTGTGAGTCGTACCTGATGTGCCAACTTTCCTTAATCTTCTGAGAAAGTAGAGGCGTTGGTAGGCTTTCTTAACTATAGTGTTCGCATGGGGGGACCAGGACAGGTTGTTGGTGATTCGGACACTGAAAAACCTGAAGCTCTCGACCCTTTCTACTTCGTCCCCATTGATGCAGACAGGGGCATGTTCCCCTTTACGCTTCCTGAAGTCGATGGCAACTTCCTTCATTTTGTTGACATTGAGGGAGAGATTATTGTTGCTGCACGAGTCCACCAGACTCTCTATCGCATTCCTGTACTCTGTCTCGTCATTGTTTGAGATCCAACCCACTACCGTGGTGTCGTCAGCAAACTTGAAAATCAAATTGGAGGGGAATTTAGCCACACAGTCATAAGTGTGTAAGAAGTATAGTAAGGGGCTGAGAACACAGCCTTGTGGGGCACCAGTGTTGAGGATGATTGTGGAGGATTGTGGTCTGTGAATTAGGAAGTTCAGGATCCAGTCGCAGAGGAAGGAGCCGAGGCCCAGGACATGGAGTTTGGAGATGAGTTTTGTGGGAATAATGGTGTTGAATCTTGAACTGTAGTCAATAAATAAGAGTCTGACACAGGTGTCTTTGTTATCCAGGTGTTTCAGGGTTGAGTGCAGGGCCAGGGCGATGGTGTCTGCTGTGGACCTATTGCGGCAGTAGGCAAACTGTTGTGGATTCAGGTAGCCCAGAAGGTAGGAATTGATTCGTGCCATGACTAGCCTTCCGAAGCACTTCATAATGATGGATGTCAGAGCCACCAGTCGATACTCATTGAGGCGCATTGCTTGGTTTTTCGAAGGGACCAGGATGATGGTCATCTTCTTAAAGCAGAAAGGGACCTCAGATTATTGTAAAGAGAGGTTGAAGATGTCTGCAAATACCCCCGCCAGCTGATCCACGCAGGATCTGAGTGCTCGTCCGGGTACCCCATCCGGGCCAGTCGCTTTCCGTGGGTTGACCTTCGAGAAAGCTGCTCTGACATCTGCAATGGTGACCCCAGATACAGGTTCATCCGGGACTTCCAGGGTGGAGGGCATGCTCTCGCTGACCTCGTGCTCAAAAGGGCGTTGAATGCATTGAGCTCATCAGGGAGGGCTGCGTTGAAGCCGGCGATTTTACATGCCTTCATCTTGTAGCCTATTATGTCTTGCAGACCTTCCCATTGTCAGCGGGGGTCGGTGTGGCTAGCCTGGGATTCTAACTTGACCCAGTACTGTCTTTTGACATCTTTGATGGATCTCCTTAGATCGTATCTGGCTTTCTTGTAATAGGTCAGTGTCACCTGATTTGAACGCCTCAGACCTGGACTTCAGCAAGCAGTGAATATCCCTGTTCATCCCTGTTTCCGGTTGGGGAACACACGAATTCTTTGGCACACAGTCTTCTACACATTTACTAATGAAGTCAGTTACTGTTGTGGCATACTCATTCAGGCTGGTCGCAGAGTTTTTAAATATTGACCAGTCCACTGACTCCAAGCTGTCTCGTAGGAGATCATCCGATTCCTCAGACCAATATCACATGACTTTCTTTGATGGAAGCTCTCACACTTCAGTTTTTGCTTGTAAGCCGGGAGCAGGAGCACAGCCTTGTGGTCTGATTTGCCAAAGTGTGGGTCGGCGATAGAGTGGTAGACATGTCTGATATTTGTGTAGCAATGGTCTAGGATGTTTGGGCTTCTGGTGGAACAGGAGACGTGTTGGTGGTAACTTGGTAGTACGCTCTTGAGCTTGGCCTGATTGAAGAGGCCCTCTTTTTCCATCCATCACTGTCTCCCTTCCCCCATGCCACTAGGGACATCTGCAACATATCTCAGGGCATCCTTTGACAGTCACTTTTACAGATGCACCGTAGAAAGCATTCTTTCTGGTTGTATCACAGCTTGGTATGGCTGCTGCTCTGCCCAAGATCTCAAGAAACTACAAAAGGTTGTGAATGAAGCCCAATTCATCACGCAAACTAGCCTCACCCATTGATCCTGTCTACACTTCCCGCTGCCTTGGAAAAGCAGCCTTCCCGCTGCCTTGGAAAAGCAGCCAGCATAATTAAGGACTCCATGCACCCCGGACATTCTCTCTTCCACCTTTTTCCGTCAGGAAAAAGATACAAAAGTCTGAGGTCACATACCAACCGACTCAAGAACAGCTTTTTCCCTGCTTCCATCAGACTTTTGAATGGACCTACCTCACACTAAGTTGATCTTTCTCTACACCCTAGTTATGATTGTAACACTACATTCTGCAATCTATCGTTTCCTTCCCTATGTACGGTATGCTTTGTCTGTAAAGTATGCATGAAACAATACTTTTCACTGTACACTAATACATGTGACAATAATAAATCAAATCAAATCAAATAGAACTGTGCTTACCTTTGTTCTGCCATTTACACATTCAGATCTCTTAATGGCCGCTATCAGCACCCTTCTTAGCCATGATCACCGCCATTTACATTCCCTTTGTCTTTTTCTCAATGGCATCTTTGTCCATCCCACTCCTCACCCACACAGTGTAAATATCATCCAATTTTCTATTGTCTTCAGCTCTGAGGAAAGGTCATCCAGACTCAAAATGTTGGCTCTATTCTCTCTCCACAGATGCTGCCAGACCTGCTGAGACTTTCAAACAATTTCTGTTTTTGTGTTCAGGCTCCAGCATCTGTAGTTATTTGCTTTTGTTTACATCCAAGTTACCTAACCCCTTGCCTATTAAAATTATACAATTCTAGTATTACAAAGCTAGAATCAATCACTTCACAATAAAGCTTACAAATTTAGTTCAGTAAAGTTGCTCTTTTATTTAAGTGGAAACTGGGACATGATGGAGAAAGGAGTAATAGGGAACAAGGAGATTCATTATGAGTTTAATTACTGGCCATGACCAGTTGAGCTTGAATGGTCTGTTTCTGTGCTGTTGAAACACTTCTTTGAATTACATTAATTAAATTGCAACAGATTGTGCATTCTGATGCTGGGGGCCTATGCAAATAAATTAGTTAGTTAAATATTTCCAGTGAATATTGCAATAATGTTGATAACTCAGTTTCATATAATACTTTTACATTTAATCATGCATGTTTCATATATTAAGGTCCCAATTTTACCATCAATGGTAAAGCAACAATGTTTGCTCCTGCCTTGGAAGAAAGCTGGCCACAAACTTCTAACCAACTCTGTGGTGCCAATTTTCTATATTATGACATTCAATTCCATCCTAACTCCAGCCAGAGGGGGACTCAGGAACAGTGAAATCATCAAGTATGTTGAACATAGAAACATAGAAACTGAGAGCAGGAGTAGACCATTCGGCCCTTTGAGCCTGCTCTGCCATTCAATATGATCATGGCTGATCATCCATCTCAACTTCACATTCCCGCTTTCTCCCTACATTCCTTGATGCCATTAAAATCTAAAACAAAATCTATCTCTTTCTTGAATATATTCGGTGACTTGGCCTCCACAGCCTTCTGTGGTAGAGAATTCCACAGGTTCATCAACTTTTGAGAGAAGAAGTTTTTCCTCATCTCAGCCCTAAATGGTCTACCCTGTATCCTGAGAATGTGTCCCCTGGTTCGAGATTCCCCATGATGTGGAGATGCTGATGTTGGACTGGGGTAAGCACAGTAAGAAGTCTCACAACACCAGGTTAAAGTCCAACAGGTTTATTTGGTAGCACAAGCTTTCGGAATGTCGCTCCTTCAGGACTCACCTGAAGAAGGAGCAGCACTCCGAAAGCTTGTGCTACCAAATAAACCTGTTGGACTTTAACCTGGTGTTGTGAGACTTCTTACCGAGATTCCCCAACCAGGGAAAACATCCTCCCTGCACCTAGTCTGTCCAGCCCTGTTAGAATTGTATACACCTCAATCAGATCTCCTTTCAACCTTCTAAATTCTAGTTAATAAAGGCCCAGTGGACACAATCTCTCCTTGCAGGACGGTGGCACCAAACCCGGCATCAGCTTAGTCAACATCTGCTGCCCTCCCTCCATGGCAAGTATATGATTTCACAGGTAAGGAGACCAAAACTGCATGCAATACACAAGGTGTGATCTGATCTGTTATGTATTTGAGTTGCTGTTGTGTTGTTGTGTGGCCACTTTAAGTGTGATAACTCCGTGACATCATCGCAGGCTTTTTGCAGGCTTTACCTTAATCAAGATCCATCCCTTATACAGTGAACAGCTCTGAATGAAGCTATTTGCTGTTTTCTACAAAAATCACGTGGATCAACTCTACAATATTTTTATCAACATCCAAAGCAATATATAGCATAAGATAAAAAGAAAACTGGCGATGAGGCTGAGATCGAAATTAAAGGGAAAAAATCAAAGCTGCACATACCATAGATGTTACAAAGCTGAAGATCCAGCATCACGTGAACATACTTGCTTATTGTGCTAAGACTGAAGAAGGGTGTAGGTCTGTGGGATGATGTTCAACTTGGAACAGCAGAGATAGCTAGCTGTTCAGAGTTACACTGTGTCATGTTTAAGTCCTGTAATTGGTGAAAAGCTATGCTAATTCTATTTCAACTGTGTTCTTAAATAAATTTTGTTTGATAAAAGCTTCCTAGTGGGTCACTTGGATCATAGCTGGAGTGAAACACCCTATGCTCACCCATGCCCAAATCAAATGTAAAACTTAGGGTTTAGGCTAAAACACCTTGGAGTTTCTGGCTTTAACAATTGCAAAGTCCCTCATCGTCAATATGGTTATTGACTAAAAACCCGATTGAACTAGCCACAAAAATAAACTATGGGTACTAGACCAAGTCAATGCCTGGATATCCTGTCGTAGGTGGCTCACCTTCTGGTTCTCAAAGACTCTCCACCATCTATGTAGCTTCTTCGACAGCACCACCTAAAACTGCAATCTCCACCATGTGGAAGGACAAGAGAAGCAGGTGCATGGGAAGGCCACCATGTCCATGCCCCCTCTACATCAATATTACCCTGACTTGACATATACCGTTATTACCAGGTCAAGATCCGGGGACTCCCTACCCAACAGCAGTGTAGAAGAATCTTCACCATGTGGAATGTGGTGGTTCGAGGAGGGGGTCCATTATCTCCTCTGGAAAATTAGAGTTGCCTTGTTCATGACACTCCCATCCCGTGAATAAAGTTTTAAAAATCCACCTAGCACGTACAGTCTATCTAAACCATTACACAGTCAAGGTGGCACAGTGGCACAATGGTTAGCACTGCTGCCTTACCACCCCAGTAACCTGGTTTCAATTCCTGGCTTGGGTCACTGTTTGTGCAGAGTCTGCATGTTCTCCCCGTGTCTGCGTGGGTTTCTTCTGGATGCACCGGTTTCCTCCCACAGTCCAAAAGACAAAGAACAAAGAACAATACAGCACAGGAACAGGCCCTTCGGCCCTCCAAGCCCGCGCCGCTCCCCGGTCCAGGATTGAATCCTGAATCCAGGATCCCCGCCCAATTTTCCAGCCTATCTACATACCAATATCCTATCCACCGAGCTGTCCCTCACAGCTACGATGCTTTGTTCATTACAACCTATTAACTTACCCCCACCCCCCCATTCCAGACCATGTGATCTCCAGGGAGAGGCGAAAACCCAGAGTGAAAAACCCCAGGGCCAATATGGGGAAAAAAAAATCTGGGAAATTCCTCTCCGACCCCCTGAGGCGATCGAAACGAGTCCAGGAGATCACAATGGCCCCGATCGGAAAATGCTTCCCAACCCTAGTCATTTCCACTTCCACGAACACCATATGAATCCCCTGCCCCCGAGACAGGTTCCCAACTATCCGCAGTCTCACTCTGTACTGGCACCAGCAAGATGATCGTAGAATGAAGCCTTGAAACGAGAAACCAGGAACAATTAGCCCGCGCCGCTCCCTGGTCCAAACTAGATCACTCTTTTGTATCCCTCCATTCCCACTCCGTTCATATAGCTGTCTAGATAAGTCTTAAACGTTCCCAGTGTGTCCGCCTCCACCACCTTGCCCGGCAACACATTCCAGGCCCCCACGACCCTCTGTGTGAAATATGTCCTTCTGATATCTGTGTTAAACCTCCCCCCCTTCACCTTGAACCTATGACCCCTCGTGAACGTCACCACCGACCCGGGGAAAAGCTTCCCACCGTTCACCCTATCTATGCCTTTCATAATTTTATACACCTCTATTAAGTCTCCCCTCATCCTCCGTCTTTCCAAGGAGAACAACCCCAGTTTCCCCAATCTCTCCTCATAACCAAGCCCCTCCATACCAGGCAACATCCTGGTAAACCTCCTCTGTACTCTCTCCAAAGCCTCCACGTCCTTCTGGTAGTGTGGCGACCAGAACTGGACGCAGTATTCCAAATGCGGCCGAACCAACGTTCTATACATCTGCAACATCAGACCCCAACTTTTATACTCTATGCCCCGTCCTATAAAGGCAAGCATGCCATATGCCTTCTTCACCACCTTCTCCACCTGTGACGTCACCTTCAACGTGCTGGTTAGGTGCATTTGCCATGCTAAATTCTCCCTCAGTGTACCCAAACAGGCGTCAGAGTGTGGCAACTAGGGGATTTTCACAGTAACTTCACTGCAATGTTAACGTAAACCTACGTGTGACACTAATAAATAAAATTAAACTTAAAGTGAGAGAGGTTAACAATGCAGAATGGAATAGCTCCCTACTTTTCAGATTCAAAACCACATCAAACTGTCTCACAGTGTAATACATGCTTCAACTGAACTCAGAATTTTGCCTTCATTCACATCAACGTGATAAAATTGCTTCCGATCTTAATACCCTCTTCTATGGACGTGTCGCATTTAAGTTCTGATAAAAATTGTGCTCTTGGCATACCTAATCCATTGTGCTTGAGAGATTGATAAAGGCTTCAGCAGGAAAGGATGAGGTAAGAACAAAGCAGACAATGCTCCAGAGGCGGAAGAAGACAGACTGGATGTAGGGTTTAGAATACAGCTGAACCAAAAAGAAGCTTTGCCGATGTGTGCATTCAGTGAAGCTGATGGCGTTACATTGAAAAGCATTGGGGAAGAATGAAATGGACAACAATTTCAACGATGCAAAGCAAAGTCAAAGCAACAGGGTGATTTTGTATTCATACAGATTCACCTGAAAGACATTAAACCTGCGTCATCTTGGTGCTGCAAATGGCTTGGACAGACTTGAAGCATAAGTGGTAGACATTAGTGCCCGGCTGAATGGCAAAGATGTGCTTAGGGTCTTAATAAGAAAAACAGGATAGAGAAACATCCATAGATGAATGGGTTAGATGTGTTAAGGATTAACTTTGCAGGAAGGGTATAATAGCAGATGTTTTGAAATGACCAGGGAACAACTCTTGAGAATAGTGAGAGGGTAACACTGTGGGACTTGTGGTGCAGTAATGTCCCTATGGGCCAGAAGCTCTGGGTTCAAGTCCTGCTTCACAACTTGACGGTCATGAAAGATGTGCTTATAAAATGGCCATACAGGTTGATCATTCGAATATACCCGATGGCAGGTGTTAAAGAGCAGGAGAGTTCCCTGGTCAGCCATAATGCAGAAGGCAATGGCAAACTATTGCAGTACTTTGCCAAGCATAATCATTGACCAGTTCCTCCTCCTCCCTAAGTGGGCATTGGCAATGTGGGGCAATCATGGGGCTGACAGGTTGGGATAGCTCGGGGAACATTCTGAAAAGAGTTGTGATAGCAACTAGCACATTTCATGAAGGAGACAACCCAGCAGAGAGAGATGAGGAGAAGGAACAGGAGTGGATGTTGAACAAGGAGGAATTACAAGTGGAAGATGGGGAGAGAGGAGAGAGTGGAGGAGACTGATTAAAAGATCTGAATTTTGGAAATAATGAAGAACTAATACTCATTTCTCAGGGGACTAAAGCTTGTGCTGGAGGAAAGTAGGAGGAAGCCCTTATGCTGAATGATCCTGGAGCAATGGGAAGGTTTGTCCAGAGAAAGGAAAAGGTAGAGTCATAGAAGTTTGTAGCATGGAAACAGGCCCTTCGGCCCAACTTGTTCATGCTGCCTGGTTTTTACCATTAAACTAGTCCCAGTTGCCTGCATTTGGCCCATATCCCTCTATACCCATCTTACCCATGTAACTGTCTGAATGCTTTTTAAAAGACAAAATTGTACTCGCCTCTATTACTGCCTCTGGCAGATCATTCTAGACACTCACCACCCTCTGAGTGAAAAACAAATGCCCCTCTGGACCCTTTTGTATCTCTCACTTTAAACCTGTGCCCTCTAGCTTCAGACTCTACTCCCTTTGGGAAAAGATTTTGACTATTTACCATACCTATGCCCCTCATTATTTTATAGACCTCTATAAGATCACCCCTAAGCCTCCTATGCTTCAGGGAAAAAAGTCTCAGTCTATCCAGCCTCTCCTTATAACTCAAACCATCAAGTCCCAGTAGCATCCTAATAAATCTTTTCCGCACTCTTTCTCGTTTAATAATATCCTTTCTATAATAGGGTGACCAGAACTGTACATAGTTGCTCTCTCCAATGCCCTACCATTAACTGCATAGGTCCTGCCCCGATTTGATCTATGAAAATGCATCACCTCACATTTTCCTAAATCAAACTCCATCTGCTATTCATCAACTCACTGGCCCAATTGATCAAGCTCCCATTGCAATCCTAGATAACCTTCTTCACTGTCCATTATGCCACCAATCTTGGTGCCATCTGCAAACTTACTAACCATGCCTCCTAAATTCTCATCCAAATCATTAATATAAATAACAAATAACAGCGGACCCAGCACCAATCCCTGAGGCACACCACTGGTCACAGGCCTCCAGTTTGAAAAACAACCCTCTACAACCACCTTCTTTCTTCTGTCATCAAACCAATTTTGTATCCAATTGGCTATTTCACCCTGGATCCGTGAGATTTAATCTTATGCAACAACCTACCATGTGGTAGCTTGTCAAAGGCCTTGCTAAAGTCCGTGTAGACAGCGTCAAGGTAGTACAGCTTACGGTGGAGTTAAGCCAGATCTAGTGGTAATCAGCTAGGTCAGTCATGCACACCATATATTTTAGTCTACTGCATCTGATCTTGAATTCATAGCAGTGTCTATTTGATCAGGGGGAGCAATGAGAAAGGGAAATACTCCAGAATCTGGGACAGACAAGAGAAGAACAGGAGAAGCAAACAGTTATTGTGTAGATCAAAGCAAAACGAATATTGGTTCAGGTGTCAGAGCAGAAAAAACAGAGTTCGCAGTTAAGATTAATAATCCAGAGAATGTAAATTCAAACCCACGTGGCAATTTGAGAATTTAAATTATGTTTAAAGAAATGGAAACAAAAAGCTGGTAGCAGCCGAAATATTTGAAGGAAGGAAACTTGCTGTCCATGTCTGATTTGACTCTAGGTCCAACCAATAGGGTAAATCTTAACTGCCCTCGGAAGTGGCCCAGAAAGTCACACAGTTGTATAAAACTACTAAATGCAGTGGTTTAAGGCACTCCATCAACCCCTTCTCAGGGCACCGATGGACTGAGAGATAAATGTTGGCCTTGCCTAGTGATACCAGAATCCAATCAGAAGCACTGAGAGACTAGGAATCAAGGCAGGTCAACATGGGAAGAGGTGATGGATGAATAGGATTGATTCAGGATTGCATATGGGCAGCAGAGGTTCGGATAAGATAAAGGCAATGGAAGAAGGAAACATAGAAACATAGAAGATAGGAGCAGGGGGAAGCCATTCGGCCCTTCGAGCCTGCTCTGCCATTCTTCACAAGCATGGCTGATCGTCCAACTCAGTAGCCTAATCCTGCTTTCTCACCATAACCTTTGATCCTGTTCGCCCCCAAGTGCTATATCTAGCCGCCTCTTGAATACATTCAATGTTTTGGCATCAATACTTCCTGTGATAATGAATTCCACAGGCTCACCACTCTTTGGGTGAAGAAATGTCTCCTCATCTCCATCCTAAATGGTCTATTCTGAATCCCCAGGCTGGGACCCCAGGTTCTGAACTCCCCCACCATCGGGAACATCCTTCTTGCATCTACCCTGTCTAGACCTGTTAGAATTTTATAAGTCTCTATGAGATCTCCCCTCATTCGTCTGGACTCCAGCAAAAACAATCCTAACCTAGTCAACCTCTCCTCATAGTCCCGCTATTCCCAGAATCAGCCTGGTAAACCTTCGCTGCACTCCCTCCACAGCAAATACATCCTTCTTCAGAAATGGAGACAAAAACTACACACAATATTCTAAGTGTGGCCTCATCGAGGCCCTGTATAATTGCAACAACACGTCCCTGCTCCTGTACTCGAAACCTCTCGCAATGAAGGCCAACGTGCCATTTACAGGATGGGAGGTCACACAGGAGAGCACTGGAAGTCAAATCTGGAGGCACATGTGGAAGTATACAAGATGCAAATCTGACGATGCTTTCAAATGACCTGGAAAGTTGATTGATATAATTAAATAATTCCAGTGAGCATAGAGCAACACATGGATGAAGGTAGGGGCAGAGATGGCAATGTTACAGTGGTGGAAATGGGTTATTTTTGTATTAACAGAAGTCATAGAATCTGCAACATAGTTTGGGATTGAATACAACACCAAAGGTTGCGAACTGTCTAGTTTAACCAAGGCAGTGGCTGGAAAGGGGAATAGAATTGATGGCAAGTGTAAAGATATATCACAGAAGCCCAAGACAACAGACTTTGATCTTTTCAATATCGAACTGGAGAAAATTGCAGCTTGTCTAAGACGGGATGTCAGACAAGTAATCTGACAACACATGCAATTGGGTTAGTTGCCCTCAGTGAGAAGGAATCAATCAAGTTGGCAAGTTAAAGTTTGGTGAGTCTTCGGATGTCAGGATTAGGTCAAGAGTGAGGACATTGAAGTGCTGAAAGTATCACAACTCCTACAATGTGATGCGTTCCAGTTAGCCACAGGGCATTAATCACAGCTTTCAGAGGCTGTGTTTGGTTTCTCCCAGAACTGAGCCTCTTTATAAGTCACCAAACCTTGACAGCACAACTTCTAAGATATTCTTCCAAAGGATTTATGGATGTGGCTTGCTGCAAAAAACATTATTCCATTCCATACTTCATCACCAGTTGTAATTATCCCAAACAACAGTTTTGTCTAAAAGAAACACCATTTAAACTAAAGAAAATCAAAATGATTCTCAGTCATGCTTCAGTGAGCAACAGCCTTCCATTTCCTCAGGAGATGGAAGGGGAGGGGAGGGGATGGGGGGTGGAAATCAGAAGAGTCACCAATGGCACACTAAAAACAACAAACAACTAGTTGCATTAATATAACAGCTTCAATGCAGTGAAACTTCCCAAAATGCTTCAAAGGACTATGGATGAGAATTGACACCAATTCAGAGAGGTGAACAAAGAATGGTCAAAGATATAAGTATTGTGATGCATCTTAAAAGATCATGGAGATGGAGAGAAGTGGAGTGATTTGAAGAGTGCTGGACACGTTTAAAGTTTATTTATTATCGTCACAAGTAGACTTACATTAACACTGCAATGAGGTTACTGTGAAAATTCCTTAGTCGCCACACTCCAGCGCCTGCTCGGGTACACTGAGGGAGAATTGAACATGACTAATGCACCTAACCAGCACGTCTTTCAGACTGTGGGAGGAAACCAGAACACCCGGAGTAAACCCACGCGGACATGTGGAGAACGTGCAGACTCTGCACAGACAGTGGCCCAAGCCGGGAATTGAACCCAGGTCCCTGGCGCTGTGAGGCAACAGTGCTAACCACTGTGCCACCGTGCCGCCCTACCGTGCCTTTACCAACTCATTGAGAGGGGCAAAGCAACAATTAACCATGTACCCACTCAACTGTCGGTAGTAAATGACAGGAGGTCTGAGGGGCCCAGGGGAAATGGGGAGTTAATGAAGGTTTGAGCGGTGGTGGAGAGGGAGAAATTGGAGTGGTAGGGCTTATTCTCGTGCACAAAAAGCAACTATTTGACAGCTGAGCTCAAAAAAGTAAACACTTAAAAATATCTACTCATTAACAATAAAATTTACATCCATACCAATTCACGTTAGATAGCTTGGGGGGCAATTTCATCATTTCACCCTGCCGGTCGAAGGGCAGGATGAGCTGGTAAGATCACAAGAGAGCTGGAAAATGGGGCTCGTGCCTGATTTCTCACCTCTCACAATCTAATCGGCACTAGATATCTGGCAAAATCAGCCTCACGCCCAAAGAGGACGCGAGGCTGATTGTAATATTTAAATTGCATTTGAATATAATCTAAATATTATTAGTGAGCCCGAGACAAAATCGTCCAGATTCACTTGCCTTTGCGGCCTCACCGGTGAAGGTTTTCACTGACAAGGATCACACATGGTCCCCATCAATGGGGATCTGTCGTGATGGCCTTGCCGATAGGACCGGTGGCTGTTGAGGCCCCCCCGGGAGGTTGGGGTCGGGGGCAGTGGGGAAGAGGGGGGGGCGGGGCAGGTTTAATATATTTTTACAGATTCGTCTACTCTTCTGAGTTTCTTCACAAGGGATTTTCAGCATTCAACCCAGGAGGCTGGATTCCTGTAATAAGTGGGCATTAACCTGTGCTGTATTGTGTTTATTTGGAGGGTTTTGTGTATTGAATGTTGGCTTTGGTTGGAACACATTAGAGGTATTCCTTAAGAGTTAGAATCATTATTGTGGTCGTTGTGTTTCTTGTTTGTGATTGTTAAAAGTTCTTGCTAACTGTCTTACTATACATGTCAACAATATTCTTAATTAAACTTTGTCTTTGATAAAAGCTCCTCGTGGGTCAGTTGAAACACACCTGAAGTGAAACCTCTCAAGCTCATCCTAGCCAAATTCAACGTACAACATTGCAGGTCAGGCGAGCTTCATAGAACACCTTGAAGTATCCAACCTGACTTGTAACACGATCCCTAACTAATAAATTTAACTCAGCACAGCTATTCATGACTCCCATGTGGATTTATACATTATCCCTGAATTCTGACTTAGTAGAAAGCCAGTTCATTATTTTTCAATGGTTCCGTTTTTTCCTTTCTAAAGGTGCACAAAAGGGTGGCGATGTATTGATATTTGTTGAACAGGAACTCAATTCAACCTCACCTGAGAACACTACAGTTCCAGCAGATCTTGAGTTGGTCTGAGTCCACCTCATTTGCCCAGAGATATCCCAGGAATCAATGTACACTGACGTATACCCATTCCCTAATTGCAGTAAGGAATGTGAACACCTAAACAAGGCGTTCGACAAAATCCAATCAAAGGAAGATTTGTTACCCGAGAGGATTTCAATCAACAATTGAAAATCTTCACCTCATTTGTAACTTCATTGCAGTGTTAATGTAAGCCTACTTGTGACACTAATAAATAAACTTAAACTTAATGCTACCCTTCAACGGACAGTAGTTAAAGCTTTGAGAAACAATGCAGTTTTGGATAAGATGTTGAACAAGCTTGCGTTCCCACCACAAAAAGAGGTCATGTATCCTCTTGGCAGTAATCACCATAATTCAATCTTCCGATCCGAATGTATCGACAAGGTATTCTGATTCCTGATCTTTTGTCTGTTGGATATCTTCCCACTTTTCACCCTAAGCATTCAATTCTTCCATCACTTCTACTAAATGTAATGCATTTAACACTCCTTGCTGTCAGTGTTGATTTATACTTTCTTTGCGCTGTGATCGAATTCATCAAAGCTATAAAGCTTGGATCACTCCTAAAGTGAAGTCTCTTATCCACAAACATTGAAGGCTTTTCCACACTGGGAATTGTCAGGAGCAGAAGGAGTAACATAACAAGATGCAGTGTGTCATTGCAAATGCAGAAACACAATTCTATTGTGGCCAGGTAATGCAGTTAAACAAGGATAATCCATCATCATTACATTAAGCTGTTGATCTTCCCAGTCCTTTCAGTACATTGCAATTCCTAATGGAGATCAGTCCCAGCCATTATCCATTGCCAATATTGTCAATAGATATTTAGCAGATGTTGCTGATTGTTACTTCAGCACAGACATCTCCGGGTTTTTCCCAGTTACTGACATCACTACTGAAGAGAAAACCTCCTGTGATCCAACAATGGAAAGTCTTCTGTGCACCCTTGGTGGTTAAACCTGGAAAGTTGGCTGGTCCAGGTAGAGTTCCAGCCAAGCTTATCTGACTCATCACTGATGAGTTTATTGTTCCATTGTGTGGTGTCTTTAATGCTTCCTTTGCCAAAGGAATAGTTCCACGTTCATGGAAGCAAGCAACTGTTGCTTCATTGCTAAAGCAGCAACTAGCAAAATTGAACAAACTATGCTCTTTTGCCTTGCCAGATCACTTCTCATAAGATTGGATGCAGTTCATAACTGAGTGGTTACTAACAGACATTGGTCCCCAACTTTACTTCATCAGTTTGCTGGCCAGGCTAGAATATTGACAACATATTATCCAGTTGATGCTGTGAACTTCCATTGTAAAAATGCCAATAAACTGGGAACAACCTTAACCTTTCTTACAACATTTTTCAAAGACATTTGAACTGGTTAATCATAAATTTGTGGTCAAGAAGTTGATAAATTTGATAAAGAACAGATGTGCTCAGGACTCTCAGGTAAAGCCCATTATTTTCCGAATTTTCATACTCACTCTTCTGATTTGATTTTTTTGATTTATTATTGTCACATGTATTAACATACAGTGAAAAGTATTGTTTCTTGTGCACTATACAGACAAAGCAGACCGTTCATAGAAAAGGAAGTGAGGGAGTGCAGAATGTAGTGTTACAGTCATAGCTAGGGTGCGGAGAAAGATCAGCTTAATGCAAGGTAGGTCCATTCAAAAATCTGATGACAGCAGGGAAGAAGCTGTTCTTGAGTCAGTTGGTACATGACTTGGGGCGGCACGGTGGCACAGTGGTTAGCACTGCTGCCTCACAGTGCCAAAGGGCTGGGCTTGATTCCCGGCTTGGGTCACTGTCTGTGTGGAGTTTGCACGTTCTCCCCGTGTCTGCGTGGGTTTCCTCTGGGTGCTCCACTTTCCTCCCACAGTCCAAAGATATGTGGGTTAGGTGAACTGGCCATGCTATATTCTCCCTTAGTGTACCCGAACAGGTGCCGGAGTGTGGCGACTACGGGATTTTCACAGTAACTTCATTGTAGAGTGAATGTAAGACTACTTGTGACTAATAAATAAAATAAAAAACTTCAGATTTTGTATCTTTTTCCCGACGGAAGCAGGTGAAAGAGAGAATGTCCGGGGTGCCTGGGGTCCTTAATTATGCTGGCTGCTTTGCTGAGGCAGCAGGAAGTGTAAACAGAGTCAATGGATCGGAGGCTGGTTTGCGTGATGGATTGGGCTACATTAACAACCTTTTGTAGTTTCTTGTGGTCTTGGGCAGAGCAGGAGCCATACCATGCTGTGATACAACCTGAAAGAATGCTTTCTATGGTGCATCGGTAAAAGATGGTGAGAGTCTTAGCTACGTGCCAAATTTCCTTAGTCTTCTGAGAAAGTAGAGGCATTGGTGGGCTATCTTAACTATAGTGACGGCATCAATTACTGCAATTATGTGGGCAATATGACAGTCCTGGAGCCCAGGCCACGGGGCACAGTCGGTGAAGTTCAGGAAACTCTCGACGCTCCCAAATTCTCAATGAATGGTGTGGAAAAAACAGTATGCAGTTAACTGCTACTAAAAGTAATGCAATGTGAGTGGACTTCAGAAGATATAAGCCATGTACTCACCCTCTAATTGCTGAAGGACATTTAAGCAATTACACCCTGACAGAGATGAAAGCTTTGGAAATCCTAGGCATACACATTCAGCAAGTGCTTCTTGCAATGACTTAAAAAGGCCCATAACATTCTCCTGGTAGCACACAGGAAAGGTGGGCTATGCCAACACTACAATTATGATAAAAACAACCACTCTCATAACTATCCATAGTTTGGACAATTTAGATGTTTTCTCGACCTTTTTGCCTATCTTTGTGGAAGGTTAAAAACACAACACTGGTATTAATGACAAAAGAAATGTAGTAATTGGCGAGTTTGAAAGTTGGGCTGGGTGAAGATGCAGGGCTATGGGTTTGATGGACGGATATAAAAGATCAAGCACACTTGAGCATATTGAGGCTATATGTGTGACTCAGTCCCAAAATTCAATCAACTTTTATGGCACATAATTTGGTTTCACCCACATTATGGGTGTGTCTTAGGGCAAATGCAGTGGAAATATGTGACTTTAGTCGCAACAACACAACATAAACAATAAAGATGTCCAATATTCAATTTCTTTTAGCAATGCATTGTCCTTCATCCTTAATACCACTGTTATGTCCAAATAAACATTCAAAGAGATGGCAAGAGCGAGCTGCTGCTTTGACCGGAATTCTCCGACCTCGCCCGGGGGTGGGATTCTCCAGTCCCGCTGCTATGAATGGACGTTTAGCTGAGTGGCAGATTTGTTGTTCTCATTGGCAACAGAAGCGGGGTGCCTGAGACCAGACAATTCTGGCCATTGCGTCCAGACCTTTTCAAAATATTCTCCTCAAAGAATACCAAAGTAATACAAGAGCTACAATATGCTCACTCCCATCAGTTAATATTCTACAAAGTACCATAAACATCAATCCTGTCACAGAACTCCCTGCAGGCACAGCAGGAACCGCACAGAATATCCTGACCCACAACAATGTTAATAGGTGTAGTATATATAGGTGGAATTCTCCGACCTCACCCGCGGCTGGGATTCTCCAGTCCTGCTGCTGTGAATTGAGCTGAGCATCAAATTCTCCATTCCCGCTGGCAGCAGTAGCGGAGTGTGCAAGGCCAGAGAAATTCCGACCATAGTTTTTACTTGATAGCTTTTTTGTTCCTTCCAGAAACAAGAAAGGGGAACAGCATGGCATTGCACCGTTGATCTGTCGACCTGTAGTGCCAGTGAAAGACAAGCGGTCGAATTTTAAGGATGGAGAGCTCATCTTCGCAGGATTCGACACCTAACACACAGCCGCTGACTCTCTAACTCCGAGTGCCATCTAATGATCATTTTAGGGTTGATTGGCAGTGGGCCAATTCTTTCCTTCCGTCTGTCCCTGGAAGGAAGCCCAGCTTGTGAGAACCCTTAGTCAATTAGATTGGCCAACAGCTCTTCAACCCGATGAGGCACAGTGCTGCAGTGGCCAGGAGCGGCACTGCAGCTCTCTACCTGAGACTAAGCCCTGGGACCTTGAAAAGGTAAGTCCCAGGGATCCGGGGGGTGGTTTCTGGAGGGGGGCAATCATGGTGTCGGGGGTAGGTCAGGGTGGAGGGAGTCCCGGAACTCCAATGTCCTGGAGAGAAGGGCACCCCCTAAGACTCTGAGGGGCTCTTGTGAGTTGCACCCACCCCCCCACCCACCACTTCCCATTCAAGACTGGGAAAAGCACAAATGTCACTTTCCCACCCTGCCCATGGCTGTCAGCCTAAAGATTGAGGCTGGGTGGGATAAATCCCTTCGGAGCCATTATGTGAGTCACTTAACAGGTGAATAGGTGGGTTTCCCACCCAGCGCCTACCGTGAAATTGGGTCTGGGTTTGGGCAGGCGGGTTCGTGGGGGGAATTCCATCCATTCAATTTTACCCCCTCCCACCCCGCCCGCCATGCTGGATTGGGTCAACAGGGAGGCAAGTGACCAATGAAAATGGTACCAATGCTGTACGTTACGACGTCCTGCCACTGTTCCTGACTCCTCCAATTTTAGAAGGATGGGAGGAGAGCAGGGGGAGGATGTGATGTGGATGCCTTCCAGTAATTCAGCAGCTCCTTAAGAGCTTATCTTCCAAGCGAAAGGAATATTTGCAGAAACAGGCGACTATTGAGAGCTATGTAAAGCTGAACAGCTCCAGTGGCGTGTAAAAATGTTTTATCGGATTGAAAATGTCCAAGCTTTTTCAGTGTGCAGCAATGAAATTTTAATAACAATATCATTTCCCTACCCTATCCCAGGTTCTACCTATCCATCTGCCCTGGTCAGCTGGTCAATTTGAAGACTCAGATGCCTTCTTTTTGTTTTCAAATCACACAGAGATGGCAGACACATCAATGGCTGCTGAGTCAGGCCTGTATCTGGCCCACTACCCTGGCTATTCTGCCTCAATTCTTGTCCTCACTCCCTTCAGCCACTAATTGACGACCACTCCCAACACCTCATCCATTAACCCCTCACTGCTACCAAAGTTGCAAGCCTTATCTGCTTTCCACTGGGGACTGGTTCACACGAGGAAATGAATCCATCTCCTGAATCCCAGCCAAAATCTGCCCTGTGGTATTGTTGCCTACTCTCATAGAATCATAGAATCCTACAGTGCAGAAGGAGGCCATTCAGCCCATTGAGTCTGCACCGACCACAAACCCACCGAGGCCCTATCCCCGTAACCCCATGTATTTACCCCAGCTAGTCCCCCTGACACGAAGGGGCAATTTAGCATGGCCAATCCACCTAACCTGCACATCTTTGGACTGTGGGAGGAAACCGCAGTACCCGGAGGAAACCCACGCAGACACGGGGAGAATGTGCAAACTCCACACAGACGGTGACCCAAGCCGGGAATCGAACCTGGGTTCCTGGCGCTGTGAGGCATCAGTGATAACCACTGTGCCAACATGCTACCCATTATTGCCACTCATTATTGTCAGTAAGGTTGTCACTTGAGCCCTGCCCATGAGACGGATATTTCCCTCAAAATAAAAGGGAACAAATGCAAAATGGCAAGTGAGTCTGAAAGGTATCAATTGATGAGAGGCCACCAGCAAGTGGAAATAAAAGAAGAAAAAAGCCTTGAGGGAAAAAAAAGCACTGTACCTCGTTGGGTTGAAGAGCTGTTGGCCCACTGCCAATTAGAAAATTTTAAAAAGAGAGGACAAAGAGTTTTGTTTCTTAAAGTCAAGGGAAAACATGCATTATTTCACAAAGCAAGCTTTAAAATGTAATGCGATTAAAAGCTAATTGCCTATATTCTTTATGGACTGAAGTGCTCTGTGTAAGCCATTCATTGATAATTAAAAAGAACTGGGGCTGTGACATGATCATTTGATGTAAAGCAACCAAAGGCAATGCAAATAAAAAGGTGTCATGTTCCATACTATAGTTTAAAGTTTTGAACAAAACACAGACTATCAAAATGGCCACTGCCAATCACATAGACTTTGACAGTATCATCTCCAAACATCCCTGAGATTCAAGCAGTTACCTAATTACATCTGAATATTCACAGCCATTTGGGAAATTCACACATCCCTTTGTTTAAGGATGGAACATTGACGAAAGGTCTCGCAGCACTTCAACGGACCCATTTTTCTCATTTACCATGGGCAAAAGGCACATTAGTTATCGTTCTTGGAATGACTGCAGTATTTTTGGCTCCCTATATGTTTACTGTTTCAGCTTCGTCAATTAGCCTCACATCGCCAGGGACCTCACATCGCCAGGGCAGCACGATAGCACAGTGGTTAGCACTGCTGCTTCACAGCTCCAGGGACCTGGGTTCGATTCCCGGCTTGGGTCACTGTCTGTGTAGAGTTTGCACATTCCCCTCGTGTCTGCGTGGGTTTCCTCCGGGTGCTCCGGTTTCCTCCCACAGTCCAAAGATGTGCGGGTTAGGTCGATTGGCCATGCTAAAATTGCCCCTTAGTGTCCTGAGATGCGTAGGTTAGAGGGATTAGCGGGTAAATGTGTAGGGATATGGGGGTAGGGCCTGGGTGGGATTGTGGTCAGTGCAGACTCGATGGGCCAAATGGCCTCTTTCTGCACTGTAGGGTTTCTATGATTCTATGACCCAGATTCGATTCCCGGCTTGGGTCAGTGTCTGTGCGGAGTCTGCATGTTCTCCCCGTGTCTGTGTGTTTCCTCCGGGTGCTCTGGTTTCCTTCCACAGTCCGAAAGAAGTGTTGGTTCGGTGCATTTGCCATGCTGAATTCTCCCTCAGGAACAGGTGCTGGGGTGTGGCGACTGGGGGATTTTCACAGTAACTTTATTGCAGTGTTAATTTAAGCCTACTTGTGACACTAATAAACCTTAAACTTAGTGGAACTTAGTGCCTCTGGATCAGGTGCTGTAAATTTGAGCCTGATTAGGAGCCTGATCTCACACTCTGAGTTGACAATTCAGTACAGTACTGGTGGACTGCTGCATTGTCAGAGGTGCTATTCTTTGCATGAATCATGGTCCTTCAGCTGAACATTAAATATTTGAAGACAGCAGGGTCTGCTCCTGATGTCCTAGCCAATAATTATCTCTTAATTTTGACCAAGCCATTTGGGTGTTGGACCTCATGGCCGGAATTCTCTGGTCGTTCACACCCCACTGCCGCTGCCAGCGAGAATGGAGAACTTGGCGCTTAGCCAAATCTCCATTCACTGCAACAGGATCAGAGAATCCCGTTGGCCGAAAAATCCTGCCTAATATTTCCTTACATGACTTGGTATCATGTTATGTTTTATAATTCTCATGTGACGTTTTATTACTTTAAAGACACAATATGAGTTGTTCCACTTGGACACATTTTGATGTAATAAGGTGTTATGTAATAACTGATTTCATTTCTTTCCATCTACTGAATAAAAGACCTGGCATAAACAATCTCCATATAACTCACAATGTTTATAACTTTCAATAATGAAGAAATAACAGCACCCTTTGTGACATTCAATAATGGAACTCACGTTACTAATGGCCTTGTATTAGCGAACATGTGTAAACACTCTCTCAGTAACACACCTCTGTTTATACCCTATATTACTAAAAAAATTTATTTATTAATGTCACAAGTAGGTTTACATTGACACTGCAATGACACTGCCACACTCCGGCGCCCGTTCGGGTACACTGGAGGAGAATTTAGCATGGCCAATGCACCTAACCAGCACGTCTTTTGGACAGTGGGAGGAAACCGGAGCACCCAGAGGAAACCCACGCAGACACTGGGGGAGCATGCAAACACTACACAGACAGTCACCGAAGCTGGGAATCGAACCCGGGTCTCTGGCGCAGTGAAGCAGCAATGCTAACCACCGAGCCACCGTGCTGGAGAATAATGCAAAGTAATTACTCTGCAATATTTCTTGCTGTGGTATGCTTCGGCTATATTTTAGACGGTTAAATGTGCTAAGGTAAGGCAATGCGGTTTTCACAATAAATATCAAACTCTCAGTGCTGCAATAAGGAATCTGTCAAGAGCCATGGCAATGTGAGTTAGTCACTTACAATGGAACTAGGGACAGGCCAGGAGAAAGGGTGGTGTATTAGTTTGGATATTATAAAGAAACAGTACCTAACAATATCCCAAAGAGGCTTTAACACTATTACCAAAATTTCCTTAAACTCACTCCACACTATTGTATAAATCCTCTTAATGTAAGTACCACTGGGATTTTTAATGCATACATATTTAATATTAGTCAGTTCCAATCTGAGATTTCCATTTACTGTATGATGGATCAAATCATTTAAATCATTGCCAATTTGATATTCAAACTACACTGCCACATATATTAACTTCAAGTAAAATGCAACAAAATGAGTCCCAGACGGATTGTCCAAATATAATAATGCTGTTCGACGCGGACTGTAAATAAATGCCTTCATAATGAAATGCAGTGGAGAACATGTGACCCAAATATCACAATCGATAGGATTATTCTTTTTGTCCTCCATGGCTCAAGAGAAAAAGTTAAACTTTACAATTAAAACAACAACTTGTCATTATATATAGCACATTTCGCACAGAAAATGTCCCAAGGTGCTTCACATAAACATTATCAAAGAAAATTTGAGACTCAACCACTTAAGGAGAGGCTCGGAGAGCTGACAAATACCCTGATCAGAGAGGTAAGACCACCAAAGCACCAGGTGGTGGAATGTGCGAACGTTTGAGATGGTGATCGGGGTGTCGATCAAGCAGGCTGCTTTTTCCAGATGGTGTCAAGCTTTTCTTTCTTCCTTCGTGGGACATGGGTGTCACTGGCTGGCCAGCATCTATTGCCTATCTCTAGTTGCCCTTGAGAAGGCAGTGGTGAGCTGCTGTCTTGAAACGCTGTGGCCCACGTGTTGTGGGTTGACCCACAATGCCATTAGGGAGGGAATTCTTGAGTACTGTTGGAGTTGCACCCATCCAGACAGATTTTGGATTTCACGCTTCCCACCACACTCCTCTTCCCTCACATCAACCTTCCCTTTCTGATTTCCAACCATCAGACAACAACAGCTGTCTGCCGATAGCCATAGCACTGAAGGATGGAGAGAGAAATGAACGGCACAGCACTAATGAAGAGGCCTCAACAGTTGATCTGACACCAGCTCAGATACTGGCACTGTACATTACCCTTGGAGGCAAGGATAGAGTTGGGATCTGCATGTGATGAGTCAGTCGGGTATGAGATAGCGGGGTGGGGGGGGAGGGGAGGATAGCTTGTTTGCCAGCCCTCTGGGCGATGAATTCTGCTGCAGTGGACTCAGATGAGGAAGTTGATCGGATGGCTTGCAAGAGAGAACTGATGGGCATGCACACCAAGATGCTGGACCCATCTGCTGGTCTGTCAGTCAGCTTTATGTCACTGCATGGATGGATCCAGTTCCTATTTGGTAGAGGATTTCATGCAGAATTTGCTCTCTCCAGAGACTCTGCCCCACCTTCCTGTTGTGCCGCAGAGCCAGGGACACTATCCAACCTGCCCCGTACATGTTGTGGACTTTATATGGACAAGTCACCCAATTCCTTTGCCCTTCCTGCGAGGATGCAGCGACGCTCCCTGTCAAACCCAGCAACTCACCATAGCATATCCAAAAACACTCCAAATTACTTACAGACGATTTATTTATCTTTTCCTCATTTACGGAATAAGAGCATCGCTGGCTGCGTCAGCAATAAGTGCCCGTCCCTAATTGCCCTCCATTTCAGAGGGCATTTTGAGAATCAACCATATTGCTGTGGATATGGAGTCACATGTCAACCAGACCAGGTAAGGATGGCAGATTTCCTTCCCTGAAGGACATTAGTGAAACAGGTGGGTTTTCTATCAATCGACAATGGTTTCATGGTCATCAATAGATTCTCAATTCCAGATTTTTATTGAATCCAAATTTCACCATCTGTCATGGCGGGATTTCAGCCCAGGTCCCCAGATCATGCTCTGGCTCTCTGGACTAGCAGTCCAGTGACAATACCATTACACCACTGCCTCCCCTTAAAATAGCAGAACCATAGAATCCCTACAGAAGGAGGCCACTCGGCCCATCGAGTCTACATCGACCACAATCCCACCCAAGCCCTATTCCCATGACCCCACATATTTACCCTGTTAATCCCCCGACACTAGGGTCAATTTAGCATGGTCAATCAACCTAACCCACACATCTATTGGACGGTGGGAGGAAACCGGAGCACCCGAGGAAACCCGCGCAGATACGAGGAGAATGTGCAAACTCCACACAGACAGTGACCCAGGGCCGGAATTGAACCCGGGTCCCTGGTGCTGTGAGGCAGCAGTGCTAACCACTGTGCCACCGTGCTGCCCTTTCGTAAAATTACGTCACCTGCCACTTGAGTGCTTGGAGTTTTAAATAATTCTAGTACGAGACCTCTTCTGCAGCTCAGTGCATGTTTGAAGAATGATGTGCAAATTAATTGCCTGGGCATGTGTGGTGCCAATTAGGTATCCTGGAAATACATCAGCATGTTAGGCTAGCGTTCCTTTACACTGGAGGTGCCTATGTGAACAACCTTCTCAAGGGGCTGTGACATGCAGGCCATATCAGAAATGCTTGGCAGTTCAGCACAACGGTATTAAGCCTTCTTAGTAGCAGGGCTGCAAAGATGTAATTTCCTTCCTATATTTAAATTAAATAGCCCCTTTAACATTGTTCCAATATTCAGCACCATTCAATAACCCACACAGTAGGGAAGAATTATATTCAATTTTGTTTTCTATTCCTTATCTAAAATTTATCACAGGTCTGGAAAAATGGCAGGAACTCATTTTAAAATCAGATCACATTTGTAGCCTGAAGCATTCGAAACTTGCAGTCAGCTGAAAGAATATATTTTAATGGGAAGAGCATTAGCTAAGTTAGTCGTAGCTGTTTTCTTTTTTTTTAAATCAAGAGTTTCTTTAGAAAATGCAGATTTACAATTACATCTGCCTTAGACTACGAAGTGTCGAGGCTAGCGAATACCTCCCGGGTCAGGTGCTATGACGGTCATGCTGGTTCACCTCTGTGAACTGGGTTCACATGTCAAAGTAGGAAAGAAAGAATCTTTATTTGAAGGGAAAATCTGACACATAAGCAACCTCTCTTTAAAAGCACCGTCTGACAAAAAGATACTTTCAGCATTCAGGTCAAATTCTCAACTCGCTGTGTTCTGACAATTTGGAGATTAATTCTTTGAATGAAATGTCACTATACATTGAGTGATTGCCATCTTTGGCTGACTTCACTCTTCCAGTTCTTCTGCACTCTTGCTCCACTATAGACAGCTTGAAGAGCCAGGAGCAAAATAACTCTAAGTAATGTAACATTCTGCTGTGGTCCTAGAAAATAAAAAGATCACTAATGGGCACCAAGGCCCACGGAATAAAGTATTATATTTTAACGTAGATATTTTAAACCTGAAATGATGGGAGGAGAGGGAAGAAAACATAAGAGAGGGAGTGGGGGTGGGGGGAGGAGGGAGATCTTATCTTCCAGCCCCGCCGGCCGATGGGCGGGTGAGCCGTTAAGATTATGAGAAAGCCGAGAAGTCGCCCGATTCTTGCCTCTCACAATCTTACCGACACCGGATATTCCAGCGGAAATTGGCTGCCGGAGCCATGAAATAGTTGGGGGGGAGAGCAGTGGAATCAACCATAAAGGCCCGGGGGAGGATGTGACTGTCAGATCTCTGTGTCCACTGAACACAGATCTGCACATGCGCAATGGTGCATTCTGCTGCTGTGTGGTGGCTTTCTGGTGAGCTAGATCCTGCCCCCTCCCCCTGCTGGTGAGAAACAAGTTCGACCTCAATTTTTTGACGGAGTTAGGTAAGATTCGATTTCTACCGTTTTCATATTCGTTTGGCACTTAGAATGTCTTTGGTAAGATCGCCCCCAAGATATTTAATCTGTGAAATATGACCAGAGCAAACTATCCATTTCCTATTAATCACCAGTCTATGTTACAAACAAAGCCACAGTGTAGAGTTCTCTCCCCAATTTAGGAAAAAAAAGTACAGCAATCTTTATTTTCCCTCATCAGGGAATGTTTGAATCTAATGGTAATAATGTGTTTTATTTCCATTCTAACTTTAATTTTGGAAGGAAGACAGAGCAAAAACTTCTGTCCAATGTGGAGATACTGGCGAAAATCCCCTTATTAACTGCTGATAATGATCATCTTCAGTCCCAGACTGAAAGCTACAATAGCAGCATGTTCCTGTTCGAGAACCTATCACAGAAATTCAACTGTTTAATGCCCTCTGCAACACATCAGTCTCCATTATCAATGTTTCCAACTGTGTAGGAAAGGGTTTGGTGCACTGCCACGGAACTGCATCACCTACACTATGATATTGAATTATTTGCTTCTACTTAGACCAGGCATCATTGGCATTCTCAGAAATTTGGTTTTTCTCACATTAGTTATCTACAGTTCTTCAATTTTTTCACACAACTCAAATGTAAAATTAAGAAAAGGCTAATTCAGAAGTGCTGAAATATGATCTGATGTGACTGTGATCTTTTATTGTACAATGGCCCAGATTTTTCCCTCAGTGATGAAGAAACAGCTTTTGTTGTTCACCTCACTTACCGATGCTCACAGATTTTTGCAGTCTTGTCAAGTCGAGACTCCTGTCAATCTGCATCCTGTTTCATTGCAGAACCCTCTGCAAAGGGATCTGTGTTGTCTGTGAGCTGGCTGAAGGTGACAGCGAGACTCTTCAACCAATCAGATTGAATGATCCTCACTAAAACACACAGGACAGAATTTTAGTGTCCTCTGCCAATGGGATTGCAGGCATGAAAATCTCCAGGTGTCTTTCCCCATGTCTACCTAACCCCCTCACCTTGCCCCCCCCCTCCCCTCCTGCCCTCCCCTGCCCCCCACTCTTTCTTCCGTTCCCCGTTCCTGCCACCCCCTGCCTGCGACCTATCAGAACTTTTACAGGGGTGGGAAAGGCCAAGAGCTGGACGACCTACCTGTCCTCATCCCAATAAGTCGCTATGTGGACTGCTTCCCAGCCAGTCACAATTTTGAGGTGGAAAGGTGGAGGTAAGGAACAGGAGGGGAGAAGGCAAGCAGGTTAACCCACTCAGGTCTTGGGTGGGAAAGCCGAGGGGAACCTCCATTGCTGGTCCCCTTTCCTAAAATCCCCCCAACAAGGTCTGGCCTTCCCTTAGTTTCCTCTATCCCCTGGCTTTTCCAATCTCACCTCTTCGGGGCCTTCCCTCCTATCCCCTGAACTTACCATGGTGCTTGGCTCCTTGCTCTTCGAATCTGTGGATTGACTGTAGTCCCAGCTGTGGCCACCACTTCCTGTGGTGCTGCTTGGACCGGAGAACTGCCAGCCAACCTAACTGACCAGCAGCTCTCTGGAGATGGGACCTTCTCAAGTGAGAGGAATGAGTCCCATATCCTGTCAGTAAAGGGTCCTCAAAAGGGATGCAATCCCGGTGTCTTTTTCCAAAGACCCCACCTCCTGAAAAATCCTGCCTGCAGAGTCCAAGTCAGAAACTGAAGAACAGAAAATATAAATTACATTTAAATCACATACCAGAAGTGATTGAAAATTACATGGAATTAAGGGAGAAAGATAAAAGAGGTGGGAAATCAATTTTAAAACGTTCTTTTTGTTTTAAAATCTCCAAAATTAATTTTCTTCTGAGGAAATGAGACTCTACCCGTATGAAATAATTTTTTCAGGATCAGAGAGGTCATACACCAATAATTGCCATTTTTTCCACCATTAAAAACGCAATTTATTCCTGAAAACATTAGTCCTAGATTTTTCACATTTTTTAGTGCAGAATGAGTGGGCAATTAAGCCTCAGGTTCCCACCATTACAATAATTTCAGCGCAGGCTCTATCAGCATACTATGTGAAAGAACAGGGCATCCCTGAGGGGAACATTTGATTTCCCTTTTTAACTGCACAATTCATTTGGGTTCACTCACCTTGTTCCTGAGGTTGCTATCGACAGACTCATAAAATATCCGTGGTTCCCCCTTTTTCTCCATTTTATTTCCCTCACCCAGGCACACAGCAAGAAAACAATTGCCTTTATTCTCCGGCCGTTCACTTCGGCGGGATTCTCCGGTCCCGCCGTCAGTGAAGCCGCACCCGCGGGTTTTCCGCCAGCTTGGGGTGACGTCAGTGGGAATTCCCATTGAGAGCGGCGGGACCAGAGAATTCCGCCGCTAGCAAACAACGCGCCACCTCCCGCCAGCGGGAAACACGTGACTGGGAGGCCGGAGAATAAAAGTGAAGGGAGACCATTCAGCTCATCCAAGTTGAGCCATCAACTCATGCATTTTCATTTTTACCAAAGCATGTCATCATATCTGAGCTGCTGAGTCGGAAATTTTGTTCCGAGCCAGCATTTCTTATGCCAGGTAGCAACTATGTTCGGTATGGATTTGCTGCTTTTCAAGTTATACTTAATTCATGGCTTTGTTTTGTAAAGACCTCTGGTTCAATGATATATGTATCTGCATCTTCCTTTTTATTTCACTTCATTATGTAAAACAAACACATCATCATATTCCCCCAGCCTTTAAATTTCCTTTCTCTTTGGAAGTACAGATTTTGCATCATAAATCAATAATCTAAAATTTGAAAATATCTTTGTTGCAAACTCTGAATATTTTTCCGTGTACCTTAGCAGAGGTTTGATTGCCACAGCTGAGCATAATACTTGTCAACACCACCAGTAACAACATTACTAAATGTCAGAATTACAGCCTTGGATTTCTATTCAATGAAACCACTTACGTTACCAAGTATCCTTTCTGTATGTCAAAAGTTGCAAATAAACCATGGGAGTGCTATTTGTGTGGGCAGTTTCACACAATGGGCAATAATGAATCTGCTTCCTGTTGAATACCTCATCCCATTTTCTCTCCCACTGAGGTCAAAGGTGAAGAAAATCAAATAGGGTTTGAAGCAAGGTTTGGAAGCATCAATTTGTCATTATTGCCAAATATCATATACACTGGAAAATTCAAATTGGCAAGAGTGGTTTAGAATGTGAGTTTGGGGAATATTTTCATAGCAGCTTCTTGGGTCAATACATTTCGGAACCGACTATGGATGAAGCTATCTTAGATGTAGCATTGTGTAATGAAGCAGGGTTAATTAATAATGCCATAATAAAAGATCCACTGGGAAATAGTGATCATAATAACACTGAATTCCAGGTTACATTTGAAAGGGACATGCTCAAATCACAAATAAGAATCTTAAACTTAAAGTGAGTTGCATAGCTTTGAGGGGATAATTGACTAAGATAAATTGGATAAATAGACTAAAAGCTTTTGGCTGTTAAATGAACAGTGAGGACTGATTAAAAACTCCACATTGAGACATGCAGAGTCAAACTAGGAATTATAACATGGAAGTATAAATTTGATCCAAAATGCATACAATAAACAAAATAAAGATTGGGAAAGACAGATGGAATTAAGAAAGAGACATAAAAGCAACAAAGTTAAAAAAAACATACTTTTTTTTAGATCGCCAATACAAATTATTTTCCATTGGAATAAGACTCCACACTTGGAAAATTTATTTTTTGGCCAGAGGGATTGTTTGGTGGTAATTATCACTTATCATGCCATGAAAAGTTCACTTACCTTTGAATGTTGCATTATTAGTGTAGAATTAATGGTTTCATGCACTATTACAGCGATTTCAATGCTGAGTCCATCACTGAGATTGAGATGCAATAGTGCATCCCTTCCCACACACGTAGCAGGGGAACAGTCTCTCCCCGGTGTGAGTGCGTTTATGGTTCAACGCAGGAGGAATGCAGGACAAAGGATAGGCAATTTGGCCACTCAAGCTTGTTCTCCCATTCAGTAAGACCATAACTGATCTGAGACTTAACTCAGGAAACCCGTCAACACTGCCTCATACCTCTGAATACATCTGGATAACAAAAATCTATCAAACTCACATTAACATTTGACCTGACACTAATTGTTGCTTGCGGAAGAGGGATCCAAGGTATGTCTGTTATCACACCTGGATTTCCAGGTTTAACATGTGTGGACTTCAAAGGTTACTTGCAGCTTTCCTCCGCTACAATGGTGAGTGCAGTTAGCCTTGCCATTATTCTGATTTGTAAAAATTCTGGGCCAGTATCTGCCATCATCCACCAACTGCATTAAATCTTCAAAAAGTTTTATGAAGCTTATTTGTTAGCTATAACCTGCTGTCATAACCCCATATTGATTTGAAATTATATTGTCTTTATTTTATAGGGAACACTGAATTTTGTCCTTTAAAACAGACTTCAGTTTTTCTCTTATAAATGCCAAAATAGCGATTCTGCAATTGCCAGCATTAAGTTTTTGACCTTTTCTTGAACAACTGGGATAACAAAGAACAAGAACAAAGAACAATACAGCACAGGAACAGGCCCTTTGGCCCTCCAAGCCCACGCCGCTCCCCGGTCCAGGATTGAATCCTGAATCCAGGATCCCCGCCCAATTTTCCAGCCTATCTACATACTAATATCCTATCCACCGAGCTGTCCCTCACAGCTACGATGCTTTGTTCATCACAACCTATTAGCTCACCCCCACCCCCCCATTCCAGACCATGTGATCTCCAGGGAGAGGCGAAAACCCAGAGTGAAAACCCCAGGGCCAATATGGGGAAAAAAAATCTGGGAAATTCCTCTCCGACCCCCTGAGGCGATCGAAACGAGTCCAGGAGATCACACTGGCCCTGATCAGAAAATGCTTCCCAACCCTAGTCATTTCCACTTCCACGAACACCATATGAATTCCCTGCCCCCGAGACAGGTTCCCAACTATCCACAGTCTCGCTCTGTACTGACACCAGCAAGTTGATCATAGAATGAAGCCTTGAAACGAGAAACAAAGAACAATTAGCCCGCGCCGCTCCCTGGCGGATATCTGCAGTTGTTTTTCAGTCTTCCCTGCACTGAATAAGTTGCAAAAATGTCTTGTTACTTTACTCTCAATTCTTTTAAGTACTCTTGCATCCACTACATTTATTCCATATATTTTATGAATATGTAATTATTCAAGTTTGTAAATGAGCATTTCACTGCTGGCTTTCATTTTCTTTGGGAACCTGAATGAATATGTCAACAAAGGGAACAAAGAGGATGAGCCTGGCATCATGTCCTTGACATCAGATAGAACTTGTACCAACTCAGAGTGCGTGGGCGAGGCCATCTTTCAAGATATGATGTTAGAGTTCTGTGTGCACTTTAGTAAAGAGGAACTGGTTGGATCTGTGACCTTCAGCCATGTTCCAGATATTGCACTGTTGTGGCAGTGAGCAAATTTCATGCGGGCATATCATTATCACCAGGAGTGGTGACATGTGCAGCATCACCCAGAGCCCTGTGAGGGCATGAATTCACCAAGTCATAGTGGCAGTATTCCATAGGGCTCCGCAGGTCATCAACTTTGACATATTCTCTAGTGCAGTGTAGGGAGAGGTTTATGTCATTCTATAGGGTGATTGACTTCTCTAGAGTGCTTGGGGTTGGCGATTGAACCCTTATCCCATTGAAGGCACCAGATATGCACCCATTACTTAAATAATCAAATGTGATCCTTTGTGAGGCCCAACTGCACAGATCACCATCAAAGTGCTCATGATGCCTTCGGCCCTCCAGCATTCAGTCTGACCGATGCCCTCAGTTGGTTGCATCAAGGAACTGAATGGACACTAAGCTGAAGACACCCTACTCCAGGATCAATATTGAAGTATAGGGAAAGTGTGCTCGCATGTGTACATGGTGAGTGGTGGAAAGAACAATGATGATGCTGAAATCGCCTGGCCAGATCAAGAGGGGCTTTTCATTACTCGCCTGTCAAAGTGACAAGGATTGTGGTGGTCTGCTGCAAACCGCACAAATTTGTCTTGTGGGAAGGATTGATCCTTACCTGGCAGATGAGTTTCTGGCAGAAATGAATGACATGGAAGTTCCAGACATAGTCACCCTAGCTTCACGAAATACTTGAGGAAGCCATGGCTGCAATGGAGCAAGGAATAGAGAGTCGCTGATGGGTTATGTATTTGGACAGTGATGCGAGTGGCAAGATGAGCCTTTCCTTCTCCTTCCCCAGGGAAGCACACAAAAGAACAGGTAAGATTGAAGGTGAAACTGTGAACATTTATTGAACCAGAAACTACTCATTGCAAGATTTAGAGAGCAATCATTGCTAAACTTAACATAAACACTGCGGTGCTTAATGGAGGTTTTAAATACAAATTAAGCAAAATAGCTATTTACTCACTTTGTAAAGAGTCATAATGTTAAAATGGTTAATTTTAATGAAAAAAATAAACAACTTAAATTGATTTCAGACTAAGGCTAAAGTACAACAGCAATAAAATCAAGTATAATGCAATCATACATAGATATTAATCTCAATAAATAACACCACATTTCAAGATATGCAGACAACAAAAAAAGACACGTCTCTTCATATCCATACCTCAGGGTCACTATGACAAACTATGAATGGAAGGAAGTGGACTCTACAAGAGGTGCCTCCTGTGTCTTGCCCTTCCCTGTGACCTGACCCTCTTTGTACTATACCATCAGTACTCATTGACTGCTGACAGGAAGTATGACTCACCTCTACAGAGACACAGTAAATAAATTTTAGCATGTGCTTGATTGTTGGCAAGGGTGTTGTCGGGAAACAAATCGTGCCCCGGTTATGGATATCCATTTTTAATAAAATACAACAGATTCCCCACAGCCAGGGACAAACCCACCAAAAACGCTTTGTCTGGCTAGAATCAGCAAACACACAGATGCTGAAAGTAGACACCTGGTATTCAAACCATCAAAGGCCAGGGACCGATATTCATAACCCACAGATAGGGAAGACACAAACATAAGCAACACCCCACTGTTTCCATCAGCACTGCCCATGTGATCCACCAATGAGTAGATGACTTATTGTCTACAGAATAAAGAATGCTCACTGGATGAGAACATAGAGGTCTAACTTCAAACACTCTAGACTGAATAATAATGTATCTTGGAGCCCTTGAAGCCAGAATCAAAAGGACAACGGTTATCTTTAACGGAGCAGTTTTGGTAGGTCACCAAGGTGTGAATCTGTACTATCTTACCTGGCCGAGCCATTTCCAGATAGACCTGAACATGTGAACTAGCATCATTGTATGAGGCCAGACCATCTCCTGACAATTCAAAACTTGCGAATGCATACTATTGTATTAAACAAAATGGTTGCAAGAGGTGTAAATTGTGTAAGTCCTACAGAAAGGTATAAATAATTCGAAGTTTCTGGCACTCATGGAAGCATCTCGGAAGAGTAAGACCTGTGTTGCCTTCCCACCAGCATAATAAAGCTACCTTGATTGCTGAACCTTGGCTCTGGGTGGGAAGTGAATTGTCGCGTCTTTCATTCCCGCCAACAAGAGGAAGATTCATTGGATACTTTGAAGACAAGGTATAATTCATTAATTGCAATTTTCAGAATTGTTGAGAAAAAGAGACATGCTGTTGAAGCTTTTCATCTTGCACTCATCAGAATGCCAAATTTCAAAGGGAACAATAACTTATACTGCATGAGAAAAGCATGCTGATTGGTTGGCAAGCTGACCCTGATTGGTCGAGGTGTTGCCATGAAGATTGCACCAGGGGAACTATTGTCCCCTATGCTTTAGTCTAATTCAAAATAATTGCCTTGCCTGGGCATGTTCTTTTTGCCTGCTGTGGATAGGTCCCAACCTATGAATATATGCTGATTTAACATATGTAAATGTGCCACATTTTGAGTCCAGCACACTTGGGATTGTTCAGCAGGTGCTGTCCAATTGCAGAATCACATCTAATGTTAGGAATTGACTTCTGAGTTTTTTCAAGCTGGAACTGGTTGAGTATGGGTCAGTACTCTGTGAACAGCTGAAGGAACGTGCTGCTTGATAAAAACCACCAGTTTCTAGGATGTACATCCTACACAGCTGACATCGCACCGACACCAGAAATACCACATTATTCATTTGTGTGGTAGGCAGAAATGTTTTTTTTTTACAGCAATACTCAAGTTTTATACTACCAAGCAACTAATTGCAATTTTGCACCTCAGATCTGTGGGTACAAAGAGAGGATCTTTACAAGCGCCCAGTGAGGCAATGACAATTGCATTTTATGACCAGTTGAGTTTAGATTGAATCCTGACCCTACATCCACAAACACGCTCTTCCTTATGCTGGTGCTCAGGTCCAAGATGTATCATCTGGGCTGCATAGGAAATTGGAGTGGGAGGGTAAGAGTCCAGTTGTCGTGGTCCATGTAGGTGCCAATGACATAGGCATAACGGGAACAAAGGATGTGCAGAGGGAGTATGAAAAGCTAGGAACCAAATTAAAAAGCAGAACCAACAAGGTGGTAATATCTGGATTACTACCTGAACCACACGTGAATTGGCACAGGGTCAATAGGATTAAGGAGACGAATGCGTGGCTCAAGGATTGGTGTGGGAGGAATGGGTTCGAATTCATGGGACATTGGCACCAATATTGGGGCAGATGGGACCTATTCGGATGGGATGGTCTCCGTCTGAATCGTGCTGGGACCAGAGTCCTGGCAAATCGTATAACTAGGGTCGTTGATAGGGCTTTAAACTATTAAATGGGGGGGAGGGTGCAGGGGTATGGGGAATTACAAAATCGAAGGTAAAGGAGAGAGTACAAGTGCAGGTTAATGTTGAGGACATTCAACTAGTTAAAGGAGTAGAGGGCTCGGGAGATGTTAGTAGCGTTTCAACAAACCGGGTCCAGATAAAGGCTGGCATAAAGACACTTTGCCTGAATGCTCGAAACATTCGAAACAAAGTAAATGAGTTGATGGCACAAATCCATACAGATGAGTATGATCTAGTGGCCATCACAGAAACGTGGTTGCAGGGTGACCGGGACTGGGAACTGAATATCCAGGGGTATCAGACATTTAGGAAGGATAGACAGGTAGAAAAAGGAGGTCGGGTAGCTCTGTTAATAAAGGATAGTATCAGGACGGTAGTGAGAGACGACATAGGCTCTAAGGAGCAAAACGTGGAATCGTTGTGGGTGGAGATAAGGAATAGTAGGGGGAAAAAGACACTGGTAGGCGTGGTCTATAGGCCTCCAAATAATAACTTAGAGGTGGGGAGGGCTATAAACAAGCAAATAATGGATGTGTGCAAAAACGGAACGGCAATAATCATGGGGGATTTTAACCTGCATATTGATTGGTCGACTCAAATTGGATGTGGAGGGCTTGAGGAAGAGTTCGTAGAATGCTGTCGGGCTAGTTTCATTGAACAGTATGTTACAGAACCTACGAGAGAGCGAGTTATCTTAGATCTGGTACTGTGTAATGAGACAGGTAGAATTAAGGATCTTCTTGTGAGGGATCCTCTTGGGTTGAGTGATCATAATATGTTTGAATTTCTGATACAGATGGAGGGTGAGAAAGTAGGGTCCCAAACCAGAGTCCTCTGCTTGAACAGAGGGGAGTATGATAGGATGAGGGCGGAATTGGCTAATGTAGTCTGGGCGAGCAGACTGGTAGGTAGGACAGCTGAGGAACAGTGGAGGATTTTGAAGGAGATTTTTTAAAGTACTCAGCAAAAATATATTCCGGTGATAAAGAAGGACTGTAAGAAAAGGGATAACCAGACGTGGATAACGAAGGAAACGAAGGAGAGTATTAAAATAAAAACAGATGCGTACAGAGTGGCCAAAAATAGTGGAGAATTAGTGGATTGGGAAAGCTTTAAAAAACAACAAAGAACGACTAAGAAAGCGATTAAGAAAAGAAAGATAGATTATGAAACTAAACTCGCTCAGAATATAAAAAATGATAGTAAAAGTTTTTACAAATATATAAAAAGGAATAGAGTGGCTAGAGTGAATGTTGGACCCTTGGAGGGTGGATTTAATAGTGGAAAACGAGGAAATGGCTGAGACTTTAAATAAGTTCTTTGTGTCGGTCTTCACGGTGGAAGACACAAATAGTTTACCGAATATTAGAGATCGAGAGTTGGTGGGAGGTGAGGTCCTTAATACAATTACTGTTACTGAAGAGGTAGTGCTTGGTAGATTAATGGGACTGAAGGTAGACAAGTCCCCGGGCCCGGATGGAATGCATCCCAGGGTACTGAAAGAAATGGCTGAGGTAATAGTAGATGCGTTAGTAGTTATTTATCAAAATTCGCTGGAATCTGGGGTAGTGCCAGCTGATTGGAAAACAGCTACTGTTACGCCGCTGTTTAAAAAAGGAAGTAGACAAAAGGCGGGTAACTACAGGCTGGTTAGCTTAACGTCGGTAGTTGGGAAGATGCTGGAGTCCATCATTAAAGAGGAAATAGCAGAGCACCTGGATAAGAATGGTTCGATCAAGCAGACGCAGCATGGATTCATGAAGGGAAAGTCGTGTTTGACGAATTTACTGGATTTTGATGAAGATGTGACTAGTGTGGTTGACAGAGGGGAACCGGTGGATGTGGTGTTTTTAGATTTCCAGAAGGCATTCGATAAGGTGCCTCACAAAAGGTTGCTGCAGAAGATTGGGGTACACGCAGCTGGGGGTAAGGTGTTGACATGGATTGGGGATTGGCTATCTAACAGGAAGCAGAGAGTTGGAATAAATGGGTGCTTTTCTGCTTGCAGTTGGTGACCAGTGGCGTGCCGCAGGGATCGGTGCTGGGGCCTCAACTGTTTACCATTTACATAGATGATCTGGAGGAGGGGACTGAGTGTAGGGTATCAAAGTTTGCTGATGACACGAAGATGAGTGGGAAAGCGAATTGCGTGGAGGATGCGGAAAGTCTGCAGAGAGATTTGGATAGGCTGAGCGAGTGGGCGAGGATCTGGCAGATGGAATATAACGTTGGCTAATGTGAGGTTATCCACTTTGGAAGAAATAATAGTAAATTGGAATATTATTTAAATGGAGAAAAATTACATCATGCTACTGTGCAGAGGGACCTGGGGGTCCTTGTGCACAAATCGCAAAAACTCAGTCTGCAGGTGCAGCAGGTGATCAAGAAGGCGAATGGAATGTTGGCCTTTATCATGAGGGGGATAGAATATGAAAGCAGGGAGGTCTTGCTGCAACTATACAAGGGACTGGTGAGGCCGCAACTGGAGTACTGTGTGCAGTTTTGGTCCCCTTATTTGCGAAAGGATATATTGGCCTTGGAGGGAGTGCAGAGAAGGTTCACCAGGTTGATACCAGAGATGAGGGGTGTAGCGAATGAGGAGAGATTGAACAGATTGGGTCTGTACTCGTTGGAGTTTAGAAGGCTGAGGGGTGATCTTATAGAGACATATAAGATAATGAAGGGGCTGGATAGGGTAGAGGTAGAGAGATTCTTTCCACTTAGAAACATAGAAACCCTACAGTGCAGAAGGAGGCCATTCGGCCCATCGAGTCTGCACCGACCACAACCCCACCCAGGCCCTACCCCCACATATTTACCCGCTAACTACACATCTCAGGGACAATTTTTTTTAACCTGGCCAATCAACCTAACCCACACATCTTTGGACTGTGGGAGGAAACCGGAGTACCCGGAGGAAACCCACGCAGACACGAGGAGAATGTGCAAACTCCACACAGACAGTGACCCGAGCCGGGAATCGAACCCAGGACCCTGGAGCTGTGAAGCAGCAGTGCTAACCACTGTGCTACCGTGCCGCACTTAGAAGGGAAACCAGAACTAGAGGGCACAGCCTCAAAATAAGTGGGGGCCGGTTCAGAACAGAGTTGAAGGGGAACTTCTTCTCTCAGAGGGTAGTGAATCTCTGGAATTCTCTGCCCATTGAAGTGGTGGAGGCTACCTCGTTGAATATATTTAAATCACGGGTAGATAGATTTCTGATCGATAAGGGAATTAAGGGATATGGGGAGCAGGCGGGTAAGTGGAACTGATTCGCTTCGGATCAGCCATGACCTTGTTGAATGGCGGGGCAGGCTCAAAGGGCTAGATGGCCTACTCCTGCTCCTATTTCTTATGTTCTTATTCATTGAATCGGTAACGTTTTTAAATAATATTCATTTTAAAACTCCAATTTGCTGTATGTACCCTTGCAGATCATGTTAAGTCATTCAATTTTTTCTGACATTGACCACATTCTGTAGTGGTGCAGTTGACACCTACAACCTCCATAATACCCTGTTATGCCAGTATGTTAACTTTTCATGATGCCCTGTGCTCCTCATTCTGTAGAGACTGCTGACACCTCAATGAGTGTGTTGAAGGTTTCATGACCAAAGCCAGGACCCCGCTTCTGCTCATCGATCTTTGGTGATGCCAAATCTATAAGTAATTGCACAGCTAATTACTTTGCTCAGTTTTCCTTTTACAAACTATCCATTTCACGTTGCCATTTCGTTTCTCTGCAATTATATGGGTATAAAGGGTCATTTCAAGACAACTCATCTTTCTTGATCACCCTAGTTAGATGTGTGGAGGGAGGTCCCCTGTCGATTTTTGTCTGGTTTTGTCGTAGTTTAGTGTCTTGATTGCCTCATGTTGTCCGACATTTGTGAGAATGTTAAGGAACGCTGTTCAGCTCTGTGGGAGAGGATGCTGTGTAGAAATCTCTCACCATTGCCACAGGAACTGAATTGGGATGGCGTGATGGCACAGTGGTTAGCACTGCTGCCTCACAGCGCCAGGGACCCAGATTCGATTCCAGGCTTGGGTCACTGTCTATGTGGAGTTTGCACGTTCTCCCCGTGTCTGCGTGGGTTTCCTCCGGGTGCTCTGCTTTCCTCCCACAATCTGAAAGACATGCTGGTTAGGTGCAGTGACCCAAACAGGAGCCGGAGTGTGGCGACTAGGGGAATTTCACAGTAACTATATTGCAGTGCTAATGTAAGCGTTACTTGTGACTAATAAATAAACTTTATTTTATTGCAGAAGGTTAGTAGACAGTTTTATTTGAACAAGTGCCATTGCTTTGCCGCTGACTGCACAATCTAGGGTAATACAAACTTTTGGCCATGTTACTTCCACTTCTACAGACTGACATCCCTTATCTTTGATGGACTTCAAAATATTGGTTTCAATTTCCTTTGCAATTTTCTCTGCTCCTTCCGGGTTAATTACTTGCAAAGTGTTTTGCAGAGATTTATTGTTCTGCTGATATGGTAAGTACAGTTCCAAATTGAGAGGCAGAGATGGAAACAAATATCCTTAGATTGTAACAACGGTGGAGTCCCTTCTTACCATTTATATCCAATGAGGAGAAAATCCCAATTCTAAAAACTGGTGTCAGCTAACTGGAAGAAAAGAGGAGGGAGAACGAGTGAAAGTAATAAAACAAAATTAGAAAATAAAATATATAAAAGCTTGGAATTTGCTTTGTGGATACAGATTTGACACTTGTAACGGGTTTGAACAATGAAATCTCAGAAATAGTTGACTGAATTAGCCCTCAAGTGCTTCTGCTTCTGGTGAATCCAATTGAGCACCAGGCTGGATGCTTCAGCTAAGATCCTGCGGCACAATTTCGACAAAGCTTCCCAGTGCTATGACAAGACGATGAATGAATCCCAGTCATTAAAAAAAAGTAACTATGGCCTGAATTTTCTGTTGGGGACATGCCTGTAGTCGGTACGGGTTGGGAAAGGATGTGAAACTCGCGCTCTCCCCAGATTGTGTTATGAACATGATATTTCACTGGCTGGTCAATCAATGGCCACACAGCGTAAAACGCACACTGTGAAAAGCTGAGCACTGCCAGGGAGGATGGGAAGAGAGCGAGCGCCGAGAAAAGTGAGTGTGCGAGCTGGCACTGCCAATGTGCCATGGGTGGCATGGCAGCACAGTGGTATGGACGGCACGGTGGCACAGTGTTTAGCACTGCTGCTTCACAGCTCCAGGGACCTGGATTCGATTCCCAGCTTGGGTCACTGTCTGTGTGGAGTTTGCACATTCTCTCCTTATCTGTGTGGTTCCTCCGGGTGCTCCGGTTTCCTCCCACAGTCCAAAGATGTGCAGGTTAGGTTGATTGGCCATGCTAAATTGCCTCTTAGTGTCCCGGGATGCGTAGGTTAGAGGGATTATTGGGTAAAGTTGTAGGGATAGGGCCTGGGTGGGATTGTTGTCGGTGCAGACTCGATGGGCCGAATGTCCTCTTTCTGCACTGTAGGGTTTCTATGATTCTATGCTCCCATGGGGAGACAGCCACTGTGGAGCTGTCCGAGGGAGCTGCTGGCCTGTAAAATATAAATATCAATGTAAAAACTATGTTACAAGTGTCTGAGCAGCACAGTCGTACACACATCTCAGTCCCCAGACACACTTGTTAATTTTATTTGAACCTGACTTTCATCCTGCTCTGGATTGAGGTTGCAGCTTAAACGTAAAGGCGGCCTTGCCAATCACTCCATCCGCCAACCGTAGAGTCAGATGGGCAACGTAAAATCCCAGTCAACTGCTCCTTAAGTAATTTAAATTGGCTTCTTGATTGTTGGTGGGCAGAAGTCCAACCCGCACCTGCTGACTGACAGTCGGTTCAGACTCGATGGACCGAATGGCCTCTCTCTGCACTGTGAGATTCTATGATGTCAGGACACTGGTGTCTTCTCACACGATTTTACGCACTTCTGGGTCAGGCATGCACCCACCCAAACAATGTCAAATTATGGCGATAAAGCAGTGTCCAGACTTAAATTAATTGCTAAGGAAATTAAACATATTGATCATCAACTTAATCTGCAACAGCGCGATAGCAAAAAATGCCACATCCATGGAAGCCAGCCCTCGTTGGGCTGTATTTATTCAGCTCAACGGGCGTCCTGCCCAGGTGTCGGAGAACATCCATGAGTTCCACAGGAGAGGCCTATTTTAGTTGCCCTCCGGTTGCTTTACGACATTCACACAGTGGAAACTCTGTTTGTTGTAGTAGGTTTTCAAATGCCCAAGAACTGATCCTTGACAATTTAATAAAACTACTGCAAAGTCTGACATTATATTCACTGATTGTTCCAGAATAGGATTTTGACAATCATGGTTATATTATTTTGTCATTTGACTGATTCTATCTTGTTGCTCTTCTTCATCATTTATGTCAAACAGTGGGATGTTTTCACAGCTTTAAGCAGACCTTACTGGTGTTGCACTGAACTTGTAACAAAAAAGCCATCTTGACAATGCCGCAGTGTTGAAGAATTAGTGAAAATTAATGACCAGAAACAACTCGTTTGTTACACAAAGAGAACAGAGCGATGAAGTATCTAAAATATTATAGACTTGACTGTGCCAACGCTCCTTGTTTTCTTTTATCCTCCAATATGATGACTACTTTGTATTTGTTCACCATCAGCCTTGTGCTTACTTATCCATACATGGTCCCACTCTCACCTCCCCCCGCTCCTTCCCAACCTCATGCATTCTATTTAAAAAAACCCTCTTTGTTTACAAATCAATCAGGAACTTCACCTGCACCAAACTCCAGCCGTCCCTTGCTCCCGGCGAGGGGATGGGGGGGGGCTGTAATTGGGGGGGGGGCACAATTGGGGGGATAGGGGTGTGATCGGGGGGGTGAGGAGAGTGTCAGATTCCCAGTGCACTAACTATGTACACTTTACACAGTGCACCTGGAGATCTTATGCATGTGCAATGGCGCCCTCAGCAGCCAGCAGCCGGCTTCCCATTGTGAATAGATGCTGTCTACTCCCCCTACTGGCATAAATCACACTTTATTGCCTCATTTTTTTCTCTAAGTGGCATAAGATTTTAATTTTTCTCTCGCCGAAAAGACAGGCACGTTTCTTTCCTGTTTTCACGCTCGTTCGGAACTTAGAATTTTTTTGGTAAGATCGCCTCCTATAACTTTTTGCAGGATTTTCTGTTGCTATTTCAGATTTTCAGCATCTGCAGTTTTTGGGGTGTTTGTATTATATTTATGGTTGAACTGTAACTGGCTTATGACCACTTCATAAAATGAGTGTTCCACACATATCTTGGCATACTCAATATTCAATACTTGTCCCATTTCTTGTTAGAGCCAAGTTTAATCATAATTCAATAAAAAATATTTACTCCCAATTTCATGACAAACAACTCCAAAAACACAGGAATATTTGTTGCGAATATCTGATTTTTTAATTCTATGCTTTAGAAAATAGCTTTTAGTTTAGAAATTGAATTTTAAATGTAAGGAAATGGGAACACTTGGTTGAGAAACTAGTAAGCAGATCTTGTGTAGTTACAGTTCAAAGGGTAACCTGTGTTTATTTAATAAGGCCATAAGATATAGGCTATTTAGCCCATTGAGTCTGCCCTGCTATTTGATCATGGCTGATATGTTTCTCAATCCCATTGTCCCACCTTTTCCCTGTCGCCTTTGATCTCCATACAGGTCAAGAACAGATCTATCTGTAAAGTCAGATTTAGAAGTGAGGAAATTAAAACAATGAATGATCCATGTTTGAGCTCTTGGTGTGGACAGGAGGTTTCTAATCATTTCAATAAGGGATTTCCATGATTCATGTACTTTGTGGATCAAAGAAGCTAAGAGCACCTTTGCAAGCAAAGGAGTTTCTTGGTGGAGCCAGCAAGCTCTGGAAAAAGGTCTGTTAGGTCCACTTGAGATTACGCATGTGGGTCTCGGAATCAATGGTTGTCTTGAAGTTAAAAGATAGCATATGTTTTTAAATGGAGAATTCCAAAGTATGCCGCATTGCCATGGAGATGGGCTGTGGGGAGTTAGGAGGGATTTTTTGGAGTTTATGTATATGTTTGTTAACAAAGATGGGCAGACAGCAGTCAGCTTCATTGCAGCATGGAGAAGACAGAGAAAGAGTCTACCAGTTGTAAAGTAGCGTTGGATCTAAGAGCCATACAGGAGCTGTGAGAGCAGAGTGGGAGAAAGCAGACTGGGAGAAAGGGAGGCGGGCCAGATCATTCTCTGGTGGGGGGGGGGGGGGGGGGGGGGGTGGAGGAGGGAGGCGGGTCAGATGTATCTCTGGTGGGGGTGGGAGGGAGGCCCGATCATTCTCTGGTGGGGGAGGGGATCTGTGGGGGGGGGGGGGGTGGGGTGGGGGGGGGGGGGGTGGGGGGGGAGGCCCGGTCCTTCTCAGGTGGGGGGGAGGGAGGAGGGAGGTGGGTCAGATCAATCTCTGGTGGGAGTGGGAGGGAGGCCAGATCGTTCTCTGGTGGGGGGGAGGCGGGTCAGATCAATCTCTGGTGGTGGGGGGGGGGGGCAGGGGGGGGCGGGGAGGGAGGACAGATGGGTCTCTGGTGGGGGTTGGGGGGGCAGGGGCAGGGGGGGACCCACTCTGTGGGCGATCGGTGGGGGGGGGGGGAAAGGGGGGAGCCACTGCCACTCTACGGGCAATCGGTGGGGGAGAAGGGGGCAGAGGGTCGGGATCGGTCTGGGTAGCGGGGGGTGGGTAGTAAGAGGGACACTTATGTTGTGGGGGTGGGGCGATATCTGTGGGGGCCATCGCACCCGCTTTTCGCTCCTGGGCCACTTTATCCACTTTTTGCGGCCCGGGAGTGATGTGACAGGGGTGTGTTTTTCAAATTTTTCCCTCACTGCGCATGCGCAGTTCAAAGCTCCGAACAGAGCTGCAGCGTTTCAGGTGCGATAAGCCCCGCCCAAAGAGCAATTCAAACGCATGATTTTTTTTTCAGGCGGAGTGTGTATGGGGGCGCCTGAGAATAGGTTTCCAAGTTGGATCTGAATTGTGCCCAGATTCAGCACTTAGAATAAAAATGGTAAAATCGGGCCCGTTATATCATTGCAGCTCAGTAAACTACCAAGGATTGTGCAGCAAAATGTCTGTTCCCAGAAGTGATATTAATGAACCAATTGGATATTCAATGAGTGGCAACATTTCCTCATGCTGAATATTACTCGCCCACATCTGGTGATGTGTAAGCTGCCTTGAGGTAGATTGCTTTATGACCCATAGGTAAATTGAGGGTCTTACACACATCAGAGAATGGAATTGGCCATAAACTCACTTTACCAGCAAGAATGAGTTTACAGATCATTCATGTGAGTTATTTAGTCTCCTTAATCAGTTAAACATACCTTTGAGAGAAAAGAGAACTATAGCAGTAGATCCAAGCACAATACCTCACTTATTGCAGGGAGACTCAACAATTACAGCAGGCCTAACAACGGCCTTGATAATTGGGTCCAAAAAGTTGAACACGGAGGGTAAGGATAGTGACTGGGGTACGGGTGGGATGGGGGAGTTCGGAAGACTGTGATGAACACTTAATGCAGGGGACCACCCATGGAGAAGAGGCCTGCCTGTTTAAACATCCAGCTCATTAATGCAAGCAGATTTTAAATAGACAGACTCTGTATTGATTTTAAATTTGGCAGCTCTGTTGAGACCAGTGGATAACAGAGCATGGATAGTCAGAATGCAGATCACTGACACTCCACTGTGCCTCTCAAAGCTTTGTACCTGCAAACATGAGGATAATACATCCTCACTGTATTATTTAAGAAACATTTTTGCAGAAAAGCATAATCTCGCGCTGCTGTTATTGGCATCTGGCTACATGACCTGCAGCCATATTTTCCAGCCGACTTTCTGCAGAATGTGTATGTCTCTCTCCAGGAAGCAAGAAGTTTCCAGTATAAACAGTCTTTGAAATGCAAAGCAAATGCAGCTTCTTTTTTAGCCCGTTCTCAGAGATTCCTTCCAAGAGCTCCTTCAGGCTTCACCTCAAAGACATCCCTCACAGATACAAGAGAACTAAGTGCCCAAAGCTCTTGATTGCACAGAGCATGCCAATTTATATGATAAATACAAAACCTCGCATGATTCAGCTCAGCTTACATTTGTAAATAAAAGATGAAGAAAATGACATTTAGAATGCCAGTAACTGGAAGAAAATGGTTCAGATTCAGTCATTTCAAAGCAGAAACTTGCTTTTATGTTTCACTAAATTTTGACACTGGCCATCAAAGATTTCAAAACTCAGAAGCAGATCAAGATAGGGGATTTTTCTCTGAAAAAGGATTCTATAGTGGACAATATAATATTGATAATTTTTTTTGAAAAAAATGCATACTTTTCGATGTTCTGCTCTTGCTGTATATTTTTCCTCTTGTTATGAGCCAGGTCAGAAACTCCAAGGTGTTTACGGAGGCAGCCTAGAACATAAGTTTTGCACTTCAAATTTGGCATTGATGAGCATACAATGTTTCAGTCCAGGTATGATTCAAGTAACCCTCTGAGAAGCTTTTATCAATCAAAGTTTATTTAAGAATACAGTTGAACTATAATAAGAGAAAATTAGCAACAACTTTTACCAATTACAAAAACACAACTATAACATTGTATGAAACTTAACAGCTCAGTATACTGTTCCGAGCTAAATGGTCTAGGCTTAGCACAGAAAGCAAGTATGCCTACATGATGCTGGATTTTGCAGCTTTCCAACCCCTGCTGTGAATTACTCCTTTGGATGTTGAATTGAAAATTCTGAGGCCTTCACAATCCTGCAACTTTCAGCACACCTTGAGAGACACAGAGATACTGCTTGCCTCTAGCTTCTAGTTGCACTTCACAGACAGCAGAATTTTCATTCCAGAGAGAGACAGAGAACACTGCTTTCTGTCTGCAGTCCAAACAGTTTCTAACAAACTGATACTAAAACCTTGGATTGTCCCCATTAAAAAAAAGCTGTCCCAAGGTACCACCTGACTTGTCAATAGTCTGGGAATGGAGGGATACAAACGAATGGTCTAGTTGGACTAATGATCGGCACAGGCTTGGAGGGCCGAAGGGCCTGTTTCCTGTGCTGTACTGTTCTTTGTTCTTTGTTCATTCGTGAATCAAACCCCAGACAGCAATCCCAAAAGGGTCATAAAACTCCAGGACACTGCATTAGCCCAGATTAAAAATAAACAAGATGCCCATTATAGGGCTTGAGCAACAATTAGAGGGCACCGGCTCAGACACCACGGCAACAATAACAAAAGTCAGGCCTGCTTGTAAAACTGTCGAGAACATGATTAAAAATACACTTCTTAAAGGCACAGTGTTATCACACTCTTGTTTTATCTTTCTCTCCCTTTCCGGTAGAAAGTGACTGAAATTGTTTGGCATTTTCCCCAATGACATGGTTCAGTTTGGTAACTCATTGCTCGAAAAAGCAGTTTTGACCATTACTTTGACACCCAGAGTATAACATCTCGCTCTTTAATGAGACCCAAACTCTAGGAGCATTTCTGAAGCCTGAGTTTATTTTGAGATAGAATAATCTATCAAGCAGAATGTGGACTATCAGCATAGACACTCGTTGCTTGCCACTTGAATGTCAGGGTCTGGAGTAAGGAAAACTTGTATAAATGCCCATCAGATAAATAGATGGAAGCAGGTATATGTTTACCTGCATCATTGTGGCATCTTGAGGAATGTATGCTCATCAATCTGCACACCATCAATATTACAAATTAAAGCACATTCAATCTGTAAAAAGCCTTGTTGTATCTCATCAAAGTGGGATCCAGAGACAAGCAAACTCTGTTACTTACCGTTCTTTCTTCTCTTCACCAACACGAGTACATACTCTGCAAACTCATGTGCTCCCAAGGCCACTGCTGGGGCAACAGACAGTGCCCAGTGCAGCAGAGCCTTCAAACCACAGACCCAGGTAAGCCTGGGTTTTGCCACAGCCAGGCTGTTTGGCATGGAGGGTGGGGGGCTGTGTTTGAGAGGGCATGATGTGGAGATGCCGGCGTTGGACTGGGGTAAACACAGTAAGAAGTCTCACAACACCAGGTTAAAGTCCAACAGGTTTATTTGGTAGCAAACACCATAAGCTTTCGGAGCACTGCTCCTTCGTCAGATGGAGTGGAAATGTGCTCTCAAACAGTGCACAGACACAGAAATCAAGTTACAGAATACTAATTAGAATGCGAATCTCTACAGCCAGCCAGGTCTTAAAGGTACAGACAATGTGGGTGGAGGGAGCATTCAACACAGGTTAAAGAGATGTGTATTGTCTCCATACAGAACAGCTAGTGAGATTCTGCAAGACCAGGGGGAAAGCTGTGGGGGTTACTGATAATGTGACATAAATCCAACATCCCGGTTTAGGCCGTCCTCATGTGTGCGGAACTTGGCTATCAGTTTCTGCTCAGCGACTCTGCGCTGTCGTGTGTCGTGAAGGCCGCCTTGGAGAACGCTTACCTGAAGATCCAAGGCTGAATGCCCATGACTACTGAAGTGCTCCCCCACAGGAGCACTGGCTGGTTGTAGAGATTCGCATTCTAATTAGTATTCTGTAACTTGATTTTGTGTCTGTTTGCACTGTTTGAGAGCACATTTCCACTCCATCTGATGAAGGAGCAGTGCTCCAAAAGCTTATGATATTTGCTACCAAATAAACCTGTTGGACTTTAACCTGGTGTTGTGAGACTTCTTACTTTGAGAGGGCAGACAGGGCTGGTGCACATGAGTGGACTACCACTGGTGGGGACCTCCACTGTGCGCAGGATGCCTGAACAGGAACAGGAAAGAACTCCCCCCACAACCTCACTCAGTCTGAGAAAAGGCCACGAGGTTGTCACATGACATGGGCACAATTAATTGCCCAAAGACGGATGGGCAACCCCACTGGTAAAATTCCAGTGGAGGAAGAGTAGGCGATGGGCACAGCAGTGCTACCATGTTACCCAATTTTATAGCCTTACCACCTGCCAGCCCACTACCAAGGGGAGCCATAAACTTGCACCCCATCTACAATATAGGTGCAGAGCATATATGGCAAAGGCTGAGAGCTCAGGCAAAACCTGTCCTGCACAGACAGCATCATACTGAACAAGGGCTCCTTATTAAGAATGAAACATAAAGTGATCTGCATTATTCGAGACTTGTGGTAAAATGTCTTTTCGGGCTTTTTTGAAATGGGAACGTGAAGAATTTTTTCTAGTCTGCTTGCAAAAACCGTTTTGGCAAAGTGCGTTCATGGGAAGAGAGATTGCTGTTGAAGGTCACAGAAAGAAGAGGTGTAGACATTCTGTCATTTGTAACTCGCTGGAACACTGATGAGATTACTAATCTCACAAATCAATTTATAGGCAGCAAAAACCACACAACGGGTCAGAGCATTAGAATCTTTTGCTAGTCTGATTGAAACATACTGCGCCACTCTTCTGCTAACCCTACTGATGAGCTACATTATGTCCCCGTGCCAATCGCCCTCTTGATGCACATGTGCACAAACACTTTTCTCATCAATTTATGCATCTCAAAGAGCAATGATATTGGCACCGTTGTTCTACTTCCAACATTAAAATCTCTCACCCATAAATGAAACCAGAAAAATACAGCGAGAGCAACGAACGAGACATTCTTCACCTTCCCATATGAGATACATTGATTTCCGCTCCATAATTTTCTTGTTTGAGTTACTCAATGAATGACATGGAAGAAAATTAAAGTCAGATTTCAGAGGCGGCAAAATCCTTCATCAGTTTTATATGGCTTGGTGTCAAAATCTGTTTGATAAAACTCCTGTGAAAGGCCTTGGGATGTTTTATTACGTTAAAGGCACGATATAAATACAAGCTGTTGGTGTTGCTGTGGAACTAAAAGACTAACATCCTCCATCATAAGAAGATAATTTTAATGTTATAGCCAATGAGAATTCCACTTCCCTTTTACAAGTATAGAACATGTTTCAATGGATTTAGAGTAATTCAGACTTTATCATCTAATTGCATTGGTTAAGCCTGAGATTGAAATATTTGGGGATTGAAATCGAGCAATTTGTGTCTAATCAGAGAGCAGCAATTCCACTAATTGCATTGGAGCGGGTGGGTTGGTGTAACTAAATAAGTTAGCGATTAATTAGAATGGGTAGAAGCTAGGATTACTGATCAGAGTAGGTGAGAATGCAGTTGCTAAAGTGCTGATATAAGTTTAAAGGGCAGGGGCTCCTGATTAGACTAGAGGGAATGGATGTGTTGAATCATACTGGCATGCCATTGCTGAATGGAATAGGGTTGATGTTACTATTATGTTTTGTCTCGCTGAAGGAGACTGAATAAGATTCATTGCACCCTTGGGAAAGTAACGGTTAAGTTTCACAGCAAGTCCAAATGCCTCCTGTCCCTCCACATGGATACTCACGATTGAACAGAAATAGAACTGAGCAAAGCTGTCATTTGGAATGTTCTGAATTCCCTCAGCATCAAATAATAGTGTTTCTGAACCCAAACAATAAGAGTATGATGCCTTCAAAATGTCAACACTGCTTCTCATTGAAGACCTTGTCTTATCGTCACTGGATAAGGAGCAAATAGTTCTTAACAAGCCTTTCGCACCAAAGTTGGTCATTGCCAACAGCAGACAAGCATTTGGGGAGAAGATAAAGAGCGAATCACAAAAAAACTAATTTACGCTCATCTCTTATCACTAGGCCTAATTTAGCATATCAGTAACAGCTGGATGGTAACCTACTCTGAGAGATTTAAAATGTAAGAAATAGTCTCGATCAAAATGCTGATCTGAATATAGAAAACTGCTATTTTTGACCTTAAAATTATTCTTTCTCCTTTCAATTTTGAAACCCATTCCTGTAAACTTTGCGGGAGGTGGGGGCAAACTTGGGGAGGTGAGGGCAAAGTGTTAAGGAGCTAATACTACAGTTAGAATTGTTTTTCTTTTGGCGCTCTTCCATGCCATGTTATTTTCTCTAATTGGGTGTCCCCATACTACGTATGATTTACATTAGCGAAAATGGTCAAGTAAACTGTGCCCTGTTATCTGCAAATGGTGCTCTGAACTAGTCTACACAAGGTGAGCAAGGCTGACCAAGGGCTGGCTGCAATTAGCACTTGCCCACAACAGTGAGATGAGGATAGGTAACCCACATCCATCTCATCAAGGTATTGGCCATCCGTGCTTCAATGCACTGGAGCTTCCTTGCAATATGAAAGAAAATGTAATTATCACTGGAACTCAGTGACATAGAGGTAGATTTGCAAGTTGCCAACCAGGTGTAAATTTGGCCTATCAGATTGGTTGCCTATTAGAAACTGCCCAATTCATACTTTTCTTGAAATCAATGGAGTTCAAAATCAGGCAATGGGCAGCTGATCCTCACAGTCCGTGCTGTGCTTGGGTGGCAACTATTCCCTAGTTTATGGCAATGTTCTTACCAAGTTGTTTTCTTCAATCAAAGCTACAGTCTGATTCTAGATCTGTGGCCTGAGGTGGGGGGGGGGGGGGCAGTTGGGGAGGATGGGCAGCACATGCGACCCATCTGTATATGGCCCATGAAACATTCTGCTCATCCTTTCCCACGTGCAGGTTTGCCACACTCCATTGATTTCCATCCGTGTAGTTTTTTTTCCGACCTGTATAACTGAAGTGATAAGCACGAAAAGCATGGGAAAGTGAAGTGAGGTGCATGCTGATTCCACACAACATTGACTGTGAGAGCCTTGCTCAGAGTGCAGAGTGTAAATGTTTCCTTCGTTTTACCATTTGAAGTTGATGACATTTCGATCATCATATGAATGATTAAGCATTTTCTATAACTCACTATGAAATATTTGGCATGTATTAAATGTTATTCATGGGGTCATGGTTTGTGAACAACCCGATTTCAATCCTGAGGTTCACTTAGAGAAGGCGATGGCCTAGTGGTATTGTCGCTAGCCCACTAATCCAGAAACTCAGCTAATGTTCTGGGGACCCAGGTTCGAATCCCACCATGGCAGATGGTGGAATTTGAATTCAATAAAAAACCTGGAATTAAGGAACTATGGATGACCATGATTGTCAATTGTCGGAAAACTCATCTGATTCATTAATGTTCTTTAAAAAAGAATATCTGCTGTCCTTACCCGGTCTGGCCTACATGTGACTCCAGAGCCACAGCAATGTGGCTGACTCTCAACTGCCCTCCAAGGACAACTAGGGATGGGCAATAAATGCTGGCCAGCCAGCGATGCCCATGTCCCATGAATGAATAAACAAAAGGAGGGCCACTGATACAGCCCACTCACTAGCGTAGGTTGCCCATCATTAGTCTAGATAAACATCAACCTGCCGCAACACCTTAATTTTGAAGAACAATAGAAGTTGCTGGAAAATCTGTGTAGATGAAATCCATTATGTTTTGTAACAAATTATTCAAGAATATGTTTCCTAACAAATTATTTAAGAATATCTATCTTTTCAAGATAAAAAACTCCAACATCTGATTAACATCTTACATCCTTTAGCACTGAGATCTGCTTGTTAAACCTTATATCCCACTGTGAGTCAACCTAACAAACAGGCTTTGCCTTAAATGCCAGTAAATATGTAATTGTGCTGTTCTATTGAATGACTATTAGTTTTAAGCTTTCAAATCACAATTAACTGAGAAAAAACGTAATATAGCTGCAATGATACCTCCTCACAGACTTCATCAGGATCACAAAAGGTACTTATTAACGACACGTAATACATTCCAAATATTTCTTAACAAGTTATAGAACATGTTTAATGATTTATATATTAATAGAACTATCATCAACTTCAAGTGGTCAAAACAAAGGAAAAACTGCACAAGAGGCCAGCCCACCAGCTGCCCTGGTCCCTACATGTCTTCTGATTGTCTTCTGCCCTAGACAGGACTCTACGTTCTGGGGTGGTTACCCACTCTCAGTCCCAAGCCAGGTTGTGTTCTTCTGTTGTGTTGCCCTTAAAGCGACAATCACCACAATCACTATCCAGTGTTGAAACAAAATGTCAGAGCTATTTGGCTCTGAATGCACCCTGCTATCCGGATATCCCTCTCTCCATGTAATATCTTTTCATTATCCGTACGAACACCACCACCTCCAAATTCCCCTCCAAGCCACTCAACATCCTGACTTGGAAATATATCGCCGTTCCTTCACAGTCACTAGGTCAAAATCCTGGAATTCCCTCCCTCGCGGCATTGTGGATCAGCCCACAGCATGTGGACTGCAGCGATTCATGAATTTAAAAAAATGATTACAATGAATTAATATTCCAAACCAATTGTAATGTTATTTCCCAGTCTTTTTCTGTATGTATATGTGGAAAAGTGATCATGCTGTACTGTTAACAATCCTTGCATTGTTAGTAACAATGGGAAAAATGCTCAATAAAAATGTTTTTTTTTAAATGCTGTAGCATCGAATGACACATCGGAAAAGGTCAGAAAGATTCAAGAATGAATGGAGTACAAGTGACTTGTCCATTCCACTTGCTAATTAAACAGAAAGGCTATATGTAAAACAACAGATACTAGGAAGTGAATTGTATATGTTAATGTAATCAAGAGATTCTGATCAATAATGTGGAGAATAATGGATAACTGACACTAAGTTACAGGCTACAAACTGATCATTGGGTTAATGGTCAATTTACAGAGTAGCAAAACTGCTTATGAGATAGCTCAAATGTCATTACAAACTCCAAGGGGTTCCCTATAAGTAATAGAAAGGCAACCTGTGGGAGTTTCTCTCAGAAAGGCAATTAATCGCTTGTCTTGCTAAAGAAAGGCAGTAGCAAAAGCTTCGGAACAGCAAATCAATGTAGGAAAACGTAAAGAAAATAGAAGGTTAAGAATCAGCCAAATGTTGGTATATAATTATTAAAATTTTGGTTAATATTCTCATCAGCAGGAAAATCACCATGTACCTCATTCCACGACTGTCGAATTTAAATCACCATTGTTTCATCTATTTCCTTGGCCTCGTATTTTTTTAAAAATTCTTCTTGTTCTTTTTCCCGAACATTTTTGTTTTTTCACTATAACATTATGCTAAAAGAGTGTGGGTCTGAAAGTTAGTTTGTTCAGAGGTTTAGTGCAATATTTAGGTTAACGTTTTACTCAATTTCCAGATCTTTTACAGGTATGAAGCAACATGGTTCCAGTAAATGAAGCACAAAGCCAAATTCTTTAATGTCATTAAATACAGTACAGCAACAGAGTACATAATCTTTCCACGGCCCTCAAACTGGATGCTGAGCCACCACCGCGAATGCTTCCCACCTATTTACAGGAACGCTTGCAGTTTACAGCTTAGCGAAGAGATCGGCCAACAGGAATCTGATGCTGGGGCTGGTGGGGAGTTGAATTGAAGCGGTTCCTTCCTGATAGAACACATTTTTACAACACATCTGTGAGCGGGATTTCCCGGACCTCACACGGCGTGTTTACCAGTAGCGGAGGCAGCTCGTCATTGGCCGCAAGGCGGATCCTATGCTCCCGCCAATGTCCATAATGTTTTACGTGGCTGGCACCTTCTGCTGCAAGGATCGCCCTGTCGGGGGAAGGCGGGGTAGTGGGGGGCTTGGGGAGGGGGCGGATTGGAGGTTGGGAGTGTAGGTCAAGCCTCAGGTAGGAGGTTGGGTCGGGCTTCAGGGGCCAGGGCTCAGGTCTGAGATCGGCCATCAGGTGGGGAGGTATTAGTAGTACTTTAAAAGAAATTCTCGAGTCTGTTGGTAAGAACCTTAACTCGAATGATCAATGTTTTTCTCCCACTTGATGGCCTTCCTGCCTACAACACCTAACTGCTAATTGTTAAATGTTAACATTCGTATTGTTACTTATTACAAACATTTACAATCTATATAAACACATCGGGCGGAATTTTCCAATTCCCGTGGCGGGTGGGACACGGACCATGTAATGGTCTGTTGACTTCGGGCAGTATTTTCCCGTCTTGGGGCCAGCGCGGCTAGAAACCCTTCCCATCCTGTTAAATTATATCATCCCAGTAGTAATGCTTCAGTTTTGTCTCCCAGCCCCTCAGCTGGTTGGAGTGTAAGCTACACTCCAAGCAACTTTATTCTGCAGCCCAAGTTGCCCCCGACTTTGCTATTTAACTGTAAATAATATAAAATCAAAGAATACTAGAATAAGGGTAAATGGATTACAATAAAACGGACTGAAATATATGCACACCCATTAGTCCAAATATCTCCCAACTCCTATGGGCAGCACGGTGGCACAGTGATTAGCACTGCTGCCTCACAGCGCCAGGGACCCGGGTTCGATTCCCAGCTTGGGGCACTGTCTGTGCGGAGTTTGCACATTCTCCCCGTGTCTGCGTGGGTTTCCTCCGGGTGCTCCGGTTTCCTCCCACAGTCCGAAGGCTCTGCTGGTTAGGTGCATTGGCCATGCTAAATTCTCCCTCAGTGTACCTGAACAGGCACCGGATTGTGGCAACTAGGGGATTTTCACAGTAACTGTGTTGCAGTGTGGATGTAAGCCTACTTGTGACACTAATAAATAAACTTTAGGTTTTAAACTCACTACCTAAAGACTTCACTTGGCCTTGACTGCCCGAGTACAATGGAATTAAATAGAAGAACAACAAAGTAGTATTTTAAAAGAAATTCTCGAGTCTGTTTTAAGAACCTTAACCTGAATGATCAATATTTTTCTCCCCCCCCCCCCCCCATCCCCTGCTTTTAATTGTCCCAACATCTTTAAGTCTTGCCTAGTCATGCACTATTTAGCAGCTGATGAAGCAACTATGACAAATTTTTCCTTGGCAGCTGTGATAGACACCTTTCATCTTCCCTTGCTCCCCAAACCTTACTTGGCTTTCTGCTTTCCTTTTCATTTTTAGTTAGTCAAGGAGAAAATCCTCTTCTGAAGCCTTGTCACTGTGGTAAATATTACTCTTTTACCAGAGTAGCTAATGCTATGGTCATTGGGAGCAGTTACAAGCTTCAACATTGGAGTATTATGTTGTGTAGTCTGCAGAGGGAACTGTGCACGAACTGAATAATCCGGTTCAATTTCCACAGAGCACAACTCATTGGCTGTATTCAGGTACTACAATGACATTCCAAGAAGAGATTGTGATTGAAATCCTGCCCGCTGGCATGAATCTGGATGCCACAACAATATAATCAACAAGTTAATTAAATATAATATCTCGCCTGTGTTCAAAAGGAGGATTTTCAGCTGGTCCAAGATAAAAGAGTTAAGAGATTTCACACTGTAAACCAGTAGTAATTGGATCTGTAAGTGGTAGCAACCACACTTTGGTAGAGTTCAATGGTTCAATTAAGATTTTGTCTTGCGAGCAGCTACACAGTCCAGTTCACTTGAAAGCAAAATGTTACCAGGGGACATTTAGAATATCTCCTATTGCCCATGTCTTACGTTCATTAATTTTAACCATTGATTCTATAGAATATTTCCAATCTGCAATTGCTAGAAGAACAGCGATATTACAGCTCTATTATCTATTTGTCACAAGACACAATGAGAGAAGTTTTGTCAAATTCTTGACAAAGCTCCTGTCACGGGGAGATTAATGCTCGCCAGTCACTAAGTGCACAAGCACACAGAGCGAGAGCAGCCTGGCTGAAGTGGCTGCGAGAACTTATCGTAGGTGTAGTCGGGTGAGGGAACTTTGTCCAGGAAAAAATCATGGTTTGACTATTTTGATTTTGTTTTTAAATTAAATTCACATTTTGAAGTTTTCCATGTGTAAACCACAGCACGTGACTATGATACATTTGGGGTATATTTCAGGGAGCCCTCCAGAATGATCCAGACACCAGAACCTTATGCCAAGGTGTGTTCAATAATGGTCCCACAGCTATTAATGTACTACTCAGGGAGGATGTAGCTGCACAGAGGTGTCATCAGCCCCCTGGAAGCCTTCCTTTGACATTCCTGGACTGGTGGAATGGTGACTGGAGGGACAAATGGGAATTTGGATGAATGCATTGTGGCAGATGGCAGTGAAACTTCCAAAGACTTGCAGGGGGCATGGTGGCACAGTGGTTAGACTCGAGTCTGCATGTTCACCCCGTGTCTGCGTGGGTTTCCTCCGGGTGCTCCGGTTTCCGCAGTCCAAAAGACGTGTTGGTTAGGTGCATTGGCCATGCTAAATTCTCCTTCAGTGTACCCGAACAGGTGGCAGAATGTGGCGACTAGAGGATTTTCACAGTAAATTAATTGTATTGTTAATATAAGTCTAATTGTGACAAATAAATAAACTTTACTTTTTCAAAGAGGATCACATACCAGTTACATATTGATGGAAGATGGGCTTCTTGCTGAGGAAAATTGCTGACTTGCCCTTTAATGCCCTGATAATGATGTGTACATTCAATGATGTGCCATTCACACAGGATGCCAGCCACCACTGAAAAATCATACAGCTTGTTCATTCTTGGTGTCCACTGATTAAAGCTCAGGTTAAGAAGGCATTAGTAACCTGTGCTCTTCAGGCTGGGAAAGGTGGGTGACATGTCCTGCAGCAGTTTGGAAGAAGCCTGAGGTGGGGAGTTCTGGATGGAAGTTCAGATGAGCCACTGACGAAGCACAGGTGTATAAGAACACTGTGAGAGTGAAGCACTGACGCACAATTCCCCTGGTCTAATAACAACAACTTGTAATTAAATTATGGAACATCCCAAGGTCCTTCAGAGGTACATAATGAAACAAAATATGACCCTATGCCACGTAAGAAAATATTAGTGCAAGTGGTCAAATGCTTGGTCAGAGAGGTAGATTTTAAGGACAATATTAAAGGTGGAAAGTGAGATAGAGAGGCAGAGAGATTTAGGAAGGGGATTCCTGAAGTTAGGGCCCAGCCAAATGAAGGTATGGTAATTAATGGTGGAGCGATTAAAATTAGAATAGAATAGAATAGAAACCCTACAGTGCAGAAGGAGGCCATTCGGCCCATCGAGTCTGCACCGACCACAATCCCACCCAGGCCCTACCCCCACATATTTTACCCGCTAATCCCTCTAACCTACACATCCCAGGACTCTAAGGGGCAATTTTTAACCTGGCCAATCAACCTATCCCGCACATCTTTGGACTGTAGGAGGAAACCGGAGCACCCGGAGGAAACCCACGCAGACACGAGGAGAATGTGCAAACTCCACACAGACAGTGACCCGAGCCGGGAATCGAACTCAGGACCCTGGAGCTGTGAAGCAGCAGTGCTAACCACTGTGCTACCGTGCCGTGCACATTTGGCCTGAATGGGACAAATGAAGTATCCTGGTGTTGCATTGGCTGGTTGGGCAGTGTGATATCAGAATAGTGCACGTCGACTGACTTTTTTTTATTCATTCGTCGGACATTGGACATCGCTGGTTGGCCAGCATTTATTGCCCATTCCTAGTTGCTGTAACAGGCCCTTCAGAGGGCAGTTGAGAGTCAACCACATTGCTGTGGCTCTGGAGTCACATGTAGGCTAGACCAGGTAAGGCCAGCAGATTTCCTTCCCTAATGGACATTAGCAAACCAAATAGGTTTTTCCGACAATCTGACAATAGTTTGATGGTCATCAGTAGATTCTTAATTCCAGATATTTTTTGTTGAATTCAAATTCCACCACCTGCCACAGCGGGATTCGAACCCAGGTCCCCAGAACATTAGTTTCTATATTAATAGTCTAGCGATAATACCACTAGGCCATTGCTTCCCCACTTCTGGTGCACACTGAGAACTCTCCGGTCCTTTTAATGACAGAACACATTGTGGACCACGCAGGAAGCAACCAGCCATGCATCATGCCCCAGATAAGTGGCACTAGTCTCCCATAGCACTGCTCGAGTAATTTCACAACCTTATTTTTCAGTTGGTTCATTCCCTCTTTATTTTCCTAACCAAAAGATACCAGTTCACACTTATTTATGTTCCGTTCATTTCCTAATTAAACCTCCATTCTGCAAGTCTATTAATGTCTTGCTGCATTTTATTACCTGCATTAATTACACCCCCCAATTTAATTTCACTCACAAATTTTGAACTAACGCAGGAGATTTTATGCTTTAACATTGCATTGTACCAAGTTTTTCTGAAGGCGATTGCAAAATCTTGCCCTTAACTTTTCCTTATTCTGAAAACCTCTTAATTCTTTAATCCCATGAATTAAAATACTTAAAGTAACAGGGGCCCCAAATTTGACAATCTGTGGGTGGTTTCTGTAGAATATGGGGTTAAAGGTTCTGCTAATGCGACAATGATGTTAACGATGGTGTTATGACATGGCTGTCAAATGACCAAGCAACTCCAAGAGAGCAAGGCACGGAATAGTCTGTATCCAAAAAACCATATACTTACCACGAGGTCTTTGCAAATGCTTCTTAATAAATAGTTTCAAGAAAAACTATACACTGATTATCTCACATCATCACTCATAATATAAACAAAACTTCCTCCATCCCAATAAACTGCTCCTCCCCCCCCCCCCCACCCACCCCCCCCCCCCCCCCCCCCCCCCGCCAGATCATCCTCCACTCTTCTGCCATTCCCCCACATTATGATCGAACACCTCCTCTTCCCCTTGTGGCCTGCTTGATATCCCAAAAATTCATACCTCCTTTCCTTCCCATTCCAACCAACCCCCATCTTCTAATCAATCCTATCCCCACCCCTGTGGCTACGGTTGTCACTGAGCAGTCTCCAACTGGAGCACTCAGCTTGCCCATCAGACTGGCCTCCAGGCAGGGACCCGATCAGTGATGTTACCGAAATGCCAGGGGGCTGAAACTACATAGAAGGTGCAATTCTCGCAAAAAATGCAAAGTGTCAGAAAACTGGCATGTTTCTTCTCAGAGAAATAAGCAGGATTTCCAATGAGATCTTCCCACATTTTGCCTTTTCCTTTGAAGGAGTGTATTTTGTGCTGTACTTGTGAGGGGTGAAGCCTTAACACACTAGCAAGCCCAGCTTCACAGGTATTAGGACGCCCTGTAAAAAGGGGGCTCCAAACTCAAATTGCATTTAAAGACTCCCTCCCCCCACTGGAGGCCCCGCCACAATGTTCGGTAGCATAGCCCTCCCCTTCAATGTTAACTGACGTTGGGGCCCTCCCAATGGGCTCCGCCCCTTCAGGCGCCATCCCCTTGTCAGCGCAAGGTACTAGGGGTCACTTCTCTACCATGTCCCTGACACACCTGGGGGGCTGCAATGGCCTTTGAGCTCCCTGGCATGGTCATCGCGTCTGGTCTCCATTTGTGGAGACCAACAGTGATTGGGACGGGACGAGAGTAACATCCTTGCGGGATGTTTTGCTAGTGCTGTTGGGAGGAGTTTAAACTAATTTAGCAGAGGGAGGGGACACAGACTGTTAGCAGAATAAGGGCATGGAATCATACAGCAAAACAAACAAGTGAGAGGGAGTGCAGCTGTATTCAGTCTCAATGGAGTAAGGCCAGGCTGGATAGCCTCTAACGCCAGGAGTATTGCAGGTAAAATGGATGAATTGGGGGCAATGATTGACACGTGAAAGTGTGATATAGTAGCCATCACAGAGACATGGTTGACGGAAGGACACAATTGGCAGCTCAACATTCTGGGATATAGAGTCTTCAGGTGAGAGAGGAAAGGAAGTACAAGAGGGGGAGGCATTGCAGTATTAGTTAAGGAGTCAGTTACTGCAATAAGGAGAGATGATATATTGGAGGGGGCATCAAATGAAGCTTTGTGGTAGAGCTTAGGACTAAAAAAGGGGCAGCCATATTATTAGGTGTTTATTATAGACCCCCAGATTGTCAGAGGGATATTGAGCAAATATGTGCTCAGTTTGTGGAGGTATGTAAAAACAGTAACAATAGGGTTATTATATTAGCTGATTTCAACTTTCCCAACATTAACTGTGATATACATAGTGTTAAGGGCTTGGATGGAGTAGATTTCTTGAAATGTGTACAGGATAATTTTTAAAATCAACATGTGGAGGGTCCAACAAGGGAATGAGTTGTGCTGGACCTGATTCTGGGGAATAAAGCCAGACAGGTGGTTGAGGTGGTGGTGGGGAAGCATTTTAGTGATAGCGATTTAAACTTGGCACAATTTAAGCTTGTTATGGGGGACAAGGAAAAAGCTGCAAAAAAAAATTTTGGATTGGGGGAGAGCAGATTTTAGTAAAATAAGACAGGATTTGGCCAAGGTAGACTGGGAATAGCTACTAATGGGAAAATCTACAGAAGAGCAGTGGGGAGCATTCAAAAACAAAGTGGGGAGGGTGCAAGCCCAGCATGTTCCTTCGGAGGTGATAGGTAGGAATAACAAGCCCAGAGAATCATGGATGACCAGAGATATTCAGGGTACAATGAGAAGGAAAAGAAAGGCTTTCAAAAAGTACAAGGGAAGCAAATCAGTGGAGGCATTAGTGAGGTATAGAAAGTACAGGGTGGAGCTTAAGAAAGCAATTAGGAATGCAAAGAGGGGATATGAGAAAGCTCTGGCTGGTAAAAGTAGGGAAAATCCCAGGATATTCTAAGTATATCAATGGGATGAGGATAACCAGGGAAAGAGTAGGGCCCATTAGAGACGGAGGGGGCAATCTGTGGATGGAGCCAGAGGATATTCATAAAGTGTTGAATGAATACGTCATATCCATCTTCTCCCAGCAGAATGAAAACAATGGTATGGAATTCATGGAGAGGGACTATATGGTTCTTGAGCAAATTGACATAGGGAAGGACAAGGTATTGGAGATGTTGGCAGCTTTAAAAATGGATAAATCTTCAGGTCCAGATGAATTGTGCCCTAAGCTGCTGTGGGAGGCAAGGGAGGAGATTGCAGGGGCTCCTGGGCAATTCCTCTCTGGCCACAGGGGAGGTGCCAGACAACTGGAGAACAGCTAATGTGGTTCTGCTATTTAAGAAGGGTTGTAGAGATAAGCCAGGGAAGTACAGACCAGTGAGTCTCACGTCAGTGCTAGGGAAACTATTAGAGAAACTTCTGAAGGAGAGCATCTATGACCACCTGGAGGGGCAAAGCTTGATCAGGAATAGTCAGCATGGCTTCGTCAGAGGGAGGTCATACCTAACAAATTTGATTGAATTTTTTGAGGAGGTGACCAGGTGTGTAGGTGAGGATATGCAGTCGATGTAGTTAATATGGATTTCAGCAAAGCCTTTGACAAAGTCCCACATGGGAGACTTGGAAAGAAGGTAAATTCACATGGGATACAGGGTAATTTGATAAAGTGGATTCAAAATTGGCTCTGTCGTAAGAGACAGAGGGTGATGACAGAAGGCTGCTTTAGCGACTGGAAGCCTGTGTCCAGTGGCGAACCACAGTATTGGGCCCCCTATTATTCATCATTTATATAAATGACATTGATGACTATGTGGGGGGATAGGATTAGTAAATTTGCAGATGACACAACATTGGATGGATGGTCAACAGTGAGGCAGAGTGTCTTGGGCTACAACAAGATATAGAAGGAATGATCAAATGGTAGATAAGTGGCAGATGGAATTTAACTCTGAAAATTGTGAGGTGATACACTTTGGAAGGAATGACTTGACAAGAAAGTATTCAATGAATGGTAGGACAGTAGGAAGTTCTGTGGAACAGAGGGACCTTGCTGTGTTTGTCCACAGATCTCTGAAAGCAGAATAGCATATTAGTAGGGTGGTGAAAGAGGCATATAGGACACTTGCCTTTATCAATTGAGGCATAGATTACAAAAACAGGGAAGTAATGTTGGGGTTGTATAGAACTTTGGTGAGGCCACAGCTAGAGTACTGTGAGCAGTTCTGGTTGCCACATTATCAGAAGGATGTGATTGCACTGGAAGGGGTGCAGAGGAGATTTATCAGGATGCTGTCTGAGATGGAACATTTAAGTTATGAAGAGAGGTTGAATAGGTTTGGGTTGTTTTCGTTGGAGTAGAGAAGACTGAGGGGCGACCTGATCAAGGTGTAGAAGATTATGAGAGACGTGAGCAGAGTGGACAAGGAGCAGCTATTTCCCTTATTTGAAAGGTTAGTCACAAAGGAACATTGGTTCAAGGTGAGGGGCAGGAGGTTTAGGAAGGGTGTGAGGTAGAACCTTTTTTTACTCAGAGGGTGGTGCCAGTCTGGAATGCGCTGCCTGGGAGGATGGTAGAGGTGGGTGGCCTCACATCCTTTAAAAAGTATCTGGATGAGCACTTGGCACATCATAGCGTTCAGGGCTATGGGCCAAATGCTGGCAGATGGGATTAGGTGTTTCTAATGGGTCAGTGCAGACTCGATGGGCCAAAGAGCCTCTTCTGCACTGTGTGATTCTATGATTCCCGCCAGCTTTAAATGGTGGAACATATCACTTTTCCGGGAGATTTGGCGTTAAGCCGATCCTGAATATTAAAATGTATTTAAATGAATGGTAATCAGGATCCCACCTCCCCACACCCACCCTCCACCCCCCACCTACCCCCCACCCCTGCTGAGGGGGCTCCAGGAATATCACAAATCGTTTGGCACCTGGCACGTATCGTTTTTCAGACGACTCTCAGAATTTTCCCAACCAGCGGGATTTACACCAGGGCGCAATGGTGCCAGAAAATCACCCCCAGTGTGTGAGGGAATATCCCGAATTGCAAGTTCCCCGTGGCTCTCTGACTTTCCCTAAATACTCTCATGCAATGAATGGCAGCCATTTCACTGTAGGCCATAGATTCTTTCTGGTTTCAAATGATAATCCTGAAACGACAATATGATTTAATTATTTAACTTGGCCATTTTCCAATAGGATATTGCTAACCAAGCAGAACCTAGAATGTTCTTCCAAAATGCTTATCAGATAAAATTATATTTTTTTCCCTCAGCATGGCCAGAAGTCTCCGATGTTGTACCACCGCTGCCAGAGAGAACAAAGAATTTGGCGCTCAGCCAAATCTCCGTTCACAGCAGTGGGACTGGAGAATCCCAGACGTGGACGAGGTTGGAGAATTCTAGCCAATATGTCCATCAATGCACAGTTTTGATCCAAGTTGAATCATGAGATTGCCTGAAAATTTTCATGAACGTCTTTAGTTTGACATTACAAAAAGCAGTCAGGAGAACATTTCTACCTTTCTTTTGACTATCCTTCATAATTTTGTAGCTTTTTCCAGGAATGTACCACACACTGAGGAGATGAAGTAATTCACGTTTGGCTGCATGGTGAAGAAATGCAATGAGCTTACCTCGATTTCATCTGCTCCAGTAGGCTTTAATGGGTTACTGGGGCCCCTGACCCTCGACATACAAGTCTTACATACAATAGCTGACAGAAACCCCCGAGATGGTTTGATAGGATCAGCTGCACAGAAACCCAGTTAAAAATGGGCCGACCTGCCACCCAGCCTTAACCAATCCAGTGAAATCTACTTTGATGTTGAGCCACTGCAGCTGCTTGTGAATGGACAACCCCAGCAACTACTAAACCCAATATAAATGCAGCACATCACATATGAAGATCGGTAATGCATTATTACCACTTACACGACAGACCCCTCAAATTACTGAATGGGATTACATTGATAAACCCCACCTCTCTCACTCATGGACAAACAAACACACATTGCACACTGGCAATTTTGCAGATGATCAAACATTTCTAAGTTCCTTGGCACCACAGTGGCACTGTTTAGCACTGCTTCCTCACAGCTCCAGGGCCTTGGGTGACTGATTGTGTGGAGTTTGCACGTTCTCTCCGTGTCTGCGTGGGTTTCCTCAGGGTGCTCCAGTTTCCTCCCACAGGCAAAAGTGCAGGTTAGGTGGATCGGCCATGCTAAGTATCCCGAGATGTGTACGTTGGATGGATTAGCCATGGTAAACGTATGGAATTACAGGGATAGGGCAGGAGAGAGGGCCTGGGTAAGATACTCTGTCAGAGAATTGGTGCAGACTCGATGGGCTGAATGGCACTGGAAGAGTTCTATGATTCTATGATTAAAGTGTTGTCTGTAGACATCTTGGAGTTATAGAAGTAATCCAGCAGAAAAATAGAAAAATGAAGCAATAATGGAGCGGACAAGGGTGAGAAAAGCAAATTAACTTAAACGTTACTCCCTGTTTAAGCATGGCACATAATTTACTTCTGTTGATTGGGGAGTGCAATTTTTCATTCTGATGCATTGCCAGAATGCAGAAGCTGTTGGTTCAACATCAGAGTTCTCTCTTATTGTTTGTACTTCAAGGGACACTCGAAACAGATTGACAACAAATCGCCAACTCTGCCTCACAAGGATTAATGTCTTGATTACATCAAAACAAGTTGGAAGAGATACATTTTACTACATGCAGCAAGTCATAAATCACACGTTGAAAATTAATTCATGAATCAATTTGTAGAGTTCCAAATGCAGCACTATCCATGTAGAGAAAACACATTTTTAACAGCTTGACTCTAGTTCAATCACTAAAAAATGTAGCACAGAACTTGGCATTTTAATTAAACTAATTCATAACCAGAAACGCTATAACCGGCACAACAGCAGTCTTTATTTTACCAGGTCATTAAACCTGACAATCTATTACTAAACTAATTGGCATCATGAACATAACTGCAAATTTATGGTTGTGTCATTTCATAAATATCCTGTATAATTGTTTGTAGTCCCATTTCAAAACAAGCTATTTCACTCCAAGCTCAAAATTATTAATGTTGCATTAATGGAGGAAATCCGACAGCAGGCCAAATCAAGTCTTTGATTGCTGTGTGATCTGCTACTCCATCTTATAAATCCAACATTTCTGATGCAGAAAGGAAGAGAATACTTGTGTGGTGTCGAACTGTTCAAGTTAGATTCTTGAAAGGCAACTGAGGGACATCTTGTACAATGATACATCTTACAATGATGCATTAGCTTCAATCCTCCTTTGAAGTAATGTTTTTGACAACAGGGGTTGGGGAACAGAACATTTTCCTTTAGCTACATGCATTCCAATCTCAATTATAATTCAGTTCTTTCGCACTGTCCTCATAGAGTATCTTTATTCTTAGCTTCTGAAGAGGTGCCCTCGCTGAAAAAGCCCTCACATCTATTAACGTGGGCCGGATTCAAACTGAAGTCTCAGAAATGAAAGGAGAGTTTAATAACCCACTACAGGGCTATGTCACCACTCCCCTCTTCTGCGCTTCCTGGATGAAGTGCGCCTGAATATAGGACAGAATCATTCTTAAGTTTTATTATTGATATAACAATACCACCCGACAGAAAAAGTTCCACGAGAAAGGCCAGTATGACTCCTTTTGTATTCTGCCCATGATTCACTAATCAGGCTGGTTATAAATGATATGAGGCAGGTCTGAAATCAATTTTTACTTGTGGTCTACAATGCGGTCATCAAGCTTATTCTATTCAGAGTTTTGAACTACAAGCTATGAGTAGAGAAAAGGAATTAGTTCTACATAACCTGCTCATATGGGAATTTGTCATGAGATTAATTCTGGGTGGGTGGCTGAGGGGGTGCGAGCGATAAGATGAGTTGGAACACTGCTACGGAAAACAACGCTGGCTATTTTAACTGCTGGGCTCAGTAACAAGCCGCTAGCTAAACTATCTCTGGATAATCTTTGGTTCAGGGCTGTCTCTGCCTCCCAGCATTCAGGGAAATGTGGGGCTGGGAATTCTGGAATCGTTTGGGATGGAAGATGGAAATCCAGGAAAGGCATGGTCTAACTTTCCCCTTGTGGTGCCTGAATGATCCCACAGGCTCTGCCAGGCTCCACGAAGGAAGGTAACAACAAAACTTATCTGATTGGGCCTCATCACCTTCCTGGCAGGTTCTGCTATCCTTTAGAACATAGAACATAGAACATTACAGCGCAGTACAGGCCCTTCGGCCCTCGATGTTGCGCCGACCAGTGAAACCAATCTAAAGCCCATCTAACCTACACTATTGCAATATCATCCATATGTTTATCCAATGACCATTTAAATGCCCTTAATGTTGGCGAGTCCACTGCTGCTGCAGGGAGGGCATTCCACTCCCTTACTACTCTCTGAGTGAAGAACCTACCTCTGACATCTGTCCTATATCTATCACCCCTCAATTTAAAGCTATGTCCCCTCGTGCTAGCTATCACCATCCGAGGAAAAAGGCTCTCACTATCCACCCTATCTAATCCTCTGATCATCTTGTATGCCTCTACTGAGTCACCTCTTAACCTTCTTCTCTCTAACGAAAACAACCTCAAGTCCCTCAGCCTTTCCTCATAAGACCTTCCCACCATACCAGGCAACATCCTAGTAAATCTCCTCTGCACCCTTTCCAATGCTTCCACATCCTTCCTCTAATGCGGCGACCAGAACTGTACACAATACTCCAAGTGCGGCCACACCAGAGTTTTGTACAGCTGCAACATGACCTCCTGGCTCCGAAACTCAATCCCCCTACCAATAAAAGCTAACACTCCGTATGCCTTCTTAACAACCCTATCAACCTGGGTGCCAACTTTCAGGGATCTATGCACATGGACACCGAGATCTCTCTGTTCATCCACACGACCAAGTATCTTACCATTAGCCCAGTACCCTGTAATCCTGTTACTCCTTCCAAAGTGAATCACCTCACACTTTTCCGCACTGAACTCCATTTGCCACCTCTCAGCCCATCACTGCAGCTTATCTATGTCCCTCTGTAACCTGCAACAACCTTCCGCACTGTCCACAACTCCACCGACTTTAGTGTCATCCGCAAATTTACTAACCCATCCTTCTACGACACCATCCAGGTCATTTATGAAAATGACAAACTGCAGTGGCCCCAAAACAGATCGTTGCGGTACACCACTAGTAACTGAACTCCAGGATGAACATTTCCCATCAACCACCACCCTCTGTCTTCTTACAGCTAGCCAATTCCTGATCCAAACCATTAAATCACCCTCAATCTCATGCCTCTGTATCTTCTGCAATAGCTTACCGTGGGGAACCTTATCAAACGCTTTACTGAAATCCATATACACCACATCAACTGCTTTACCCTCATCCACCTCTTTGGTCACCTTCTCAAAGAACTCAATAAGATTTGTGAGGCACGACCTATCCTTCACAAAACCGTGTTGACTATCCCTAATCAAATTATTCCTTTCCAGATGATTATAAATCCTATCTCTTATAATCCTTTCCAAAACTTTGCCCATAACAGAAGTAAGGCTCACTGGTCTATAGTTACCAGGGTTGTCTCTACTCCCCTTCTTGAACAAGGGGAGATCATTTGCTATCCTCCAGTTTTCTGGCACTATTCCTGTTGACAATGACGACATAAAGATCAAAGCCAAAGGCTCTGCAATCTCCTCCCTAGCCTCCCAGAGAATCCTGGGATAAATCCCATCCGTCCCAGGGGACTTATCTATTTTCACACTTTCCAGAATTGCTAACACCTCCTCCTTATGAACCTCAATCCCGTCTCGTCCAGTAGCCTGTATCTCAGTATTCTCCTCGACAACATTGTCTTTTTCCTGCATGAATACTGACGAAAAATATTCATTTAGCGCCTCTCCTATCTCTTCAGGCTCCACGCACAACTTCCCACTATTGTCCTTGATTGGCCCTAATCTTACCCTAGTCATTCTTTTATTCCTGACATACCTATAGAATGTTGGGAAAACCAATGTTGGGAATACCTTTAGGCTGTTGGGAAAACCAACGCAACTTCCCTGCTCAGGCTGGAGATAAAGCTGCACTCAGAACCTGATTAGTTAATTAGGCAATGACCCAGTGGTATTATCTCTAGAGTATTAATCCAGAAACTCAGCCAATATTCTGGGGACCCGGCTTTGAATCCCTCCATGGCAGATGGTGGAATTTGAATTTTTTTTTAAATCTGGAATTCAGAATCTACCGATGACCATGAAACCATTGTCGATTGTCGGGAAAAATCCATCTGGTTCATTAATGTCCTTTAGGAAAGGAAATCTGCTGGCCTTACCTGGTCTGGCCTACATGTGCCTCCAAGGCCGAATGGCCTTACTTCCGCTCCTATGTCTTATGGTCTTATGGTCTTATGGTTATTTGGCTGACTCTCAACTGCCCTTGGGTAACTAGGGATGGGCAATAAATGCTGAGATGCTCAAACATTTAAAGGATATCTTTGTTAGCTTTGAGCAGAAAACTTAGTTGTCCATCCAAGGAACTGCTGAAAAATTGCTTCCAGAGGATTTGAGAATTTAACATTCCTGTCAGGTTGGTCGGGTTGAAATTATTTCCACTCTGTTTTTTGAGTTCATTTTTCTTGCAGATTTTAAATTTCCTCGAAATTGTGTTATATTGATTGGTTGGTGTCTTTTACCTTTGCTCACAATATGTTTATCATATAACAGTTTATCATATAACCGCATGTATTGTTCTGCTGTTAAACTATAGTTATGCTGAATTTTCCCTTTCTTTTTAAGGTTACAAGTTCTAATTGCTTCATATAGACATATCCTAAGGTCTAAAGATGTGCAGGTTCGATGTATTGGCCATGCTATGCTAAATTGCCCCTTAGTGTCCAATGGTGTGTAGGTTTGGTGGATTACGGGTTACACGGATGGGGCCTGGTTAAGATGCTCTGTCAAAGAGTCGGTAGAGATTTGATGGGCGGAATGGCCTCCTTCTGCACTGTAGGCAGTTTTTGACTCTATCATTCATTAGAAGCCAAAATCTGACTGACATTAATTTTTGGAATATTTCTTCAGATGAGAATTAGTAGAATTTGATGATGTTTTATATTTAGAATAACCTCCGAAATGTGAAAGGCACAAATACTCTCACGTACATATGGAATTTAACTTAAAGCCAGGTCCATTCATTATGATGCAGTGATTTAGTAACATCATCCCACAGCTGTTAATCCAGGGGAGAAGGACACCAGCCAGCTCGTTTCATTTGTGAAGCATGAATAAATAATGGCCCAGAACCTTGGATCTCTGGGGTGGGGTAATACCTGGGAGGTACCCCAGAAGGACCTTGGGGTCCGGGTCCATAGGACTCTAAAATCGGCTCCGCAGGTGGAGGACGTGGTTAAGAAGGCGTATGGTGTGCTGGCCTTTATCAATCGAGGGATTGAGTTTAGGAGTCTGGGGATAATGATGCAGCTATATAAGACCCTCGTCAGACCCCACTTGGAGTACTGTGCTCAGTTCTGGTCACCTCACTATAGGAAGGATGTGGAAAAGATTGAAAGGGTGCAGAGGAGATTTACAAGGATGTTGCCTGGATTGAGTGGCATGCCTTATGAGGATAGGCTGAGGGAGCTCGGTCTTTTCTCCTTGGAGAGATGAAGGATGAGAGGAGACCTAATAGAGGTGTATAAGATGTTGAGAGGCATAGATCGGGTGGACTCTCAGAGGCTTTTTCCCAGGGTGGAAATGTCTGCTATGAGAGGACACAGGTTTAAGGCGCTGGGGGGTAGGTACAGGGGAGATGTTAGGGGTAAGTTTTTCACACAGAGGGTGGTGGACGAGTGGAATCGGCTGCCATCAGTGGTGGTGGAGACGAACTCAATAGGGTCTTTTACGAGACTCCTGGATGAGTACATGGAGCGTAATAGGATGGAGGGTTATAGGTAGATCTAGAAGGTAGGGATGTGTTCGGCACAACTTGTGGGCTGAAGGGCCTGTTTGTGCTGTAGTTTTTCTATGTTTCTAAGATGTGCTGGGGGACTCCCCTGAAGTTCTCACAGAGAGACTGCATACGATTTGTCCGGGATGTTCAAACTTATGATAGGCAGTTAACCTGCACGGGGCACCATCCAATACTCCAATTTAAATCGGAGACTTCGAATGCTTCTAACTCTTAGCAGAATAGTCATCCAGGGAAAGTTAGAAGAATTAAAACTACTTCTAACTCCTGGTTAACTATAGTATTGACACCTCCCAAGCTGCCCACTGGACTCTGACTACTCTCTCAACCTCACAATTACTCTCCCATCCCCCCGACCATCCTCCCAACCCCTGACAACCTTCTCGGCCCCCGAATACCCTCCCATTCCCCGAACACACCACCCCAACTGACCACCCGACTTTTCGCACCCAATCCCCCTGCATGTCCTATCTGACCTAACCCACTCCTGACTCATCCTACTCACTTACTCCACATGCTTCCCTGTGACTTCGCAAAGCGACTGGGATCTTTAAATTTCCCTGTTTCATAGCAACTAGTGCCGCAAAAAGAGGGAGGGCGCGATCTTACGGCCCGTTCACGTCACGCTCCCGCTGCAGCGAAGATGAGAATTTGCGACAAGCCAAACCTCCTTTCACTGCAAGGATGGGAAAATCCAGCTGGCGTGAGCGATCGGAAAATTATAGCCGGAATCTCTCCAATTCCCCTGACGCTGCTGCACTCGACTGAAAGTCTCGGCAACCTGCCGGGCCTCAATTTTCCCTGAGTCGGGAACTCGGGTGAGAAATGTGCAGCTCCACTCCAGTGCTAAGTAAAAAGGTGCAGAGTGGCAATCTAACTGTGATTGCCACTCCTCCGACATTTTGGCCCCAGGTATAATTTAAAATGCAGTGTCAGAAAAATCACCCGTGGGAAGCAAAGTGTTAAAAAGGTGAGAAAAGAAACATTATGGCATCAAAATCTAAAGTTATCCCGAAAAGATTAAAAAGAACAAGATACCCTCATCATTCAAGGAAACATAATTTGCTACTCGATTATAGCTTTGGCCTTCATCAGATAGTGAGCGATAGCTTTGAACAGCTAAATGACCAAGCAGCTTACTGCCTCATCGATTTTCTTTGTCTGAAGAGAGTGTGCATACCTGTACAGACTGAAAAATGGGCACTGGAACTCAGTAGTGTTTGACAACAAGCTTGTCCATTTTTTATCATACATGTGCGCAAGTACTCAAATTGTGAATACACTGTTTGCTGAGTACAACTCCTTCAAACTAGCTGAAAATAATTACCATGTTCCTGCTTAAGATGCATGATTAAGAAATTAATTCATAAGACTTCTCAAATTCACTCTTTAAAGTAACCTGCAATTTTAACCGACATGGCAACATCCTCACAGCATTTTCAGTGGCCTGTGCCCAGAATCAATCCCGTACCTTGGGCGGGATTTTCCAGCCATGCATCCCCCAAGACCGGAAAATCCCGCAGGAGATCAATGGACCGTTGCATGGTCCACCCCTGCCCTGCTACGATTCCCGTGGTGGATGGGATGGGAACATTCTACCTCTTGAGTCTATTGCCACCGTTGAACCTTATTCCTGGAGACAGCATTTGGGACTATGTTATTCATTATTCTACTATTCATTCGTGGGACATGGGCATCGTGGCTTGCCAGCATTTATTGCCCATCCCTAGTTGCCCGAGGACAGTTGAGAGTCAACCACATTGCTGTGACTCTGGAGTCACATGTAGGCCAGAGTAGGTCAGGATAGCAGATTTCCTTCCCTAAAGGACATTACTGACCCAGATGGGTTTTTCTGAAAATTGACAATGATTTCATGGTCATCAGTTATTCCTAATTCCAGATTTCTTTTTATGTTCAAAGACAGTGCTGCAACCTTATGAGTTGTATGTTATTTTTTGTGTCCTCCCTAATTTACAAGTATAAACTGGTGACTGCAGTAAGATACTGTATCATCCAGATCAAGAAACCTCAAGTAGAATCCTTGGTCTCAACTTGGCGATGCAACAGTTGGGTAGCACTATGCCTGAGTTATGCAGGAAAAATCAACCATTGACCAGTTCTGGAATATATGTATAAGCCTCATTTGTGATCAAACCACCAACATTATGTCACCAATTATACCTGCAGGTCTTACTACGTCAACTGGCAATGACCAAGGGCAACTGCTTCCACGGACTCTAGATTAGTTCAAGTCCGATGTACAGTTGTACCAGCTATCACAGGGCCATCTGCAGCAACTTCCACCAGAGGAATTTTATTGCAAGTAGCAACCAAGGTCACTTCATCCCTTGCTAGAACAATTATCATCAGCAATATCAGCCAATTTGCTGTTGAGAGATGTATCTGCTGAGAGACTGATGTATTGTTAGGCAGGGTGAGACCTCGCAATTCCTTTCCATACTCCTCCCATCAATAACAACAGGAGCGTGACAGAATTCCTCTTATTTTATCACTGCTACATTTTCTAAAACACAGTTAGATACTGATGTTATCCATGTGGGCTCTGTTTTACTCTAAAATATTGTTCAGCATTGTAAGAATGTGATGATCTATATGAGACCTAACATTATAGTGACCTTCAATGTCATTTTCAAATGTATATCTGTAAGGCTCATAACCACTCTATGGTGGATATTCTGGAATATAGCACTCTGACAAAGAATAGATATGAGAATGTTGATCAACTTTATTCCTCCCATCTTTTGATACTAGATTCAGCATGCTCCCTGAAGCTGCAGAGTAAATATAGCATCACAAGTAGGCGGCACGGTAGCACAGTGGTTAGCACTGCTGCTTCACAGCTCCAGGGACCTGGGTTCGATCCCCGGCTTGGGTCACTGTCTGTGTGGAGTTTGCACATTCTCCTCGTGTCTGCGTGGGTTTCCTCCGGGTGCTCCGGTTTCCTCCACAGTCCAAAGATGTGCGGGTTAGGTTGATTGGCCATGCTAAAATTGCCCCTTAGTGTCCTGGGGTCCGTAGATTAGAGGGATTGGTGGGTAAAATGTGTAGGAATATGGGGGTAGGGCCTGGGTGGGATTGTGGTCGGTGCAGACTCGATGGGCCGAATGGCCTCTTTCTGTACTGTAGGGTTTCTATGATTTCTATGAAGTAGACTTACATTAAGTTATGGTGAAAATCCCCTAGTTGTCACATCCCAGCACCTATTCGGGTACACTGAGGGAGAATTTAGCATGGCCAATGCACCTAACCAACACGTCTTTCAGACTGTGGGAGGAAACTGGAGCACCCGGAGGAAACCCATACAGAGACGGGAAGAGCATGCAGACTCCACACAGACAATGACCCAAGCCGGGAATTAAACCTGAGTCCCTGGCACTGTGAGGCAGCAGTGATAACCACTATGCCACGATGCTACCCTTGAAAAATGGTTTCTTGTGACTTTGTATTTCCCTTGACTGGCAACACATTGGGCCCGATTTTACCATTTTCATTCTAAGTGCTGAATCTGGGCGTAATCCAGATCCGACTTAGAAACCTGCTTTCAGGCGCCCCCATATGCACTCAGCCGAAAAAAAAAAATCACGGGTCCCATTCGCGCTGTGGGCGGGGATTAGCACGGCCAAAATGATCGGAACTCTGAACTGCGCATGCGCAGTTAGAAAAAAAAATTGAAAAAGCGCGCCCGTGTCAGATCGCTCCCGGGCCACAGAAAGCGGAGAAAGCGGCCCGGGAGCGAAAGGCGGGAGCAATGGCCCCCACAGACATCACTGTCCCCCGTATCCATCCCCCCCCACTACCCACGGACATCACTGTCCCCCTTATCCACCCCCCCACTAACCACACACATCACTGTCCCCCTTATCCACCCCCCGCTACCCTCACACATCACTGTCCCCCTTATCCACCCCCCCACTACCCACACACATCACTGTCCCCCTTATCCAGCCCCCCACTACCCACAGACATCACTGTCCCCCTTATCCACCCCCTCACTACCCAGACTGATCGCCACCCCTGCCCTCCCTCACCCCCACTGATCACCCGCAGAGTGGCAGCGGACCCCCCTGCCCCCCACCAGAGATCTATCTGACCACCCCCCCCAAGAGATCCATCTGCACCCACCCCCCCCACCAGAGATCCAAGTGCCCTCCCCTCACCAGTGAGTGATCGGGCCCCCCACCATCACCAGAGATACATCTTACCCGCCTTCGTCCCCCCATCCCCTCAGACAACAATCTGGCCTCACTCCCCCCCCCCACCCCAGAGAATGGTTTGGCCTCACTCACCGCCCCCCTCAGAGGAATATCTGACCCGCCTCCTCCTCCCTCCCCACCAGACAACGATCGGCCCTCTCCCCCCGCGCCCCCCCCCACACCCCCACCAGAGATACATCTGACCCGCCTCCATCCCCCCCCCTCACCAGACAACGATCTGGCCTCACTTCCCCCCCCCCCCCCACCACAGAATGATCTGACCCACCTCCCTCCTCCCCCCCCACCACTGATCTGAGTCAGAGAGCCGTTGGAAGCTCTGAACATGCTCTTCAGCAGCTGGAGCGCCCGATTCAGACTTTTATTTAGCAGGTCCATTACAGCGCGGTTCCGGATTGGCAAATGCGGTGGCAAAGGGGGAAATGCTGATAAAGTTGGGCGGGCAGTTCATTAACGCAATTTAAATACATGCAAATGCATTTAAATCGCCGTTGCGCCCGTTTTGGGCGCAAATTGAATCGCCGCCATTCCTGAGTTTCAGTAAAGTGGCAATCTGCACGAACGCGGGCACGGATCGCGTTAATGGCCTCACACCTAACTTTACCACATTTTCGTGCCCGAAAACAGGCGCGTCGCAATGGCAAAATCGGGCCCATTGTCTTGGTGTAGTCGTATTGAGAGGAGTCCACTGGTAAACCTGCGGATTACTTTTTCTCCGTTGCCACCATCACTTACTCCTCCGCACTCATTCACCGTAGACTACCAGTACCATCTCTTCAAGATCATTAGCCACATCCTATAGGACAGGGGTCAGCAACCTTTTTACCTGAAGAGGCTTTTAAAAATGTATATTTGCCTAAAAAAACTAAAGCTACAAGTCAAAAAATTGGCACTTCTGAACCAAATATTTGGCAGATTGCTAAGCATCTCCGATAGAATGGATCATTTTCATACACAATAAATAAAATACATATTTTTAATTTATGTATCAATGGAAAATAAATAATTCAATTAGACCTAACCGCCAATTATTGTGTTTTCTGGTAGTTTCTTTTGCAATAATCTCGTCAGTAAAGTCATCTTTTTAAAAATTCTACTTAAGATACATAAAACTGAGACAATTTTTTTAGCTGTTGAGTTTTATGATAAAAAACAGTTCTAAAAGCACATTGAGAATAATTTATCATCTATGCTTTATTGGAAGTAACAATAGTTTGAAAACTCAAATGAGTTGCATTATCCCAGTAACTATATCATGGCAAAATGTTTGTTTATAACATGATGTTTTTCACTAAAATATTAATTCGAAACCATAAAGTGCAGCAAAATAATTAGCCTTTTATCCCCACAATCGAAACACAACTCCTATATTTCTTAATTTTTTTTGGACTTCTTCATGTTAGTGTGATCCAACCAGAGAAGGTCGGGAACTGCAATGAAATATTAAAGAGTCACATCCAGTTCCCAGGCCACAGTTTGCACACCCCTACTCTAATATGTGTGCAGCTGTAGTGGTGTTCAAGCTGTTATGAGCTGTTGGCAGAATGCTCTTCTGAGCCTATTACGGCAGAAGATAAATATCCATTAAATTGCTTTAACGGATGTTTTCAAACAGCTTGCACTGCAACATTACCAGTGAAATGCTTGCACATTTGGTGGCATAATAATTGGTGGGTGCAAACAGTCAACCTTGCCACTCAAGCAAACACTCGATCTCCAGCTCAAGAGGTCATGTGTTTAAGCACCGCTGCGGAGACCTAGTTACATCGAATATCCAGCACAGGAACAAGCCATTCAGACAAACTAACCTGTGCTGTGTTTATACTCCACACAAATCTTCTTCCATTTCACTTACCACAACTTAGCCTTTCGGCTTACGTTGCTACTTGCCTTTCTCTGAAGTACTTGGGTGGAATTCTGCGACCGTTCGCGCCCCGCCACCGCTGCCAGCGAGAACGGAGAATTTGGTGTTCCGCCAAGTCTCCGTTCACTGCGGCGGGACAGGAGAATCCCGGCTGCGAGCGAGGTCAGAGAATCCAGCCACCTGTCTATTTTCCTTTCTTATAAAGTCTAAACTAGTTGCCTCAACCACTTTGTGTCGTAGCACATTCTGCATTTTAAACACGCTCTGAGAAAAGAAATTGCCCCTTATTATTGGAGGTGTTAGCAACTATTTAATATTTATGGTCCCTATAGTTTTGAATCCTCCAACAAGTGGAAACCTTCTCTCCGCATCTACCCTGTCCACCATATTCATAATTTAATGGCTTTTATCTGTTAATTCCATGTCTTCCCTTCTCAAAAAAAAATACACCCACTCGTTCAACTTTGGCAATAACTGTAATCTCAATCCTTGTAAATCTTTTTTTTACAAGTTTCCCCAGTGCTTCCATGTCCTTTCTAGAATTTTATGGTGGTCAAATTTGTGCACAGTGTTCTAAGTGCAGTCATTAAGGTATTGTAAAAGTTTTAAATAAGTTCACTACTTTGAATTCTATTTACGAGAAATGAATTTCATTACTTTGCTCGCATTTTAATTGCTTTGACAACCTACAAGGCTGTTTTTCGATCAATTTGTTTATGGGATATGAATTGCTGGAAAGGTTAGCATTTATTTGCACATCCTTAAATGCACATGAGAAGGTGGTGGTGAATTATTTCTTGTATCACTGCAGTCCTAGTGTGCACTGCACCTATGTGAAATTAGGATTCAACTCTAAGATTTTGATCCAGGTCAGTGAAGGAAAGGTGATATATTTCCAAGGAACCTTGCAAGGTGGATGGCACAGTGGCACAATGGGTGGCACAGTGGCACAATGATTAGCACTGCTGCCTCACAGCGCCAAAGACCTGGGTTCGATTCCCAGCTTGAGTCACTGTCTGTGTGGAGTCTGCACATTCTCCCCGTGTCTGCGTGGGTTCCTTCCGGGTGTTCTGGTTTCCTCCCACAGTCTCAAAGACGAGCTGGTTAGGTGCTTTGGCCATGCTAAATTCTCCCTCAGTGTACCCGAACAGGCGCCAGAGTGTAGCGACTAGGGGATTTTCACAGTGACTTAGAGTCATAGAGTCATAGAGGTTTACAGCATAGAAACAGGCCTTTCGGCCCAACTTGTCCATGCCACCCTTTTTTTTAAACCACTAAGCTAGTCCCAATTGCTCCCATTTGGCCTATATCCTTCTCTACCCATTTTACCCATGTAACTGTCTAAACGCTTTTTAAAAGACAAAATTGTACCCACTTCTACTACTACTTCTGGCAGCTTGTTCCAAACACTCACCACCCTCTGTGTGAAAAAATTGCCCCACTGGATTCTTTGTATCTCTCCCCTCTCACCTTAAACCTATGCCCTCTAGTTTTAGACTCCCCTACCTTTGGGAAAAGATATTGACTATCTAGCTGATCTATGCCCCTCATTATTTTATAGCCCTCTATAAGATCACCCCTCAGCCTTCCACACTCCAGTCTATTCAGCCTCTCCTTATGACTCAAACCATCAAGTCCCGGTAGCATCCTAATAAATTTATTCTGCGCCCTTTCTAGTTTAATAATATCCTTTCTATAATAGGGTGACCAGAATTGTACACAATATTCCAAGTGTGACTTTGTGGCAGTGTTAATATAAGCCAACTTGTGACACTAATTGATAAGCTTTAACTTTAAGCTTTAAACTTTAGGTGTTGCAGTACATCTTGTAGATGGCAGACAGTGCTGCCACTGTGGAGAAAGTGAGTGCTTAAGGTGGTGGGTAGGGTATCAATCAAGTGGGCTGTTTTGTCCATCTACAAGGCTCAAGTTCAGAGTATGATGAAATACTCTCCACTTGCCGGGATCAGTGCAACTCTAACAATGCTCAGGAAACTCGACACCACCCAGGACAAAGCAGTTCACATGACTGCCACCCCCATCCACCGCCTTCAACATTCATCCCCTCCATCAATGATGGATAGTGACAGCAGTGTGTACCATCTACAAGATGCACTGCAGCAGGTTACCAAGGCACCTCGACAGCACTTTCCAAACCCATGACCTCTATCACCTGGAAGGGCAAGGGCAGCTGATGCATGGGAGCAAAAAATGCATGTTTCCATGCCACGTGCAACTTCCCATCCAAGCCCCACTCCATCCTAACTTGGAACTACATTGTCATTCTTTCACCATTGCTGGATCAAAACCCTGGAACTCCCTCTCTACCAGCACTGTGGCCGTACCTACCTGGACTGCAGCAGTTCAAGAAGGTCATTCACCACCACCTTCTCAAGCGTTGTTAGGGACAGACAACAAATGCTGACCTAGCCAGTGGCTCCCACATCCCATGAAAGAATAAAAAGAACTACATTACCCTTGACTACTCTTTCCGTTACCTCTTCAAAGAATTTTTTCAGTTTAGTTAAACATGCCTTTCCGAATCCATGCCGACCATTTTAATTACTTTGCTGATCTTCAATGTTTCTTTTTAAACATTTTTGTTTGGGATGGGTGCATTGCTGGAAATGTTAGCATTTATTGCCCATCCCTAATTGCACGTGAGAAGGTTATGCTGAATATCTTGAATCGCTGCAGTCCTTGTGCTGTAGGTGCACCCAGGGTGCAGTTAGGAGGGAAGTCCAACATTTTATTTTCTGGCTCAAGGCACTCTTTTATCACTTCTTTCAGTTTAGAATCCAGTTTCATTCCTATTGCTGATGGTAAACTGACATCTGTAATTACCAGGCTTTCTTCCGCTACTCTTTTTGGATATAGGAACAACATTAGTTGTGCCAGTCATCTGGATACCCACTTTCTTACAGAATCTTTCTTTATGTATATATACAATGTAGCTGTTATCTCCTTCCTAGTTTTGAGTATGCATGAGTGCACGCCAGGCAGACCTGATGACACATCCTGTTTCAATTTCACCAGTTTGTCAATTTCTTTCTTCCTTTTTATCTCAACCGTATTAGTGTTATTTTAAGCTTATTATTTTATTGCCTTCGGGTAAAATAAAAGCCAAGTAGTTATTTAATACTTCTGCCTTTTCCCTATCATTATCTATGAGGCTTACTCATTTTGAATTAGCCCTATCCAGATTTTAATTCCCCTTTTGTTATTTATGCATCTGATGTGGTTTTTAAACTGATTTGATAATTAAAATTTTACTTTGCCTTCATGATCTTCTTTCCTAAGTTGTCAGCTGACATCTCAAGCGCTAAGGGTACCAGAGGATTGGTAAGATTAGAATCCCTACAGCGCAGAAGGAGGCCATTCAGCTCATTGAGTCTGCACCGACCACAATCCCACCCAGGTCCTATTCCTATAACCCCACATATTTACCCTCCTCATCCCCCTGGCACTGGGGGCAATTTAGCATGGCCAATCAACCTAACCTGCACACCTTTGGACTATGGGAGAAAACCAGAGCACCCAGAAGAAACCCATGCAAACACGTGGAGAATGTGCAAACTCCGTACAGACAGTGACCAGAGAATTGAACCCGCGGCCCTGGCGCTGTGAGGCAGCAGTGCTAACCACTATGCCATCATGCTGCCCGTTTAGTGTTAAAGTTATACTTGACTGAAAGCCAGGTTTCAAACTGAATTTCTACTATCTTTCATGCATCAACCTTCATTCCAACCTTACCTCCTGAATTCTGAAATTCTTATACTCTCGCTTCCATTATCTCTGACTTCTCAAATACCTTAGCCAACCTCCCAAGTTCCTCCCTTCACAGTCTCTAACTCAGCATTCACACCCTGTTCTATATTAATTCCCGCTAATCTTGTTAATCTTGTTCTTGATGACCACAAAAGTTGCTCCATCTCCTAGGCCACCAAAATGTTTTTTGATCTATTGTTGTTGCCTTGGGTTATTGTCTGTGTGGAGTTTGCACATTCGCCCCGTGTCTGCGTGGGTTATCTCTGGGTGCTCTAGTTTCCTCTCACACTCTAAAGATGTGCAGGTTAGGTGGATTGGCCATGCTAAATTGTCCCTTAGTGACCCAGGATGCGTAGGTTAGATGGGTTAGCCATGGGAAGTGTGTAGGTTTACGGGGATGGGATAGGGGTCAGGGCCTGGCTAAGGTGCTCTGTCAGAGAGTTGGTGCAGACTCGATGGGCCAAATGGCCTCCTCTGCACTGTAGGGCTCCTATGATACAAATCTCTCCATTATCTTCTCCACCTTAGTTCTTCAACATCATTGGATCCAAGGTCTGAAACCTACCTTACCTGCAGTGCTCTAACATTGAGCTTTTGTCTGTCATTTCCACCTGGGGTTCCTGCTCTGATGGGTGAGCTACAAGATGTTAAATTCAATTCTCTGGAAACTGCATGAACCATTAAGCCTTGCTTCCCCTCTCCCAGCCTTTTAAAGCCCCTTCCAAACTTTTCTTTTAACCATGCCATCTGACCTCTCTTCTTCTTCTCGATTTGGTTCATTTCCATTAACTTTGGTTATCTTCATTACATTAAAGACAATATAAAAATTATATTATTAATAAGAATTACTGCAAATATGAATGCACACAAAACAAGGGCTAGGTGACACTAGCCCTGAGATGGGAAGACTCCTGGCTTGTGCTTTTATTGATTTCATCAATAGTCTTAAAAGATTTCATTATAGATTTGCAAATTTCAAGCTCTACTCCAGTTCCCTTCTCTCCTATGTTATTTTATTATGCAATGACAGAAGTTATGTTCAGATGTTGTAATTTCAAGGAACATACACAGTGATAGACATGTGGCCAACCTGCAGCCACATTCTGTGCGAGAAAGTTAACCATGCATCATGTAGTTAAGTGGAATTACAACGATTTACTGTGTGAAGCTCTCTTCTAGACATATGTGCTAAGAGTTTCAATACGAAATTGTAGCTTTCAAATATGTGTCCTGTCCATGGAGATTGGGCAAACATGGTAAGCAGAGACAGATGGCCCATGGGCAAGTTTATAGAAGTTACAGGGGTGACATTTCAAAGCCTAGATCGTATGTTTATATAACATGTCACACTCTGTGAACTGAAGTGCGGAGAAATTTCTTCACCCACAGAGTGATGAATGTGTGGAATTCACTACCGCAGAAAGTAGTTGAGGTCAAAATGTTGTCTGATTTCAAGAAAAAATTAGATATAGCTCTTGGGCTAAAGGGGCGAAAGTATCAAGCGATGTGTGGGGGAGGGGAGATCAGGATATTGAATTTGATGATTGGCCATGATCATAACAAATGGTGGAGCAGGCTCGAAGAGCCGAATGACATACTCCTGCTTCTAGTTTCTATGTTTCTATGTTGCTGGTACAGGAGATTGTACTGGTGACAGTATGAATTCATGTCTACAGTAACTTCTATTCAAACCTACCTTTCGTCTTCCACAACAGCAGTTGTCAAGGTGATGTCTTGAGTAAGCACCTTGCTTAATTAAACCGAAACAGAATGAGTGGCAGCGAAGCCAATTATGGTGAAACGTTTTTTGAGGAATATTCTTCAATTAGTCTGCCCTCCACATGAATCCTAAAGGCCAGCTCATCAAGTCTGGCTGCTGAGGATCATACCCATGGACAGACAGGTTTGCTCTTCTAGTCATTCAAATTAGGCTCCAAGGAGCCATTGACTAGTGCCAGAGAGCTGCTGGAAAATGTCTATAATATTAATTATCACTACAACTTTTTGCTGATGAATTATGACCAAAGTAAATTACTAAGATATTCATGGAGAGTGAGGTGGGGGGGGGGGGGGGGCAGGGGAATGCTCGGGTACACTGAGGGCAAATTTAACATGGCCAATGTAGAACCAAAGCAAAGTTAACATATACCATTTTTTGAATTGTAAATCCGATCCAGTATATATATATACATATAAATTATTCAGTGTTCTCTCATCTTCACAGTTCTCGCCATGCTTTCTTTCTAATGCCACACACTATTCTCCTCCACTCGGTAAGATAAGTGGATCTCCCCTCAAGCCTTTGCCTATGGTACTCTGGAACAAACCACTAACGCATGAGGGTAGAGCTCTCTCCATGATCCTCTGCGCATACTCTCCACAATCTTTTGAAACCTACAAGAAAACATGGCCAGAATTCTCTGGTCTTGTACGTCTGCCGCCGCCGCCAGCGAGAATGGAGAATTTGGCACTCAGCCGAAACTCTATTCACTGCAGCGGGACCGGAGAATGCCAACCGCGAGCGAGGTCGGAGATTTCTGAACTATATTTTAGTAACAGATACAGCATCACAAAAATGGTAGTGATCCAGATTTTTTTCCAACATTATTTTCATGAGGCAGTCAGGATCAGGCAGTGATGGATTTGTAAACTGTTACAGTGAGAAGGCTTTATCCGCACTAATCACCATCTTCTATGGAGGCAGGGGATCAGAGACCTTTTCAAGCCACACTTATGTATTTGTCAATGCTTGATTGGAATCTGGAAATACTCTCGGCCACTATTGAGGATTGACCAATCAGTCTGACCTAGTAGTGGGCTTGGACGAATAATCGCGGACGAGATTCTCCAGCCCCCCAGCCGTGTGTTTCCCGTCAGCGGGAGGTGGCGCGTCGTTTGCTCGTGGCGAGATTTTCTGGTCCCGCCGCTGTCAATGGGAATTCCCACTGTCGTCACCTCACGCCGGCGGGAAGCCCGCGGGCTGGGACACGCTGCCGGTGGGACTGGAAAATCCCACCAGCGTGACTGGCCGGAGAATTCCAGTCAAAGGTTATGGGGAGAAAGCAGGATTAGGCTATTGAGTTGGATGATCAGCCATGATCGTGATGAATGGCGGAGCAGGCTCGAAGGGCCGAATAATCTCCTCCTGCTGCTATCTTCTATGTTTCTATGTTTCATATCACCGCAGCTCTCATTCTTCCCAGTGAGCTCCATATACCCTCCAAACTAATAAAAGATAGGATGGTTTCGGCAGAATAGTAGGACAAGCAATTTGAATCTGGCGAGTGTTTTGTGTGAGCAAGCTGAACACATTTTACTTCATTAAAATCCAGCAGCACTACTTTGTACACTTCAAGGCTTCTCTTGTTAAGCAGCAGCTAAGCTCAATGAGGAGACTACTTCAGGCAACTGTTAGATCTTTCAGTAGTTTGGAGAAGCTTAACCTTGATGCAGGATTTCCCTGTGCGTCAGACATCTCCAAGAGAAACGTTATACAATTTCCCACAGAAAAGCAGAAAACAGCAGATGCTGAAATTCTGAAATAAACACAGAAAATTCTGGAAATACTCAGCAGGTAAGACAGCACCTGTGGAGGGAAACTGAGTCACTGGGCGGAATTTGCATTGTCTGCACAGAGTGCTGGTTAAGGTGAGAAAACCAGCGTGCAGTTCGCAGGCAGCACAGCTGGGTTTTCGCTCCAGATAATCCAGCACTGCGCAGAGAATGCCACATTGTCAATACCATCACACTGGCAGGGCCAGAGAAAGCTGGCAGCCAAGAATCTTTGATCTAAAACACAAGAACAATCCCTGCCACCCTTCCTACACACACACGCACACACACAAATATGGAGATACTCCCCTCCCCCCCCACCCACAGACTCTGGAATATTCCCCAGCCACATACAAGGGGATCCCCCCAACCGATGAGGGGAAACTGCCCCTCTGTGGAACTCCCCTGAGGGCAGTGGAGGAGGGTTTGGCACTGCGATCTTCCAGCACTCTGTGGGTTTCCTCCGGGTGCTCCGGTTTCCTCCCACAGTCCAAAGATGTGCGGGTTAGGTTGATTGGCCATGCTAAAATTGCTCCTTAGTTTCCTGGGTGGTGTAGATTAGAGGGATTAGTGGGTAAAATATGCAGGGATATGGGGGTAGGGCCTGGGTGGGATTGTGGTCGGTGCAGACTCGATGGGCCGAATGGCCTCTTTCTGTACTGTAGGGTTTCTATGATTTCACTCTGTCAGTTTCTATGACAGCTCGGAGCTTTGCACTAGTAAGGGGTTGGAGCTGAAATTTGCTGGTGAAGCAGCTCCATTGTGCATGCCCCGATCTGCCAGTGAACAGGGAGACCTCCTCTCACCCCTTCCCTTCTCCCCCATCACCACTACCCTGCAGATATCGGACCCCCCCCCACCATCGGTGGCATCGTCACGCTGTTCCCTACACGCCCCCCTCCCCACCCCACCCCCCCCCCCCAAACACCAACACTGGTCGCTGGCATCAGGACCCTCCTGATGAATCGCTGGCACATACCTGACATGCACCTCCGTTATGACCCTCTCCACGACCCACCCCTGCATGGCTCCCGCCTGTACATAGCACCCCCCCCTTGCACGGCCACCCCCCTGCATTGCTCCTTCCCTTGCATGACACCCCCCCCATGTAGTGCCCCCCTCATAAGCTCCCTTTCATTGTGCATAGCCCCCTCCGCCATAGTCCCACTCTGGCTCCACCCCCACTTCGACCCAACCCCTTGGCACTGCCACAGGCACGCCGATGGTGCCCAACTGGGCACTGCCATGTGCCAACCGGCCACTGCCAGGGTGCCAGATGGGTACTTCAAGGGTGCCAGATGGGCACTGCCAGGTTGGCACTACCTGATGGGCACTGCTTGGCCATGCCCCCGACCACCCAGGGGCTTCAATGAACTCCGATCCCCCTGGCATTGCCATGGTGCCTGGACTCCATTACTGCAGAGCAGACGTCTCACTGGCAAGGAGGGAAGCATCCGGGAGGGTGGGAGAAGCTGTGCCGAACCCGGCAAGTACATTTAAAAGTTGCCAGTTCTATGTAAATAGACTTTGTGCCCGCAGTTCTCACCAGTAAAACGGGGCCGGGCGCAAATCGGATTTTTGGCTCTCACGCTTTCTTGCAGGCTTGCCACGCTGATCAACTTGCCCGGTGAGCTGGTAAGATCATGCCCATTATATTGTCTTGGGTGCTGACCTGGAGATGTTGTAAAGAGGGGTCAGAAGTGCACCTGTGCACTAGGAGCAAGCCTGCCTTTTTCCAAGAAATCACCTGACCAGCACGGTACTTGAGAGGGAATGAACTGTTTGCTTGTTTTGGACTGCAATCACTTTAATTCATGCGGCAAACATTTTGGCAAAGACAAGGAATTTGCTGGAAATCACATGACAGAGACAAGCTTTTAACTTTTGGACCTGTTTGAAATCAGTGAGTTTTGGGGAATAAACTGAGAAAGAAGGCTGCCGAATCCGTTCTCTTCCGGCCTTTACTGAAATGTTGTCTTGTTATTAACCTGCAGACAGATAATCATCATCTGAGCATAACTTGCCTACATCTGGAAGCCTACAAAGCTGAGGTGAGGAGAACTTCCCCAGCTCTCCTCCATGCCAAAACTCCATTGGTGAGAACCTCTAGATCCACTGAGTCCAGTGCCCCGCCATCACAAGAATCATAGAATCCCTACAGTACAGAAAGAGGCTATTTGGCCCATCAAGCCGACACCAACAACAATCCCACCCAGGCCCTATCCCCCACGTATTTACTCTGCTAATCTCCCTTGACACTAAGGGGCAATTTAGCATGGCCAATCAACCTAACCTGCACATCTTTGGAGTGTGGGAGGAAACCAGAGCACCCAGAGGAAACCCATGCTGATATAGGGAGAACATACAAACTCCACATAGACAGTCACCTGAGGATGGAATTGAACCTGGGTACCTGGCATTGCAAGGCAGCAGTGCGAACCACTGTGCCACTGTGTCGCCCACAAGAGGGAGCAGCAAATCGACAGCATCAAAACCCTGCGAACTTTATCCTTCATGGATATAAATGCCCATCCTCCAAAGCCAGGCTCTGCAAAGCCCCTATCTGTTTGTCCTTTCTTTGGCTGTTTGTATGGGCTGGGATTTATTTTTAAAAATGGGATATATAGTTATACTACCAGAGTACAATTGTGAATGCACCAGTTCTTGCGACTGGTGTTCAAAAAAAGTTTTGTTTTATAATAAAAAAGCATTCTAGATTTATTCCAAGAAACTTGGTTAATATATTTTATTATGGTTGAACGGCAGCAAAGGTAAATAATTGGCCATTTGGTGAGTGCATTAAATTTTTAATCTAATGGTGTGACTTATGGAGCAGTGGGGCTAGATCAACTGTGCACTCCTCCCATCCTGGTCATAACAATCCTATTGTCCTTCGTGCTGTGGGAGTAGACACACTGTGAGAGAATCCACTTATTGGCATCTCCATGGTGTAATCATTCCACTAAAATGGATGTACGAGAATCACTGAATACCAGGATACATATTGAAGAGAAGAGAGCTGATGCTGTGATGAGTACTCATCATTCCATATGCTTCCCCCAGCACATTTCCTCTTTGTTCAAACCGATTCTACTGTCCCCTACCGTCTCATCCAAAAGAAGATCGTGCTTCAAACCAACTCCAAATCATGCAGTGAAAATCGAGGAGAAAATGATAAACTGCAAATATTCAAGCTGTTATCGTGGTACAAAGATCTGCCTGTAGAAGCCTTGGAGTTTTCTTTTAATGCAAGTGATTGCTTTTATATTACATTGGGTCCTTATGCACTGTGTACGCCAGATATGAAGAGAATACAAAATCACTCCACTCTATTAATGCAGAAGGTATTACAGCAGAATAATGATATACTGCAGGTCGGGGATTTCTTTAAAAGTTCTTGTATTCCACGGCAATTATGTTAAATGTGCCTCGGGAATCGCTGAGTTTACATAGCATTTCAATCCTGTCATTGTTGAGAGGATAAAAATGGACCCAATTTCAGACTCAGGCCTGGATTTTCCAGTTTCCCCCATGGTAGATACAACTGGCCACTCACCTGTCCATTGTCTTCAGCAGGACTGTATGTTCCCGCCAATGGGAGGGGCTGGAAAATTCTAGCCTGAGCGTTGGTGTTCAGAGTGCGACTGGTTCTTAGGCACTGAGGCGTGAGTGCCAACATGGGAATTTGGCATTGGTGGGAGAATCTCTGGTAAATTATTAGAACCATAGAATACCTACTGTAACTTAAATTAAATGCATCAGGCACTGACCACCAAAGATGTGTGGGTTAGGTTGATTGGCCATGATAAATTACCCCTTAGTGTCAGGAGGGTAAATATGTGGGGTTATGGGGTTAGCACCTGGGTGGGATTGTTGTCGGTGCAAGCTCGATGGGCGAAATGGCCTCCTTCTGCAATGTATGGATTCTATGTTTCTATGACTTAGAACTTCAAAACGGCAAGCTAGTTTAGGAGCCCAATCAACAGAAACTGTCTGGCAGTGGCAGTTAGCTGTTCGTTGACTGAACGTGAATAGGTGTTAATCATTGCAGCAAGAAAAACACTTAGAAGTTGAAACTTGGATGGGAGTCAACACGCTCCAGCGCCTGTTTGGGTACACTGAGGGAGAATTTAGCATGGCCAATTCACCTAACCAGCACATCTTTCGGAGTGTGGGAGGAAACTGGAGCACCCAGAGGAAACCCACACAGACATGGGGAGAACATGCAAACTCCACACAGTGACCCAAGCCAGGAATCAAACTGTGAGGCTAACCACTGCACCACCATGCCACGCGTAGGATTTGGATGTCCTGGTACAAAAATAGCACAAGGTTATCATACACGTACATCAAGTCGTTAGGAAGGCAAATGGAATATTTATTATAAGAGGGATGGAGTCGGCAAGTCTTGCTACAGCTGTACAATGCATTGGTGAGACCACACTGGCTGTACTGTGTACAGTTTTTGGTCTCCTTATTTAAGCAGGGATATCCATGCATTGGAATCAACCCAAAGAAGGTTCACTAATTTGATTCCTGGGATGAAGGGCTTGTGTTATGAGAAAACATTGAGCAGGTTGTGCCTATGCACATGGAGTTTAGAATGAGAGGGGATCTTATAGACATAGATAGAACAGTACAGCACAGAACAGGCCCTTCGGCCCACGATGTTGTGCCGAGCTTTATCTGAAACCAAGATCAAGCTATCCCACTCCCTATCATCCTGGTGTGCTCCATGTGCCTATCCAATAACCGCTTAAATGTTCCTAAAGTGTCTGACTCCACTATCACTGCAGGCAGTCCATTCCACACCCCAACCACTCTCTGCGTAAAGAACCTACCTCTGATATCCGTCCTGTATCTCCCACCACGAACCCTATAGTTATGCCCCCTTGTAATAGCTCCATCCACCCGAGGAAATAGTCTTTGAACGTTCACTCTATCTATCCCCTTCATCATTTTATACACCTCTATTAAGTCTCCCCTCAGCCTCCTCCGCTCCAGAGAGAACAGCCCTAGCTCCCTCAACCTTTCCTCATATGACCTACCCTCCAAACCAGGCAGCATCCTGGTAAATCTCCTCTGCACTCCTTCCAGCGCTTCCACATCCTTCCTATAGTGAGGTGACCAGAACTGCACACAATTATGGAAACATATAGGCCAGAATTCTCCGGCCATTCACGCCAGCGGATTCTCGGTCCCACCAGCAGCGCACTCCCAGCCACGGGTTTCCCACTGGCATGGGGTGACGTCAATGGGAATACCCATTTACAGCGGCGGGACCAGGGAATCCCGCTGCTAGCAAACAACACGCCATCTCCCACTGGTGGAGAAACACAAGGCTGGGAGGCCAGAGAATCTCACCCATAACATTCTTCAGAGGATAGATGCTGGGAGGATGTTTCCTCTTGTGTGTGTGTGTGTGTGTGTGTGGAGGCGGGGGGGGGGGGGCGTGATCTATAGGGGGCACTGTTTAAAAATCAGTGGTCTTCTCACAAGCCTCCTCCAATATTATCATCTCCATGATGAGAATAATAAAAATCAATCAACACCACATTTGCTGCCTACCTCTCTTTGCAGATGAGAACCTAGCTTTAAGACTGGAATTTTTAATGGATTTAACAGCTTCACACTCATTCCATCTAAATACAATTCCAACAGACAGAACCCACCCCCCGCCTCCCCCCAGCCACACGCAATTTCAAAACTCAGCGCCCTTCGCTCACCAATAGCGTATACAATTCCAACATTGGGAGACACTTGTCTTAAGAGCTATCTACATTTTGCAAAAGTCTTTAATGAAATGGTTTGAAAGATTCTACTGGTTCAGAGTACTTTCCTTTCCAGCCATAATAATCTTGACCCAGACATGAAATATTCTTGAATTATTCACGTGTATTTTTTCGCTGAGTGCAATAAAATGTGTCAGGCTGGCAATGCCATTCATTGTTCAATCACTGACAAACATACTGGAGAAAAGATCACTTTCTATAAAAGCATTTTCTGTTACATTCAGTTGCAGCACCATTAAACAGATTGACGTTCAAAGATATAAATGATACAGATCAACAGATGTACATCAGTTCACTTATATGTACACCAGCAGTTTATAGAAATTCTGATCCACATGTATCATTTTCTCAGCAAGATATTTACCACAGCTCTTCCGAGTACCACTGAGGTTAGTTTTATCCCTTGTATGGAAGAGATGACTCGTTCTGAGGCAGGCCTAACGAGCTAAGATTTCAACTTAGATTTTAAACAAAAAACCTCTGCAGGGAATGTGCTGCACAATTTATAGTGTTTGCTCCACTCTTAAGTTTCAATTTTATTTATTAGTGCTATAAGTAGGCTTACATTAACACTGCAATGAAGTTACTGTGTGATGCGCGATATTACTCACGAGGCTAGAGATGCTCGAGGAAATAAAGGCTTTTATTAACTACTACAATAGAGCTACCATATATGATACACGATCCCAGACTGAGGGGTCCCAGACAGAGCAGTGACCTTTATACCTCTCCCAGGAGGCGGAGCCCGACTGGGATGTACCATAATAACTATAATACAGGTAGAACAGCCCAACCCTAACCCCAACAGTAACATGTAGAACAACCCAACCCTAACCCCAACAGCAACATATATACAGACTCATAGTACTGGCCAGACCCTGGCTCAGTACTACCTGGTGGGAACCAACGATGGTTCACCACACTGTGAAATTCCCTTAGTCGCCACACTCTGGCACCTGTCCGGGAACACTGAGGGAGAATTTAGCAATGCACCTAACCAGCACGCCTTTCGGATTGTGGGAGGAAACCGGAGCACCCGGAGGAAACCCACGCAGACACATAAAGAACATGCAGGCTCCACACAGACAGGGATCCAAGCCGAGAATTGAATCTGGATCCCTGGCGCTGTGAGGCAGCACTGATAACCACTGTGCCTCACTTATACCCATCTATTCCTGATTATTGCTTTCTCCTACCAAGGGAGTGAGTGTGTGAGGTGCTGCCAGGTCTCTGCCAATGTTTCACTAAAAACAAACAGCCTCACTGTCATTCATGCACTACCTGCGCTCACTATTATTCTGGAGTAAATTGGAAGGCAATCCCCAGTGTCCACACATGTGCATTGGAATCAGACATGCAATGGAAATCATGGTGTTTCTGTCTGATTTACCCTTGTCCTCCACGCTCTTTACCTGTACCTTGCCAAGGGACTTGGCACTAAAATGTGCAATGAATGTGAAATTCAACTACATGCCCATTGATAACCCACTAGACACGCCAGCAGAAATTGCCGCTTGTGTATTCAGCTGCAAGTGAATATTTAACGGCATTATAAATCTTAATTGATGCCAAACAGCCTTTCTTGCTGCCTCATTTATTTATCTCACTCTTAATTTCATCTTTCTTTGGGGCGGCAGGGTGGCACAGTGGTTAGCACTGCTGCCTCACAGCTCCAAGGAACTGGGTTCAATTCCAGCCTCAGGTCACTGTCTGTGTGGAGTTTGCACATTCTCACCGTGTCTGCGTGGGTTTCTTCCCGGTGCTCCGGTTTCCTCCCACAGAACAAAGATGTGCAGGTTAGGTTGATTGGCCATGCTAAATTTACCCTAGTGTCAGGGGATTAGCAGGATAAATCTGTTGCAGGAATAGGACTGGGTGGGATTGTGGTCAGTGCAGATGTGATGGGCCGAATGTCCTCCTTCTGCACTGTCGGGATTCTATGATTCTTTCCATTGGTTCATTTGCTGTACATGATTTTACATTGAAATAAATATTTTAAACTTACACTTTATTGGTTCACTCTGTGGGGCTGGATTTTCAATTTGGGTTCATGAACCCTGCTCCCGGATAAATTCCGGGTCCCAAACCTGTGACTCAGCGATGCTATTTTCAAACGTAAATGAGCCAATTGGAAGGAGACGAGCTCAGTACACAATTAGTGGGGCAAAGAGCTGCCTGCTACCACAGAGCATGTGTGGAAAAGTTAGTCAGCAGCCATGTTGGGACTGCCACTGCTTTGCCAAAGTGAACAGGCCGCACTGTACACGGTCAACAGTGTTAATGGGGTTGGAATAGGCCATGCATGGGGCATAGGGGCAGCATGGTGGCACAGTGGTTAGCACTGCTGCCTCACAGCACCAGGGACCCAGGTTCAATTCCGACCTTGGGTGACTGTGTGGAGTTTGCACATTCTCCCCGTGTCATAGAATCATAGAAACCCTACAGTGCAGAAAGAGGCCATTTGGCCCATCGTATCTGCACTGACCACAATCCCACCCAGGCCCTACCCCCATTTCCCTACATATTTACCCGCAAATCCCTCTAACCTACAGATCTCAGGACACTAAGGGGCAATTTTAGCATGGCCAATCAACCTAACCTGCACATCTTTGGACCGCGGGAGGAAACCGGAGCACCTGGAGGAAACCCACGCAGACACGAGGAGAATGTGCAAACTCCACACAGACAGTGACCCAAGCCGGGAATCGAACCCAGGTCCCTGGAGCTGTGAAGCAGCAGTGATAACCACTGTGCCACCGTGTCGCCGTGTCTGCGTGGGTTTCCTCCAGGTGCTACCGTTTTCCTCCCACAGTCCAAAGATGTGCAGGTCAGGTGGATTGGCCGTGCTAAATTGCCCCTTAGTCTCCCAAAATATATATAGGTTAGGGGGATTAATGGGGTAAAATACATGTAGTTATGGGGATAGGGCCTGGATAACAGTCCGTGCAGACTTGATGGGCCGAATGGCCTCCTTCTGTACTGTAGGGATTCTATTCTATTCTATTTTAAAGAAAATGAAGGCTCAGCCTCACAGGTCCATGAAGAAAAACTTTTAACACACAGAAAAATGTTCTTTACTTGGCCCCATAGTGAACCTGACAGTTTTGCAACTCTGAGCACCAGATAGTTCGGGTGTGTTGAAATAAAGTTAAAAATGTCTTTCTGCAATGGACAGGCCCCTTAACAACACTTTAAGGAACACAACATGCTGTTAATTGTTGGCATGCGGGATTCCCGTTCCCTCCCTCCACCACACTGCTGGCCTTTTGGAAATTACAAACTGTCTCAGGGTCATCTGTATCCCAAGGCAATCTCTGGGATGATGATTTTGAAATCCTGCTCACACTGGTCACCACATCACATGGCCCTACTGTAAATCCATCCCTGTGGCTCTCTGTGAGGATTCTTCAGTTTGATTGGTTGAGAAGACTCATAGAACATAGAACAGTACAGCACAGAACAGGCCCTTCGGCCCATGATGTTGTGCCGAGCTTTATCTGAAACCAAGATCAAGCTATCCCACTCCCTATCATCCTGGTGTGCTCCATGTGCCTATCCAATAACCGCTTAAATGTTCCTAAAGTGTCTGACTCCACTATCACTGCAGGCAGTCCATTCCACACCCCAACCATTCTCTGCGTAAAGAACCTACCTCTGATATCCTTCCTATATCTCCCACCACGAGCCCTATAGTTATGCCCCCTTGTAATGGCTCCATCCACCCGAGGAAATAGTCTTTGAACATTCACTCTATCTGTCCTCTTCATCATTTTATAAACCTCTATTAAGTCTCCCCTCAGCCTCCTCCGCTCCAGAGAGAACAGCCCTAGCTCCCTCAACCTTTCCTCATAAGACCTACCCTCCAAACCAGGCAGCATCCTGGTAAATCTCCTCTGCACTCTTTCCAGCACTTCTTCTCACTCTTCTTATCTTTCTCACACACAGCACAGATATTGTAAAGAGGTGGGGATGGGGGGAGGTCACACTGAAAATAATCTCCAACTTCTGTAAACGGCTGCTCAAAAGCCTGTAGGCAGTTGTAAGCACAATGAAAAGTATTAATTCTTCCTTCATTGACTGCAAATTTGGGGCTCATCTGTTATGAAGTGCTTGAAAGTGAGATGACTTATTCTTTGTGCCCATCTTACCCTCCACAGGTGGGAAACAGTGGTCCAGCCTGTTTCCGGGTATCACACCCACCCTGGGGGTGGGGAGGACAGTCATTCGCTGTGATTCTCTCACGGGGAGCCCTTTTAATTCAAAGTTCAAGATTTATTTATTAGTGTCACGAGTAGGCTTACATTAACACTGCAATGAAGTTACTTTGAAAATCCCCACTCTGGCCCCTGTTCAGGGACACTGAGGTAGAATTTAGCATCACCAATGCACCTGACCAGTACGTCTTTCGGACCATGGGAGGAAACCGGAGCACCCGGAGGAAACCCAAGCAGACACATGGAGAACTAGCAGACTCCGCACAGTGATCCAAGCCGGAAATCGAACCTGGGTCCCTGGCACTGTGAGGCAGCAGTGCTAACCACTCTGCCACCGTGCCCATGGAAACAGGTTCACCATCCAATTAAGAATGGCGGACAGGTTCCAGAAGCAGGAGGAAAACAGTCAAGTCATTCTCCTTTAATTGGCCTGAACGTGACTCTAAAGGAGTCCGATCGGCAACAAGCCTGTTGCTCCCCTACACCCCATCCCCTGGGTCTGAATCAGCCATAATAGCACAGAGGTAGAATGGAGCTGGGAAACTGACACGCCGGCGGGCAGGGCTATTTGGTTCTTATCTCCCCCCTCCCCCAGCCCCCACTTCACTGGCTGCAGCAGGGTCCAACAATCCTGTTCTTCATGTCTCCCTGTGACAAAGCATCTAGTTAAGAATTAGAACTCAAAGAAATGTAGATGCAAAGCATATCCCAGTACCCTGCAAAACAGTGAGCAGAAGCATCAACTACCTAAACTATACTTTGATCTGCTCCACTGTTATTAAATCTGCATAACTCAGACCGACGCGCCTATGTCCTATTCTTCACCACACATGACAGCATCATAGTAAAGAGCCACGTAAGCTCTGAGCAAAGCTGCCATTAAGATTTTTAAAAATCTACTCTTGAAGATGTGAGCTTGGCTGCCCTGTGATTATGAACAGTCAACTGAGCACAATATAGGATTAAAGTCACACGTAGGGCAGTCCCAGTAGAATGCTGTTTCTTGAAAGAAATTAGTGAACCTGTTGAGTTTCGAAATCCAGGCGATTTCATGCTTACTTTTCTGTGCTAGTGATTGAATTTAATTTTTCAATTTGCCATGGTGGAGTTTCAACTTGTGACCAACTGGTTATCAGCTCAGTATCTTAACAACTACACTCTCTCGCTGAGTATTTGCTTGGTTCAAGCTGAGGTGTAAAATAATTCAATGTGAGGAGTATGTCCATTGCTTGACTTCAAAAAAGGTGCCTTTTAAAAAGGTTTCCTGTCCTGATCTCACCTTGGAATTATAAAAAAGAATAATCAATGGTTATACAGTTTATAGAAATACAATAGTGCAGAAGGAGACCATTTGGCCCATCGAGTCTGCACTGACCACAATCCCACCCAGCCCCTATCCCCATAGCCCCACTTATTTACCCTGCTAACCCCTTGACACTAGGATCAATTTAGCATGGCCAATCAACCTAACCCGCACTTCTTTGGACTGTGGGAGGAAACCGGAGGTCTTAAAGATACAGACAATGTGAGTGGAGGGAGCATTAAGCACAGGTTAAAGAGATGTGTATTGTCTCCAGACAGGACAGCCAGTGTAACCCCCACAGCTTGCCTCCTGGACTTGCAGAATCTCACTGGCTGTCCTGTCTGGAGACAATACACATCTCTTTAACCTGTGCTTAATGCTCCCTCCACTCACATTGTCTGTATCTTTAAGACCTGGTTGGCTGTAGAGATTCGCATTCTAATCAGTATTCTGTAACTTGATTTTGTGTCTCTGTATGACCTGCTTGAGAGCAGATTTCCACTCCATCTGACGAAGGAGCAACGCTCCGAAAGCTAATGGTATTTGCTACCAAATAAACCTGTTGGACTTTAACCTGGTGTTGTTAAAACTCCTGAGGTCCACCATTCCTTTTCATTTCAGAATGCTTTACTTTTACTTCATTCGCAGTTCTTTGGTTTTGAAACCCTCTTAATAAAAAGTTCTTTAATTAAGAAATTAAAGATGACCTTTCATGACCTCTTAACAAGCAAATGGTTAGCAAACTGTTTTTTCATGTTCGTGACCATTCGATGCAATGAGCTAAGTCACCATCCTGCACTCGTGGCATCATTCCAATAAAGGTCATTTTTCCCTGTCATAGGTGGAACGAATATGTTCAGCCTATTCCTAAAGAAATAATGTCCCTTTAATTCCTCATCAGAAAGGCCAGCGGTGAATGAACTGCCATGTGGAAATACAGACAGGATTGGGAAGTAGGCGGAGAAATGATGTGTTATCTTCAGGGCTCAGAAAAGTTAAGTCAATAATTCTGCCAAGAAAGATTGAGCACCACACTGCCCTCCCACATTGTTCCATAATTATGACACCAAGCTCTTTGCTGTTTTAAAAAAAATAGTCAATTCCTCAGTTTGGTAATGCTCTCAAGCTGTGCTGGATGTTATACATTGCAAATGGCTGTAAAAGCTGGCAGGAAATTGGAACCTCTCCAGAAACAGTTGCCTTATTCATCACAGTCACTGACAAAACTGTCCTTCAAAGCATGTATCAATCAGCAATATAATACTGCTGCCTAGTTTGGCCGAATGTAAGGAAATTCCAGCTTCTGCTCTTGTAATCCACACACACAGAAAGTCCTTATTTGAGATGACATGCCAGAGTCCTACATTCACAGCCCATAAACTAAGCTTGGTTGTCAGTCGCCTCCAAGCTTATGACTCCAGCATCATCACAACTTGTTATAACGAGCCAATGCCTGCCTTTCACATCGATACCAAGAACATGATTCGGGCATCTGTACATCAACACCCTCTACCAATGTTTATTCTTAATTCATTCATGGGACATGGGCGTCGATGGCTGGCCAGCATTTATTGCCCATCCCTAGTTCCCTGTGGGCAGTTCAGAGTCAATCACATTGCTGTGGCTCTGAAGTCACATGTAGACAGATTTCCTTCCCTAAAGGACAATAGTGAACCAGATAGGTTTTTCCAACAATCGACAATGGTTTCATGGTCATCAGTCGATTCTTGATTCCTGATTTTTTTATTGAATTCAATTCCACCATCTGCCATGGACAGGATTCGAACCTGGGTCCCCAGAACTTTAGCTGATTTCTGGATTAATAGGCTAGCGATAATACCACTAAGCCATCACCTCCCAAAGACAGAAAGAAAAACTTGTATTTGTATAATGTCTTTCACAACTTCAAGAGATCCCAAAGCACTTTAAAGCCAAAGAAGTACATAAGAACATAAGGACTAGGAGCAAGAGCAGGCCATCTGGCCCCTTGAGCCTGCTCCGCCATTCAATAAATCATGGCTGATCTTTTCTTGGACTCAGCTCCACTTACCTCCAGCTCACCATAACCCTTAATTCCTTTACTGTTCAAAAACCCTTTCTATCTTTGCCTTAAAAACATTCAAAGAGGTAGCCTCAACTGCTTCACTGGGCAGGGAATTCCACAGATTCACAACCCTTTGGGTGAAGAAGTTCTTCATACACTTAAGGTATAGACACTGGTTAAACACAGGAAAACGTGCAGCCAATTTATGCCCAGCAACGTTGTTCAAGCAACAATGAGAGAATAGCCAAATTATTCATTTTTAGCAATATCTGTTAAGGGGTAAATATTGGCCAAGATACCGGGAAGGTGTAACTAAAAGAGGAAATGCTGGAAAATCTCACCAGGTCTGGCAGTATCTGTAAGGAGAGAAAAGAGCTGACGTTTGGAGTCCAGGTGGCCCTGGGAAGATGTCCCCTGCTCTTCTTTAATTGTGCTATGGCCTCGGTTTAACATCTCATCTAAAAGACAGCTCTTGTAGTACTCCTTTAGTTTTGCATAGATGATGTGCACAAGCCTCAAAGGTCAATACTGATCTGCACAAACCCACCCTGCATTATAATCAGGGCCTGAACCTTTTGTGCTCCCATTAACTGGCCTGGCCAATGTTGAGAGTCATTGGCCTTCATTATTAGTTACCTCTCTTTCCCTGTCTGTCCTCTGACACAACCTTGCTTCTATGCTGTGTACACAAGATTAATGCATGGATCTGAAGATGTTCAAGTCATGGGCCTTCAAATAAGATAATGTTACTGTGTTTAAATTAACTACAAATTAATGAATCGCCTCAGGGACAGCGCAGTGGCACAATGATTAGCACTGCTGCCTCACAATGCCAGGGATCCAGGGGTTTGACATTGGGACCTCAGGTCACTGTCTGTGTGGAGCTTGCACATTCTCCCCGGGTCTGCGATAGTTTCCTCCGGGTGCTCCAGTTTCCACAGTCCAAAGATGTGCAGGTTAGGTGGATTGGCCATGGTAAACTACCCTTTATTGTCCAAAGATATGTAGATTAGGTGGATTAGCCATGGTAAATGCGCGGGGTTACAGGGAGATGGCATAGGGCCTGGGAGGGATGCTCTTTCGGAGAGTCAGTGTAGACTCGATGGGCCAAATGACCTCTTTTTGCACAGTAGCGATTCTAGATCTATATCAGTCTCACCTTTTCCTGAAATGTAAGAATGTGGCATTATCACAAGAAATTTTATTATCCCAAAAATAATTTTTCAGGACTATTAACCTGTGAGCACTTATGGTTGTTATTACTGAAGATTCGCCCAAACTTGAACCTTTGAAAATTAATTATGGGGATGTGCGCACTGCTGACAAGACCAGCGTTTATTGTCCAATTCCAATTACCTTGATATAACCTTTTGGCTACTAGACCCCTTCAGAGGGTGGATAGAAGTCAGTGGTATGGGTATGAGACTAAAATCACATATATGTAAGATTGGGTAATAACAGTAGATTTCTTTCCCTAATGGGGCAGCAGTGAACCTGTCCCTTTTTTAAAAAACCAAACTAAAAGTCTCAGTGGAATGCAAACTCAGGAGATGGAATTTTACGGCCCCATCACAGCGGGCACAGGATGGAAAATGCAGCAAGCCATTCAAAAGCCCACTGACTTCGATAGGGGTGTAAAATCCCACCGCGGGAGAGCCCATAAAATTCACTCTATGGACCCAGATTTTCGCAGAGTCAGGACAACGCAGGAGACCTTCAAAAATGGTGGGCAGGCCAAATCTGAAGTGATTTATACCCCCAACATTTCAAAATAGCCAGAAAACAGCTTTCACAGAGAGTGAAAAATAGGCAATCGCTGCTGGAACACATTGATTGACAAGTCATCTGGTGTGACTTCATAAAAACCATATCCAACCATTTCTGCAATTTCAGTAAACTCCATCGCAGAGATTTCACATGGGTTTGTTATCATAGCTGAACCCTTAATGAATCCTTGGCTGAGTTCCAAAAGGTCTAGAACCTCTCAGCAGTGGGGCGGGGGGGGGGGGGGGGGGGGCGGGGGGGGGGGGGGGTGGCTGAACAGATATTTTTATTTTACAGTTTTGAGTTATTGTAGGATAATCTGTTTTGGACGCAGTTAGTGAAATAGATGTTTGTTGTTACAACAGATTGACAACTTGAGGGGATGTATACTTTTGAATGCGTTTAACAAATTCAAGGTTTTTTCAGCATTATGTGTGTTTGTGTGAGAGCTCTACAGGCTGAACATCCAAAATCTGGCTGCCCTAAAAACAGAATTGTCTGAAAACTAGACATTTTTGAAAATATAAATTTTGATATCCTGTTAAATTTGGACTTATCATCCAAATATCAGGACAATTTGGCTTGGCGCCACATTATGCCAAATTAGTTGTTGACTTTGCTGCCTTGTTTACAATGGCACACCAATCTAGTTCCCTGAGCTGGCCTGAATGACCCTTAACCCCACCAAACCTGCCTTGATTTTGGTTGAGGATAAACTACCAGATCTTAGTGTTCAAAAACCAGGAAAATTAGAAATCAGTGTGGTCTCAGCCCCAAGGGTGCCAGATTTTGGATACGAGACCTTTATTACGCTAATTATATTCATAATTTGGATGAGGGAAATGAATGTATTTTGATTTGATTTGATTTATTATTGTCACATGTACACAGAGTATACAGTGAAAAATATTGTTTCTTGCGTGCTATACAGACAAAGCATACCGTACGTAGAGAAAGAAAGGAGAGCATGCGGAATGTAGTGTTATAGTCATGGCTAGGGTGTAGAGAAAGATCAACTTAATGCGAGGTAGGTCCATTCAAAAGTCTGACGGCAGCAGGGAAGAAGCTGTTCTTGAGTCGGTTGATACGTATCTTCAGACTTTTGTATCTTTTTCCTGTCGGAAGAAGGTGGAAGAGAGTATGTCTGGGCTGGCAAGTTTGTATGAGTATGTCCCAAGTACTGTTGCCAAGTTTGTTGATGACACAAAAATAAGTGGAAAGGCAAGTGATGAGGATGAGACAGTAAGCGGGACTTATCGGCCGCGCTCGCCCCCAGGCTGGAAAATCCCGCCCGAGGTCAATTGACCTTTGCATGGCCCGTGGCGGGCGGGATGGGAAAACTCTGCACAGAGAGTCTACAGAGGGATATAGGCAGGTTAAGTGAATGGGCAAAAATGTGGCCGATGGAATATGTGGAAAAATGTGAAGTTATGCACTGTGGTAGGAAGAATAAAGGAGCTGAATGTTAGTTAACTGGGGAAAGACTGCAGAAAACTGCAGCACAGAGGGACTTGGGAGTCCTTATGCATTAATCATAAAAATCTGGCATGCAAGTTCAGCAGGTAATAGTGAAGGCAAATGGAATATTGGCCTTTATTTCAAAGGGAATGCAGAATTAAAATAAGGAGGTCTTGCTAAAACTATACAAGGCGCTAGTTCGACCATACCTGGAATACTGTGAACAATTTTGGTTCCCTTAACTAAGGAAAGATACACTGGCATTGGAGGCAGTTCAGAGAAGGTTCACGAGGTTGATCCCGGGTATGGAGGGATTTTCTTATGAGGAGAGGTTGAGTACGTGGGCTGTATTCATTGGAGTTTAGAAGAATAAAAGGGGACCGTGTTGAGATATATAGGATTCTCAAGGGGCTTGATGAGGCAGATGCTGAGATGCTGCTTCCCCTTGTGGGAGAGTCTGGGACCATACGGCATAATCTCAAAGTAAGGGGTCACCCATTTAGGACAGAGATGAGGAGAAGGGGAGTGAATCTGTGGAATTCTTTTACCTTAAAGGACTGTAGAGGCTGGGTTGTTAAGTATGTTCAAGGCTGAGATAGATAGATCTTTAATCAGTAACAGGTTATGGGGATAAGACGGGAAAGTGGATTTGAGGATTATCACATCAGATCAATCAGGATCTCACTGAATGGTGGAACAGACTTAATGGGCTGAATGACCTTCTTATGCTCATATGTCTTATGCTCTTACATTGTTGCAAGTTTATTTTGTTCATTTATTCAGGTCTGCCCATAGTGGCTATAGACTACACATGGAGCGGGCATGGGGGCATGAAAGTGTATGAGGGGGCATGCAGGGGGACATGAGGAATATGAGGGGGTATGGGGGATATGAAGGGACATGGAGGGTTATGAGAGAGATGAGGGGGCATGGGGAATATGAGGAGGCCAGGAGTAGGTGTGGGGGCGATGGCCAGATGAGCCTAGGAGCTTATAATACAACTGGGCCAAAATGCCAGAGAACCATGGCTGAATTCCTAACCAGTCCACCTCGGCATTTATCCAGCTGTGGGGGTGACAAGTCTGACTCTATCCCACCCCTGCCTATCCAGCACAAAAGTATAGCAGGCAGAGCCCTTTTAGACCTGTCTCAGGTCTGCTGAGTCATAAGGTTTCCCAATTTGTCCCTCCTGGCTCCTCCCCGAAAATTAGGCCCAGTCTCTGGACGAGGCAACTGCATTACCGATCCTGTAGTGCAACCACTACATTAATAGTTGTGCCGTAAACAATGATATATTTTATTTCCACAGTTTATGATCTGCTGATATAGATGTGTAGCTTTTGGCTGTGCAGTACCGTTTTATTTAGTGTACAGTGGCCCAATAGGCCTCTTACCCTCCTGTATGTTTAATAGATGATATACAGAATTAATTTCTATTAAATGTACAATGAAAAATTTGTGCAGAAGTAAAATTGTGCTGTAATTAGACAAAGGAGCAATATTGAAATTAGGGAAATGACTGACATCCTAATTAGAGAAGTGTATGATGTTACAATTACAGAACCCGATGACATTATAATTATAAGACTATGCGGCATTGTAATTAAAGAAATGGGTGGTTCTGTAATTATAGAAGTTATAAATGGAGCTGCAGAACAATTCATACATAACAGTAATCTTTAATCAAATAATTATTTTCTGTTCAAAATCCCTTTGCCCATGTTAAAGTACTATTTGTATTCTGAACTGCAAACTGCTGCTAAGTTTCCTGTGCAGAGTGAGTCTTGCGAGACTGAACTTTAGGAAACTTATAATATTGATCAAATGGAGCAAATAAAATATAAATATCTCATGCAAAACTTCACTGAGAGAGAGGCAAAACTATCCACGATGTATTTTGAGTCATCTGTTATCCGTTAAAATAACGGATTTGGATTGGGGCTCAAATGAATTTCCCATTAAGTCCCTGGCTAATTTCCTTTATTCACTGCTGATATCCCCATCCAGAGCTTATCATTATGGATACAAGAACATAAGAAAAAGGAACAAAAGTAGGCCATTCAGCCCCTCGAGGCTGCTCCGCCATAAGATCATGGCTGATCTGATTGTAGCCTTGGCTTCACTTTTCTGCCTGCTCCTCCTGCACCCCCTCCCCCACCACTCCCCCATAACTCTCAACTCAATTGTCAATCAAAAATCTGTCTACCTCATCATTGAATATGTTAATCTAGCCTCCATCGCTTATGGGGAAGAGAATTCCAAAAACTAGCAACCCACTGAAAGAAATAAATTCCTCCTCATCTCCATCTTAAATGAAAGACCCCGGGGGGTTTCTTCCGTTCTGTCCTGTAGTGGGTGGGGGGCGGACCACGCAAAGGTCCATTGACCTCAGGCGGGATTCTCCAGTTTTGGGGCGAGAACGGCTAGAGAATCCCATATTTTGAAACTGTGCCCCCCGCTTCTAGATTTCCCCAAAGAGCATCAGCATCTAACGTTTCATGGCCCTTCGGAATTTTATGTTCCCACAAAATCATCTCAAACTCGTCAGAACTCCAAGAAGTTTAGGCCTAACCTGCTCAAACTTTCCTCATAAGCCAAACCTCCCATCCCAGGAATTGACCTATCATAGAATCATAGAATCACAGAATCCTACAGTGCAGAAGGAGGCCATTCAGCCCATCAGTCTGCACTGACCAAAATCCCACCCATGTCCTATCTCTATAACCCCATGTATTTACCCCAGCTGGTCCCCCTGACATCTGCTGCATTCCCGCCAGACAAACTGACTGCCTGTAAAAAAAAATGAATCTTTTGATTTGATTTATTATTGTCAAATGTATTGGTATAACATGAAAAGTATTGTTTCATGCGCGCTACACAGACAAAACATACTGTTCATAGAACACAGAGGGGAGGAGGAAATGAGAGAGTGCAGAATGGAGTATTACAGACATAGCTATGGTGTAGAGAAAGATCAACTTAATGCAGAGTAAGTCCATTCTAAAATTTGATGGCAGCAGGGAAGAAGGTGTTCTTAAGTCGTATGGCACGTGACCTCAGGCTTTTGTACTTTTTCTTGACAGAAGAAGATGGAAGAGAGAATGTCTGGGGTGCGTGGCGTCCTTGATTTTGCTGGCTGCTTTTCTGAGGCAGCAGGAAGTGTAGACTTAGTGAACCTTCTCTGAACTGCTTCCAATGCAAGTATATCCCTCCTTAAGTGAGGTGACCAAAACTGTACCCAGTCCTCTAGGTATGGTCTCATCAATGTCATGTGCAGTTGTAGCAAGACTTCTGTACTTTTAAATTCCATTCTCCTTGTAATCAACATTCTATTTGCCTTCTTAATCACTTGCTGCACCTGCACACTGACTTTCTGTGATTTATGTACAAGGACACATAGATCGTGTTGTACCACGGCATTCCCTCCATTTAAATAATAATATTCTGCTTTTCTCTCCAGAGAATTCCTACAGTGCAGAAAAGGCCATCTGGCCCATCGAGCACCGACAACAATCCCACCCAGGCCCTATCCCTGTAACCCCATGTATTTACCCTGCTAGTCCCCTGACACTAAGAGACAAATTAGCATGGCCAATCAACCTAACCTGACTATCTTTGGACTGTGGGAGGAAACTATAACACCCAGAGGATCCCCACGCAGACACATGGAGAACATGCAAACTCCATACAGTGATCCAAGGCCAGAATCGAACCCAGGTCCCTGGCGCTGTGAGGCAGCAGTGCTAACTGCTGTGCTGCCCTTCTTCCTGTGGGTAACCTCATATTTTCCCACATTGTAAATCATCTGCCAAATATTTGCTCACTCACTTAACCAATCCATAGCTCTTTGTAGTTTGCATCCTCTGTATCTATAGACACGTGTCTATGCTGCAGCATTTGTTGGCTGACTTACTGTACCACTGAAGCAGTGTTCTTCCTGTCAGGGGCAGGCTTAATGGACCTGCTGGTCTTTTCTTGCCCGTCAGTTTCGGATGCATGGATGTTCAAGTTTATTTTTAGCACATGAAATGGCATTAATGCAACTCTCAATAACCTTTGCACTTGGCCCAATGGTTAAAAAAATCTATAGAGTTGGAAGCTGGTGAAACAGTAAAAAGGCACACGATTCTCACCAGTGATTTGTTGCATTTGCCCCAGGAAATAAACAGGATTGCATAGCAAATGGAACGAACTTGCAAGTCAACAATGATTGGCATTGTGAATGATTGGCATTGTGAATGATTGAAACGTGTTTACATTGTGTTCAAACCTTCTTTATTAAAATTGACAAAATATTCAAACACAGAAGCACATTTGTGTGCAAGGCAAAATTAGCTGAAGTACTTTGACAATGAAAAGCAGCCATCATTATTACTGCTGTATCACATCACAGACAAACTGCAAGCTCTGCTCACATTACTTTATGCTGTAATTATAAGTCAATCAATACTGATGATAGTCACTCCAGCATCTATGAAGTGCATTGACAGAGAACTCCTCAATACCTGATAGCCTAAATTTACTCAAATCTTCAATAACTGCGCATTCCAGCCATTACAACCATCCATAAATAAAGCCATTTGGCCCTTTTTTTGTATAAAATCTAATACCGTGGTGCTATGTCATTTATTTATGAGAACTGTACTGAAGACAGCATGATGGATTTATTATGCTTTTTAAGCATCATAGTATTTTCTGTAAGGAATTCTCCTGCCTCTACACAAATAGCCATTTGGTGCATATTTATGAGGTCAAGAACATATACAACATGCCATTCATTAAAAAGAATAGAATAAAGATTGCTTGGACTCTTAAATGTGGGCATACATTCCACAAAAAGTGGTTTCCCTGCCGCCCCACACCCACCCCACCCTAACACTTATCATTGTGAAATGACCTTGCATTAAGTATCCATAATTAAGAACTTAAAATTGAGTCAAGTTAACAGTGATATCAATCATTTGACTCGACATCTATAACAACTGAACCTTACTTTTCTTAATTACATGCAACAAAACTAAGCTGTATGACTCAGACCTTGCACTGTGGAAACTGCCAACTTTAGTGTCAGGCAAGTGATTCCATCCTTAAGGTTGTAGGATAAGGTGTTAATTCTAATTAATGCTAATGAGAGTATACATTATCATGGGAAGTGATCATGCTCTTTCCCCGATAGAACCTCGCGGTAGGTTATAGGTGCAATGTTATGGCTCAGGTCAGAAACTCCAAAGTGTTTTATGAAGCACGTCTGGATCATAAGTTTTGGATTTTGAATTTGGCTAGGATAAGCATGATATGTTTCACCTCAAGTATGATTCAAATGACCCACTCGGGAGCTTTTAATCAAACAAAGTTTATTTAAGAATATAGTTAACATGTTTAGTAAGAACATTAGCAATAACTGTTATCAATTACAAACAAAACAAAACAACCACAATAATGTATAACACTTAACAAATGTATCCAAGATGTTCTAATCAAACTAATCCCGTAAATGAAATGCTTCCACAGGTTTAACACAGCAAAGGCTAATGTGCACGTGATACTGGAACTGAGTCCTTTGGATGAATGCTGCAGTTCTCTTGATACACTCAGAACAGTTTGAAGTCAGAACAGCTTCCCAGAACACCAGGGAGAGACTCTGGTCAAGCCACCAACAACAGATTTTCTACTCCAGGAAGGCTTTCAGCTAACCAGTAGAATTTCCCAAAACCAGGGAGGGAGAGAGAGAGAGACTTCTTTCCAACCTGATGTCCCTTCTAAAACTAAAACCTGCACTGAAAATGAAAGATCTCCTGACACCTGGCCTGTGAACATTCTTCTTCTTGGCAATGCAGGGTCATAAAACTAATTCACAAAGTAAAAATAAACAACCCCCTTTGAAGCCACTTAAGGAGCAATAAGACTCCTACAGACAACCCAGTGCCACAATGAGAGCTGAGAGCTACAGAGAACATGATTTTAAAAAACACTTAAAGGTACACTAACGTCACAGCAGTAAGAGATATTCCAATAAAAAATACAATTTTCCTTATCTTCGCAGACCATGATTATTTAATCGTAGCAATGTCTGAAAAAATAAGCATGGGAAAGTCTTTGCAATTACTAGAAAGCTTTGAACAGGTCACAAGTCTCAACCAAATGAGACATAGCTAAATTGATGCTGACGACTTACCAGATATTGCACCAGGCCTTGCTGTGAAGAAGAGCAGTGAGCTGGTTAGTACACTATTATATCCGATGGGTGGCAGTGCAGACAATAATCAGACACGGTGTAATGAAGAAAAAGCTAGGTACAATGAAGTAATAAAAGTACTTGATACCTACTTCAATCTGAAAAAGAATACCATTGTCTAGTGGGCTAAATTTAACGAGCATACCCACTGACAAAGGAGGAGTATTGATGCATTTATCAATGATCTGTATAGACTTACAGTGAACTGTGAATATGACAACATGAACTAATCAGGGACAGAACTGTTATTGGATTCTTGGATGAAGCATTGTCAGTCCATTTGCAGTCCAGAGATGATTTAAACTTAACAAAGGCAATTCAACTGAGCACACAAGCTGAGGTCAGGAAGTAAAATTAAGAGGTGATTCATGGTGACAGGGTGAACTATATCCAAAAATGGCTGACTCAGTACAGTATGTAAAATGTAAAGGCAGAGAGGCGATCATAAAAAATCAGGGGAGGCAGGAAGAGCATCCATAAACTGTCTCAGTAACCGGTGTGACAGGAAAAAATAACAGAGGTGTAAAAATTGTACTGCCAAAGAGGATGAATGCTATTTTCAGAGAAAGAAAGGTCATTTGCAGGCTGTGGGCTGTGGCAAGAAGTCTGTACAGAATAAACAAAAAGAAAAGTCAGGATCCATTAAGTAGAAGATATTAATAATGTTAAGATCTCTTTCTTTGGAGAGAACCAGGAACCAAATGGAAGTTACTAGAGTGCTGATAGCCTAGTCGTGGAAAGTAAAACATGTTTAAAGTTAGACACAGGTGCAGAAGTTTCAGCACTTTCTGATGCTGAACTATGGTTGTAGAAATTCAGCCTTCATGCAAAAAAAGCGACACAGGTGTGGAGATATGGAACTCAAGGTCATTGAACAACTGGATGCAACCTTTCAATATAGAGAGATAATGTATTGAAATCTTGTATGTGATGCTGAATCAGAGCAGTTCACTCCTGAGCAGCAAAGCCTGCACTGACGTCCACTGCTTTGCAGAGCAGTGGAATTGAAAAGCTGAAAAGATCAGCCTAAAAAATTCAGAGCTGAATTTCAGTGTACCACAGCATCCTTAGTCCTGAAATGAAGTAAGCATGTCTATTTACACCCAGGAAGGTTCCTCATCCACTTGTGCTAAATGTAAAGAAGGAAACTTACTCTATGTTGAAACAAGGGGCTATCTCACCTGCAACAGAACTGCCAAAACCCAAAGACTTTTCAGAATTTGCGTCCATCTTACACAACTGAACAAAGCCGCAGAATGCAAAGTTCATCCCATGTCATCTATGGCTGAGAGTTTAACAAAATTGGGAAAGAGTTCAATCTTCATAAAGGTAGGTGCAAATAGTGTTTTTTTACAATTACCCCCTCAATGATGAGGCTAAGTTGCTTACAACTTTTATTATACTGTTTAGGAGGCATTGTTTCAAAAGATCACCCTTCAGCATCACATCAGTGCCAGAAATCTTTCAGAGGACAATGTCAACTATCCTAGAAGAACTGCATGGAATCATACATCACATGGATGATGTCTTAATCAATTGCTTCACTCAGACAGAACATGACACTGGAGTGTGAGCAATACAGTAAGAAGTCTAACAACACCAGGTTAAAGTCCAACAGATTTATTTGATAGCAAAAGCCACTAGCTTTCGGAACAAGCTGTTCCTTCATCAGGTGGATGGGAGTTCTGATCACAACCACCTGACGAAGGAACAGCCTGTTCCAAAGGCTTTTGCTACCAAATAAACCTGTTGGACTTTAACCTGGTGTTGTTAAAACTCTTACTGTGTTTACCCCAGTCCAACGCCGACATCTCCACATCGTGTGAGCAATACCCAGAGGAAGCAAGATTTATACTCAACAACAAATGCGCATTCTCACAGCCGACTATCAGGCATATTTTGGATCACACAGCATCAGAGTTGATCTACAGAAGTTAAGAGCATTCAGGGAGTTTCCAGTACTTGGAACTTAACTGAACTCTGGCGATTCCTGGGTATGATAAATCAAGTTGGAAAGTTCTTGCCCAACCCTGATATCCTCAATAAGCCACAATATCAGTTGTTATGACAAGACGATACATGGGAAGAAAACCTTTTGAGAAAATCAAAAAGGTGCTGATATCACCTGATATTTTAGTTCATTATGACCCAGAGCTACCCACTATCATTGCTGCAGATGCATCTTCTATAGAATTGGGAGTGCTGTCTTTCAGATACAGACAGACCGAAAGTATAGATCACTTTACTATGCATCCCGCTCACTGACAGAGACTGAACAGAGATATGCAATGATAGAGAAAGAAGCATGAGCTACTACATAGGCTTGTGAAATGTTTGCAGATTAAGTTCTTTGTTTCCAATTCAAGGTAGAGACAGATGACAGATCTTTTCTGAAACTCTTAAATTCTAAGGATTCAGCAAAAGAGTCTCCATGAGCACAACAATTCAGACTGAGGATAATGAGGTTTGATGCAAAGACAGAATATGTTCTGGGAAAAACAATAGGCTACAGCAGATGCTTTGTCCCTTTTCCATTGCAACACTTGAACAAGGTGTTGTGGTCCTTGTTGAAGAGGTAGAAACCTTTGCATCGATAACAACCACAACTCCCCCAGCAACAACTCAGTCACGGAATGAAATCAGAGATATTCAGAAATGTGGTGAAGCATGTACTCCAAACAGAGAGGACTCTGTCAAAGGTTGGCCAGTAGAAATGCCACACAATGCCATTCTCAGACAATACTATGAACGGAGAGGACACCTCCAGTGCAGTTGGTGATTTATTTATCTATGGTGATAGAGTGATCATTCTGAGGATTCTGAGACTCGACAAATTGCAACAATTGCACCAAGAATATTTGGGTGCCACAAAATGATGAGCCAGAGCAAAGTTGTTGGTAAGGATTGATATCAAACTATTATTTGCGCTATTCATCATCAAGAGACAAGAGAAACATAGATGTCATCTTCCTTTACATCGAGACAATGGGAACGTCTTGCGATGGACCTCTTTGAACACAGAGGTAAAATGTTTTTGATTGTAGTAGATTACCACTCTAGATAAGTACAAGTTAAGCAACTGCGCAATCACATTTTGCAACACATGGAATCTCAAACCTTGCCATTTCAGACAACAGACTACAGTTTTCCAATGAATACTTTAAAGAGGTAACAGCATCATATGGATTTGTTCATACTGCCAGTTCACCAGGATAGCCTAAAACCAACGGTGAAGCTGAAAGAGGAAGGCGTCCAGTGAAAGAATTGCTCAAGTGGACCAATGCGACTTCTGAACTATCATTCAACTCCACTCCAAAATAGTTTAGTATCATGTGAACTCCTAATGGGAAGAAGATTAAGAACTCAACTCCCGACTCTCCCACACACACTTATATGTACAAGCTGATGTCTTGTACAAGGTGAGGGAGAAAGAGGGTGAGTATCATCCAACTGGGTTGGAACTATGACAAATGTCACAAAGTATGCAACCTCCCTCCGATTGGGAGAGCTAGTTCGGAGGTGAGAACAAGTTTGCCATGGACAAGTGGTTGAACAGACACAACATTCACAGACCCCATCTATCCAAACAGATAATGGTATGGTGAGACAGAACAAATGTACATTAGTCGCCACACAGAAGCAACTTTTTGATTTGATTTGAGTTGATTTATTATTGTCACATGTTTTAGCATACAGTGAAAAGTATTGTTTTTTGCATGTTATACAGGTAAAACATACCATTCATAGAGAAGGAAACAAAAGTGTGCAGAATGTAGTGTTACAGTTATAGTTAAGGTGTAGAGAAAGATCAACTTAATGCAAGGTTGGTCCATTCAAAAGTCTAATGGCAGCAGGGAAGAAGCTGTTCTTGTGTCAGTTGGTACCTGACCTCAGGCTTTTGTATTTTTTTCCCGAAGGAAGAAGGTGAAAGAGAGAATGTCCGGGGTGCGTGGGGTCCTTAATTATGCTGGCTGCTTTGCCGAGGCAGCGGGAAGTGTAGACAGAGTCAATGGATGGGAGGCTGGTTTGCGTGATGGATTGGGCTACATTCACGATCTTTTGTAGTTTCTTGTGGTCTTGGGCAGAGCAGAAGCCATATCAAGCTGTGATACAACCGGAAAGAATGCTTTCTATGGTGCATCTGTAAAAGCTGGTGAGAGTCGTAGCTAACATGCCAAATTTCCTTCATCTTCTGAGAATGTGGAAGTGTTGGAGGGTTTTCTTAACTATAGTGTCGTTATGGGGGGACCAGATCTGGACACCTAAAAACTTGAAGCTCTCGGCCCTTTCTACTTCGTCTCCATTGATGTAGACAGGGGCATGTTCTCTTCTATGCTTCCTGAAGTCAATGACAATCTCCTTCATTTTGTTGACATTGAGGGAGAGATTATTGTCGCTGCACCAGCCTACCAAACCAGGCCAGAGTGCTGCATTCATCTACTACCAATCCAAGTGCATATCAAACAGTTGAGCCCAATTCATCTATTAATTCTCCTTCTGCCCAGCAGAGTTTTAGAGATCACCCATGGGATTCAAATCCCCAATCTCCTCCAAAGAAGCTGAGGACCCATTCAGGCAGACTAGTGAAAATGCCCAGCACTTGTCCCTATGAAAATGAAATTGAAGTCAGAGGCTGGGGTGAGGAAGTGATGTCATAGAAGGGGTTAATTCTAACTGTGTGATATACTAGCAAGACATATACATCAAATAAATGATGGAATATCACACGACCTTGCTCTCTCTCGTCAAACCTCATGGTAAGATGTACTAGGCACAGTAAGAGTTTTTCCAATAAAAGTTAACATTTTTCTTACCTTCAAAGACACTATAAATATTCTGTATTAGCATAATAAGACAAAGAATATTATAGTGGTCAGGTCTCATTTCTCATGTCACATATCATTCTGGCTTGGAAAGATATCACTGTTTTTCTATCGCCACTGGGTCAAAATCCTGAACTCCCTGCCTAAAGGCACTGTGGGTAACATAGAAAATAGGAGCAGGAGTAGGCCATTCAGCCCTTCGAGCCTGCTCCACCATTCAGCATGATCATGGCCGATCATCCAACTCAACATCCTGATCCTGCCTTCCACCCATATCCTTTGATCTCTTTCACTCCAAGAAATATATCTAACTCCTTCTTGAAAAGCACCACATGGACTCCAACAGTTTAAGATGACTCCACATCACCTTTGCAAAGGCAATTTACTCATGGGCATTTAAAAATTATGAATATGTTTCCCCCCAGCAGATAAGTCTGTGAATGAACTGATCAAGCTCATTCCAGACACATAGGGAGGGATTTTATGATCTCACTCATCCCAAAACCGTAAAATCCTACCCGAGGTCAACGGACCTTCCCATGGTCCGCCCCCACCCCTGCTCCGATTCCCGTGGCGGGTGGGATGATAAAATTCCAGCCATAATACGACCATTGGGCGCAATACATGGAAATTTAGCAAGACATTCAAATTCTATTCAGTTTGGATGATTTCAATAAATAAAATGTGAAGGAGTTAAAATGCATTTTGAAATGCGGAGAGATTGACTGTCCTGAATGTTTCAACATCTTCAAGAATGTTATACATTCAAATTGAATAAAGTGGCCGCTTGAATGTCCTCGGTGACATATGCCGTGTGGTTCAAATACGCTTGAACTTTCTTAGTAAATGAAGAATGCACCTCGCTTCCAACTGCACTGTCTGAAGAGTAAGAGAGCAAATGGAGAAAGATTACTCAGGTTTCTTCATGGGAAGATCAAACCTAATTACCTGTGACAATATGAGAAGGAGGACGATCGAGAGTTGCACTTGGAGCAAGAAAAACAGCACACGGAAGATGAGAGTAATGGGGCTGGAGATAAATTCTTGCATCCACAGTCAAAATGAAAGTCGGAGTTTCACAACTTACTTTCATCACTGATACGGCTGCAGCCATGTCTATTATCTAAGAAGGGCAGCACAATGGCACAGTGGTTAGCACTGCTGCCTCACAGCGCCAGGGACCCGGATTCAATTCCGGCCTCGGGTCACTGTCTGTGTGAAGTTTGCACATTCTCCCCGTGTCTCTGCGGGTTTCCTCCAGGTGCTCCGGTTTCCTCCCACAGTCCAAAGATGTGCTGGTTAGGTGCATTGGCCATGCTAGTGTCAGGGGGATTAGGAGGATTAATGTGTGGGGTTACGGGAATAGGGCCTGGGTGGGATTGTGGTTCAATGAACCCAATGGCATCCTTCTGCACTGTTGGGATTCTATGATTCTAATCCAAGCTAAACTCATAATAGTACATATATTGGACTCAAGGAGAAGAAATAAAATAAAACACAAATTTTAAACTGCCATTGGAGTGTGGTAGCCTGTTTTTCCTTCCAAAACGTTATTCCAAACAGCCATTTACCCTCAACTTTCAATGAAAATGTTTTGAATATATTCATGGTGCTCCTACTGGCTCTGATGAGTATAGAGAATACAAGAACATATCATTCCCCACATGAAGTTCTTGCAACCTCAGTTGGGGATTATTTCAATACTGTTCTGGAGGTGAATGTTTTTCCGGTGTGGGGAAGAATAACGGAAGGAGAAAAAACTGGACCTGATTTGACAGAATTATAGAATCCCTACAGCGCAGGAGGAGACCATTTGGCCCATCTACACCAATCACAATCCCACCCACGCCCTATCCCTTAACCCCAAGTATTTACCCTGCTTGCCCCCCTGACACTAAGGGTCAATTTACCATGGCCAATCAACCTAACTCATACATCTTTGGACTATGGAAGAAACTGGAGCACCCAGAGGAAACCCACGCAGACACGGGGAGAACATGCAAACTCCACACAGACAGTGACCTAAGTGGGAATCGAACCTGGGTCCCTGGCGCTATGAGGCAGCAGTGCTAACCACTGTGCCACCAGGCTTCCTGTTTTGATTTGATTTGACTTATTATTGTCACATGTATTAGGATACAGTGAAAAGTATTGTTTCTTGTCCGGTATACAGAATCCTGTATACCGTGCTTATACAGAATCCTGCTTATAAAGAAATACGGTTCCTGTTTTATTTGTGGATCGAATAACCTTGCCATGTCCTGATTTCTTTTTTAAATTCACCCTTTAATGCTGAAAGATTGGAAAAGATAATTTGAAATAAAATAGTAAAATGCTGACAAAACACAGGTGATCTGCCAGCATATATTGAAAAAAAGATTCATTTTTGTCCCTTTGTTAGAATGAGATAAGCAAGTTCTTAATAAATTTGGACAGAACAAAAGAAAAATTAGGGAACATATGACCAGCTGCAGAGATAGTTGGAGTTGATACTATTTTATGGATTTCTTTGACGTCTCACGGATGAGACCTTGAGACTTGTATGTTTAAATATAAACCATTTATTGGCAATTTTTAATTATATCTGCAGATCCCAGTTAATGTCATGCCTGGTGCTGCTATCCCAATGCAGGCTGCTTCTAGAGTGGTCCCTGTATATTACCATGTGACTCTATACATCATACCATGGACAGTGCTGCTTTTCAGTCTCAACATAATACTGCAGTCCTGTAGCTATTTCAGATTTTATCATGTGAACGGATCATCGAATCTTCTGCTCTGTGAGGAGGCAGGAAAACTCCCTGTCAAATGCAGAAACTCACCACCGCACCACCAGAAACACTCCACGGTACTTAGAGGCACTTTGCCATAGCAGAAGGCCTTCAAATTGACCTCACCTGGAAGTCAGATGCCTGGCTCTTTAAGTCGGTCTAATGTTAGGCCCCTCTTTTAGCTGAACACTTGATTTCAGTGAATGATATCGGAATTTGAAACTTGGTGATCCAAATTAGAACAGTGGACGTTACACCATCTGGTAGGGCTGTATGATGTCAAGACATTACCAGTTCTGCTGCTTCAAGTGCTCCACAGTAGATGCCCACATGGGCACCCTTCACAAGACTGCACAGTGGAAGTGGGTGGTGGTACAGCATTTACTCCCAGAAGGTGACTGCCTTCCCCAAGCTACAGAAATAAATTTTACACCCAATCACTCTATGAGCTAAATGAATCTTTTGGTGGGGAAAGATGAGGTGAGTGGATTTCCACAGGGATCTGTTGTAGGAGCATTCTTAATTACCATACATAATGATCTGGAGCTGAAAATTGACAGAAGACAATCGCAAAAAAAGTCTTTGACACCAAATTTGGTCGGGGATGGGACGGAGAATTGTGATGGGATTGTGAAAACTACAATGAGGGCAGAGATGTGATATAGTCCAAGAGGAAAAATGTGAGCTAATCGTAATGTCCTAACTATGTTCGGGGTTGTAAACAAAATGGAAAGGATGTCGCTTGCACATGTAGATTCAAATTAATGCCAACAGATTTATTGTAGGAGCTGTTGCCTGTGCGCAATAGAAAATGAAACTAAAGCAGGAACCTGTGAAACATCCCAATGTCGTTACCATCAAATTATGTGAGCAGCTCTTAAAGCAATCAGGCAACCACCTAACTATATTACAGTAATATATTTTTGGAAGTAGGCATATTAAATATTAAGAATTTACATGCAGTAGAGAGAAGAGGTATTTTGGTCTATAGAAAGGATAAATGGACAATTGCTAAGAGAAGATGCAAAGACATTTTGGGTGCAGTTCTCCCAAGAAAATTTCTAAGTGTGGACGACTTTTATTTTTCCATTGTGTTTTTTTTTCAACCCCTTATGCCTGAATGGCTTGCCTATACTGGAGGTAGTTTTCCACCATAAAAGCAGCTGGCACAACTCAGGCATTAAAATGCAAGGGTTCCTCAATGAGGACCTTCTCACAACCACTGTTGAATTCTCTGGAGAGACATGATGACTATGCTGGGGGTTTGGAGGCTATTGTTGTCTCTGGGTGACCAGGGACATTGCTGGACAGTGCCCTGGCACTGCCCCCTGGCAGTGCCAGGTTGGAACCGAGAGGGTACCAGGATGCAGTGGCAGGTTGGCACCACCAAAGGGCAGGCTGGACAGGGGTGGGGGGAGGGGGGGTGCTTTTGTCTACTTTTGGGCACTCATTTCATTAAGGATGTAAAAACAATGGAAAGGGTTCAGCGTAGCTAAGGACTTACAGAAACAAAATGATATGAGAAATTAGGACTTTTTTGTTTGAGCCAAGAAGGTGGAGAGGCAACCTCTTCAAGGTCTTGAAGACTGTTTTCACTTATTGGCAGGACAGTAACAGGATCTGAAATAGGTTGTGTGCTTGGAGCAGGTGCAGCAAAAACCAGAGGTCCGAGGTGCACCAAAATTGGGCATTGTACCAACAAGGCACCAGCCCCAATTATGTGCCAGAGGCTGCTCATTGTTTTCCCAAGGATAAAAAATTGGGCTAGCTGCCTCTCAGCGATAGCCCTCAAGTAAATCCTGGAAGGCGGGACAGGGGCAGGAGAATTTTAGGACCGAGTAGAAGACAGTAATGGTCTTCAGGACTGCTGAGCAGCAGGGGCCTGTCTCCACAGTCAGATGGTCACTTATTTAAAAACATTCCTTCTGCTGGCAGCTTCCAGTAGTACCTCTAACAGCATCTGGTTCGGCCGCATCTAGACATGATTAGCCGGTCTGGCTCTGACTGCAGGACAGCCCACATTCGGGAAGTAGCCTTAAACAGTCATTAGGCCTGCACTTGCAGGGTCTAATAAGGGATGTAATATTGCAGGCATGAATACTGAACAGCTACACTGGAGACTTCAGCAATAGAGTGCTCAGATCACTTTTGGCACAAAATGAGCGCAAACACAATACACATCAGGTTTGGTGTTTTGGCGCAATTTCATGTCTGTAAATTGGGTGGAGCATCAATAAATTCCTAGGCCACTGATATTCTTATTTATTTACCAAACTCTCATCTAAAGCAGAAGAAGCATTGTAAAATCACATGAAGACAGCGGTTTAAGATATCTTACAGATAATTGCACAAGTTACGTTGAGTACCTCCCTAACAAGCAATATCCCCGAACAAGCTCACAATTTATTAACATCACCAGGCTATACAAGTCTTGCAGGTTATCTAAATGACACAATTTAAAACCGAGGTTATGATTCCCTGGAGTTTCTCCTGGGCAATTAAGAGGACTCGGGGACATTCATTTTTAACCAGTCCCACAAGTCTTCTGCCTTCATACCTTTCAAGTCTGTTCATCTTTTGGCACAGCATGAAATGATCTTTTCATTTATTTTTAAAACATTGAGGGGAAAAAAATGTGAGATTTTTGTTAGTTTCAACTGTCAGCATCCTTTGATGAAGGAAAGAGAAAATGAAAAATCTCACTCTGTCAGAATCCATGAAATCTCTAATTAAAGGAATAATGTTTTTATCTGTTGCATTACATTTTTTTCAGTTTTTATGGATGTGTAGAGGAAATGAAAGGGATTGGTTTTTATGCACTATCTTTCTTCTCAAAGAATTTGCAACTAATGAATTAAAATATCTATTATTGCAGTCTAGTACCTGAGTGATTAGGGACGACCAGGTTTGAACAACAAGCTACTTATTAGAATAACTAGAACTATTTACAAAGAACAAAGAACAGTACAGCACAGGAAACAGGCCCTTCGGCCCTCCAAGCCTGTGCCGCTCCTTGGTCCAACTAGACCAATCGTTTGTATCCCTCCATTCCCAGGCTGCTCATGTGACTATCCAGGTAAGTCTTAAACGATGTCAGCGTGCCTGCCTCCACCACCCTACTTGGCAGCGCAGACTGCTAGGATGTGCTGCTGACTTCTGCAACTCCAGGATCTGTCAGGAAAGCCCATGCTCAGCCCCAGGATTCCCGCTCTTTGGCCTTATTAGGTTACGTGAGCTTCCAAATGGGCTGCACAGTGGTACAGTGGTTAACACTGTTGCCTCACAGTGCCAGGGACCCAGATTCGATTCCCGGCTTGGGTCACTGTCTGTGTGGAGTTTGCACGTTCTCCCAGTGTCTGCGTGGGTTTCCTCCGGGTGCTCCAGTTTCCTCTCACAGTCCAAAGATGTGCGGGTAGGTTGATTGGCCATGCCAAATTGACCCTAGCTTCGGGGGGATTAGCAGGGTAAATATGTGGGGTTACGGGGATCAGGTGGGATGGTTGTCAGTGCAGACTCCATGGGCCGACTGGCCTCCTTCTGTACTGTAGGGATTCTATGATTCTATGAAAATGTTGCCCACTTAAAAGGGCTTCTTACTAAATCCAGCAGCCAAATTGTGCACAATCAGATCTCTCCCAGGGGAAAACAAAATGACAAAATGACTTGCCAGATCATTTATTCCTGGTGTAGCTGGGAAACCAGGAGACTCTTCATGGAATACAGCCATGAGATTGTTCACAGCTAATTGAGACGGCAGACATGACCCAACCCAATCAAGGATTTTTACTAGTCTAAGTTTTAAGTTTAAGCTTATTTATTAGTGTCACAAATAGGCTCACATTAACACTGCAATGAAGTTACTGTGAAAATCCCCTGATAACCACTCTCCGATGCCTGTTCGGGTACACGGAGGGAGAATTTAGCATGGCCAATGCACCTAACCAGCACGTCTTTCGGACTGTGGGAGGAAACCGGAGCACCCGGAGAAAACCCACACAGGCACAGGGAGAACGTGCAGACTCCACACAGACAGTGACCCAAACCGGGAATCAAACCCGGGTCCCTGGCAGCAGTGCTAACCACTGTGCTACCGTGCCTTATAAACCTTTTCGACCAACAACACCTGTATTGGCTTGTTTTGCCAACACAGCATGAAAGCAGCCATTTTAGAGATGGAGAAGAGACAGTCCACCCGGCCGTCCATGCTTTTGACCAAGTGATCGCCCATGAAAAACACCACAAAGAATGCCAATGGAGAATTAACCTTTCAGTCTCCTGTGGTGGAAGCACCCGAGTTAGAAGCCTTAGCTGATTTTACCTCTGGATTATCCTAAAGATTAAAGAGGAAGTCAATTAAACAGCCCCCTCCATGGCCTCAATAGTCTTACTGAAGTAGAGCCCTAAAACAGGGCATAACATTCTGAGTTTAACTAATGATTCACATTACCTCTTTAGGGGCAGCACTGGTTAGCACTGCTGCCTCACAGTGCCAGGCACCTGGGTTCGATTCCTGGCTTGGGTCACTGTGCGGAGTCTGCACGTTCTCCCTGTGTCTGCGTGGGTTTCTTCCGGGCGCTCTGGTTTCCTCTCACAGTCCGAAAGACGTGCTGGTTAGGTGCATTGGCCATGCTAAATTCTCCTTCAGTGTCCCCGAACAGTAACCGGAGTGTGGTGACCAGGGGATTTTCACAATAACTTTATTGCAGTGTTAATGTTACACTACATGTGCCACTGGTAGATAAACTAATAAATAAACTCTGCCTTGACACTCCATTTCCTGATTTGTAAACCAAGCACCCATATGCTTGGTTAAATTTTAAGTTAAATTTGTGTAAAAAAATCGGAGGTTTTTTTCAAAACAGGAAGTGAGCCCAGCAGGAGTCTGGGAAGGTTTTGGAGGGTTTAAAAGTAGGCCGCACTTTTGAGCGGGCAGCGTCGTTAGCGGGCAGTGGAGTGAGCAGGAGGCAGAGTGAAAGCTGTAGGGCTTTGGCTCACAGGGCTTAGGCAGAAAGGGCGAGCAGGGGTGAGTTAATTCATTTTTTGCTGTTTCTACCTGGTACTGGCAAGGTATCTAGAGGGGATGGGTGTGAAGGCAGTGCAATGTTCCTCTTGCACTATGTTCGAGGTGAGGGACGACGTCAGTGTCCCTGCTGATTATACCTGTGAGAAGTGTATCCATCTGCAGCTCCTCCAAAACCGTGTCAGGGAACTGGAGCTGGAGTTGGAGGAACTTAGGATCATTAGGGATGCAGAGATGGCCATAGACAGAAGCTTCAGGGATACAGTTACTCCGCGGAATGAAAATAGATGGGTGACGGTGAGAGGGGCTGGGAAGAAGCAGTCGGTGCAGGGATCCCCTGTGGTCGTTCCCCTTAGCAATAAGTATTCCGCTTTGGATACGGTTGAGGGGGACGACATACCAGTGGTGAGCCGCAGTGAGAGGATCTCCGGCACTGAGTCCGTCCCTGTGGCTCAGGAGGGTAAGGAGGAGAGCAGGAGGGCAATAGTTATTGGGGACTCGTTAGTTAGAGGGATAGATAGGAGGTTCTGTGGCAGCAAAAGAGACTCGAGGATGGTTTGTTGCCTACCGGATGCCAGGGTCCGTGACGTCTCGGACCGTGTTTTCCGGATTCTTAAGGGGGAGGGGAAACAGTCACAAGTCGTGGTACACATTGGAACCAACGACATAGGTAGGAGAAGGGACGGGGATTTAAAACAGGAATTTCGGGAGCTGGGCTGGAAGCTGAGAGCAAAGACAAAACATGTGGTCATCTCTGGTACGCTACCGGTGCCACGTGATAGCGAGTTGAGGAACAGGGAGAGAGTGCACTTAAACATGTGGTTGCAGGGATGGTGCAGGAGGGAGGGTTTCAGATACGTGGATAATTGGAACACGTTCTGGGGAAGGTGGGACCTCTACAAACAGGACGGGGTGCACCTGAACCAGAGGGGCACCAATATCCTGGGAGGGAAATTTGCTACGGCTCTTCAGGGGGATTTAAACTAATTTGTCAGGGGAGTGGGAAAAGGAGTTGTAGTCCGGAAGTCAGTGTTGAGGGTGGTGAGGTATTGGGGAAGGTATCAAGGTCAAGGGTGGGTACCGGTAGACAGGAAGGTGGGTTGAAGTGTGTCTACTTCAATGCAAGGAGCATCCGGAACAAGGTGGATGAACTTGGGGCGTGGATTGCTACTTGGGACTACGATGTTGTGGCCATTACGGAGACGTGGGTAGAACAAGGACAGGAATGGTTGTTGGACGTTCCGGGGTATAGATGTTTCAGTAAGTGTAGGGAAGCTGGTAAAAGAGGTGGAGGAGTAGCATTGTTAATCAAGGATAGTTTAACGGCTGCGGAAAAGCACTTTGAGGGGGATATGCACACTGAGGTAATATGGGCTGCAGTTAGAAACAGGAAAGGAGCGGTCACGTTGTTAGGAGTTTACTATAGGCCCCCAAATAGTAATAGAGATGTGGAGGAAGAAATTGCTAAGCAGATTATGGATACGTGTGGGGGTCGCAGGGTAGTTGTCATGGGGGACTTTAACTTTCCAAATATTGATTGGAACCTTTGTAGGTCGAATAGTTTGGATGGGGCACTTTTTGTGCAGTGTGTGCAGGAGGGTTTCCTGACACAATATGTGGATAGGCCGACAAGGGGTGAGGCCACATTGGATTTGGTACTGGGAAATGAACCGGGCCAAGTGTTAGATTTGGTTGTGGGAGAGAACTTTGGAGATAGTGACCACAATTCGGTGTCTTTTGTTATTGCAATGGAGAGGGATAGGGCCGGACGGCAGGGCAAGGCTTACAATTGGGGGAGAGGTAATTATGATGCGATTAGGCAAGAATTAGGGGGCATAAGATGGGAACAGAAACTGTCAGGGAAAGGCACTGATGAAAAGTGGAACTTTTTCAAGGAACAAATACTGGGTGTCCTTGATAGGTATGTCCCTGTCAGGCAGGGAGGAAATGGCCGAGTGAGGGAACCGTGGTTCACAAAAGAGGTGGAATGTCTTGTGAAAAGGAAGAGGGAAGCTTATGTCGGGATGAGGAAACAAGGTTCAGATGGCTCGATTGAGGGTTACAAGTTAGCAAGGAATGAGCTGAAAAAGGGGCTGAGGAGAGCTAGGAGGGGACATGAGAAGTCCTTGGCGGGTCGGATCAAGGAAAACCCCAAGGCTTTTTACTCTTATGTGAGGAATAAAAGAATGACCAGGGTGAGGTTAGGGCCGGTCAAGGACAGTGGTGGGAACTTGTGTATGGAATCAGTAGAGATAGGCGAGGTGATGAATGAATACTTTTCTTCAGTGTTCACCAAGGAGAGGGGCCATGTTTTTCAGGAAGAGAAGGTGTTACAGGCTAATAGGCTGGAGGAAATAGATGTTCGGAGGGAGGATGTATTGGCAGTTTTGAATAAACTGAAGGTCGATAAGTCCCCTGGGCCTGATGAAATGTATCCTAGGATTCTTTGGGAGGCGAGGGATGAGATTGCAGAGCCTTTGGCTTTGATCTTTGGGTCCTCGCTGTCCACGGGGATGGTGCCAGAGGACTGGAGAGTGGCAAATGTTGTTCCTCTGTTTAAGAAAGGGAATAGAAATGACCCTGGTAATTATAGACCGGTTAGTCTGACTTCGGTGGTTGGTAAATTGATGGAAAAGGTCCTTAGGGATGGGATTTACGACCATTTAGAAAGATGCGGATTAATCCGGGATAGTCAGCACGGATTTGTGAAGGGCAAATCGTGCCTCACAAATTTGATAGAATTTTTTGAGGAGGTAACTAGGTGTGTTGATGAAGGTAGGGCGGTTGATGTCATATACATGGATTTTAGTAAGGCGTTTGATAAGGTCCCCCATGGTCGGCTTATGATGAAAGTAAGGAGGTGTGGGATAGAGGGAAAGTTGGCCGATTGGATAGGTAACTGGCTATCTGATCGAAGACAGAGGGTGGTGGTGGATGGAAAATTTTCGGACTGGAGGCAGGTTGCTAGCGGAGTGCCGCAGGGATCGGTGCTTGGTCCTCTGCTCTTTGTGATTTTTATTAATGACTTAGAGGAGGGGGCTGAAGGGTGGATCAGTAAATTTGCTGATGACACCAAGATTGGTGGAGTAGTGGATGAGGTGGAGGGCTGTTTTAGGCTGCAAAGAGACATAGATAGGATGCAAAGCTGGGCTGAAAAATGGCAAATGGAGTTTAACCCTGATAAATGTGAGGTGATTCATTTTGGTAGGACGAATTTAAATGTGGATTACAGGGTCAAAGGTAGGGTTCTGAAGACTGTGGAGGAACAGAGAGATCTTGGGGTCCATATCCACAGATCTCTAAAGGTTGCCACTCAAGTGGATAGAGCTGTGAAGAAGGCATATAGTGTGTTAGCTTTTATTAACAGGGGGTTGGAGTTTAAGAGCCGTGGGGTTATGCTGCAACTGTACAGGACCTTGGTGAGACCGCATTTGGAATATTGCGTGCAGTTCTGGTCACCTCACTATAAGAAGGATGTGGAAGTGCTGGAGAGAGTGCAGAGGAGATTTACCAGGATGCTGCCTGGTTTGGAGTGTCGGTCTTATGAGGAAAGGTTGAGGGAGCTGGGGCTGTTCTCTCTGGAGCGGAGGAGGCTGAGGGGAGACTTAATAGAGGTTTATAAAATGATGAAGGGGATAGATAGAGTGAACGTTCAAAGACTATTTCCTCGGGTGGATGGAGCTATTACAAGGGGGCATAACTATAGGGTTCATGGTGGGAGATATAGGAAGGATATCAGAGGTAGGTTCTTCACGCAGAGAGTGGTTGGGGTGTGGAATGGACTGCCTGCAGTGATAGTGGAGTCAGACACTTTAGGAACATTTAAGCGGTTATTGGATAGGCACATGGAGCACACCAGGATGGTAGGGAGTGGGATAGCTTGATCTTGGTTTCAGATGAAGGTCGACACAACATCGTGGGCCGAAGGGCCTGTTCTGTGCTGTACTGTTCTATGTTCTATGTTCTATGCACTATCTTGTTCTGTAGTTTTAATTAACTTTCACACTCACTATTACGTGTCCCTGCTCCTTTTAATGTTCTGATTTCCTCCCCTGCTCCTTCCTTCCAAAATGTGTCACGTCTTTTCCACAGTAAATTTTGTCTGACTTCAATTTGCCCAATCCATTGACCTTTGTTCAAGTCATTTAGAGTTTTAACCATGGGTTAGCCACAGCCTGTCAGCAAATCTGAGGTGTTAGCATTCTTTACATGCTTAACTCAAAGTGAGATTGAGTTTACAATATCCCAGCTCAAAGGCAGCAGCGATAAGGACTGAACAAAGTTCACATTCGAGATTATCAATTACTACCCAATTAGAAGATTGAAATCTAAACAGGTCTTTTACGAACAGATTTTATTGCTTTCCCCATTTCCTCTGCTCCTTCCCCCTAATTCTCCCAACTATGAGCATGACACCTTGACACACATCACTCGGAGCTGTAAATTGATGGGCATGTAGCCTGCTTTCAATCCTTCCTTACAGATCCACTCTGACTGACAGTTGACAAAACTACAAAAAGCCTGGGTTACTCCTCTTCCAATTTTTCATTTCACTTTGAAGGGAAGAGTCAGACCTCAGCTCAAAGCTACACTGAAGTTTAGAAACTTCCTGCATGAGCAATCGCTGGCCACGAGTAACAGTGCTGCCCTCAACCTCAGTGAAGTCATGTGGGATCCAAGGTGAGCTGGTAAGATGGATACAGAACTGGCTTGAACATAAACACAGTAAGAAGTTTAACAACACCAGGTTAAAGTTCAACAGGTTTATTTGGTAGCAAAATTTGGGTAGACAGGGACTTTGCAAAATTTGGTAGCTTTTGCTACCAAATAAACCTGTTGGACTTTAACCTGGTGTTGTTAAACTTCTTACTGTGTTTACCCCAGTCCAACGCCGGCATCTCCACATCTTGAACATAAACAGCAGAGAGTAGCAGTGGAAGGAACTTTTCTAACTGGAGGTCTGTGACAAGCGGTGTTCCACAAGGACCAGTGCTGGAGCCTCTGTTGTTTGTAATGTACATCAATGATTTGGAGGAAAACGTAGGTGGTCTGATTAGTAACTTTGCAGATGATACAAAAATTGGGGAGTAGCGGATAGTGAGGAGGATTGTCAGAGGATACAGCAGGATATAAATCGGCTGGAAAACTGGGCTGAAAGATGGCAGATGGAATTGAACCCAGACAGATGTGAGGTGATGAGATTTGGAAGGTCTACTGCAGAAGGAAAGTATACAGTAAATGATAGAGCCCTTAGAAATATTAGCATACAGAGGGTTCTCGGCGTGCAGATCCACAGTTCCCTGAAGGTGGCAACTCAGGTGGACAAGGTGGTCAAGGAGGCATGTGGCATGCTGGCTTTCATCAGTTGGGGCATTGAGTACAGCAATTGGAAAATCATGTTGCAGCTGTATAAGACTGGTTAGGCTGCATTTGGAGTAGTGTGTAAAATTCTGGTTGCCAAACCACCGGAAAGCTATTGATTCATTGGAAAGGGTGCAGAAGAGATTTACCAGGATGTTGCCTGATTTGGAAGATATGGACTCTGAAGAAAGATTGAACAAACTTGGATTGTTTCCTTTGGAGTGTGGGAGGATGAGGGGGGATCTGATAGAGGTTTACAAGATTATGACAGGCTTGGATAGAATGGATCATCAGAATCTTTTTTTCCCAGGGTCGAAGGGGCAATTACTCAGGGTCATAGGTTGAGAATGAGAGGGGGAAAGTTTAAAATAGATGTAAGGGGCAAGTTTTTCACTCAGAGGATGGTGAATGCTTAGAACGCATGGCCGGAGGAGGTGGTGGAAGTAGATTCCATAACAACGTTCAAGAGGCATCTGGATAGATACATGAATAGGCAGGGAATAGAGGGATACGGATCACGTAGAGACAAGAAAATATAAGATTAGAGAGGCATCTGTGACAGTACAGCTTTGGTGGGCCGAAGGGCCTGTTCTTGTGCTGTACTGTTCTTTGTTCAACACTTACAGTGAATAACAGCCACATCCCTGTGGCTCACTGAGGAAACTGTGTGCCAGAAACTGACTTCCTTCAACACCTTGATAATTCATGTTAATATTCATCTTTAACACTATGATGTTACACTGGTTAAGTGTTAGTATTTAAGTCATTTTCTATATTCCCGGCTTGGGTCCCTGCCTGTGCAGAGTCTGCACATTCTCCCCGTGCCTGCATGGGTTTCCTCCAGGTGCTCCGGTTTCCTCCTCCAGTCCGAAAGATGTGCTGGTTAGGTGCATTGGCCATGCTAAATTCTCCCTCAGTGTACCCAAACAGGCGCTGAAGTGTAGCGACTAGGAGATTTTCACAGTAACTTCATTGAAGTGTTAATGTAAGCCTACTTGTAACTAATTAATAAATAAATAATATTCCAATGACGATCAGTACCTATAATGACGATGTATGCCATTAGGTGCAAACAAAAATTAAATCGCTGTTTTCTATAATTTAATTCTCCAATGGATGTAATACATTAAATTTGGAATGAAAATGCCTCTAATTCACAGAGGTCTCGAAGCAATACTATGCTGTCAGTACGGGCAACAAGCAAGGAATTCATGTTTCCACCACCAATGCATTCACAACAAAAAGAAACCATTTATCTTCTTGTATCTCTGAGTTTATTTTTCCCCACGGGACAATACAATGTGATAAAGTGTGCCCAGTATGAGAGATCACAGCTGTTACACACCCTGAGGTTACCAAAATATCTTTATTTAAATCAGTGTTCTGCTTATTACTTACAGCTAAGTACAAACATCTCTTGCTACAGAACACACAGTTCAAATGCCGGCAGTTCATTTCAAACTAGGAACTACATGGCACCTGCTGACCTCGAATCAATTCTGTCCACATCACAACTGTCGCCACATAACGTATTCTGTGCCGTGTCTCTTCTGGGATTAAGGCGCAGGTTTTAACTGGAGGGCAATTTGTAGCAGATGAGGTGAGCAGTGGGACGTGTTGGTAACTAACCCACCTACTCTTGAATGGAAACCCAGGGGACTTTAACTTCTGAACTGCCAAATAAGTCCCTCTTCCAGGGAGGAAGTCAGCAGAAAGTCACAGTGCTCAGGGGGTGCCTACCAACAGCAGGGCAGTGAAGGAATTGGCTGTGAGGCCCTCCCATAGCCACCCCTACCCTCAACTGGATGATTTCATGGTCAAAGAATTATCATAGAATTCACAATGCAGAAGGAGGCCATTCGGCCCATCGAGCCTGCACCGACAATTCCACCCAGGCCCTAGCCCCTAACCCCATGCATTTATCCTGCTTACCCCCTGACACTAAGGGGCAATTTACATAGCCAGTCAACCTAACCTGCACATTTTTGGAGTGTGGGAGGAAACTGGAGCATCCAGAGGAAACCCACGCAGTCACGGGAAGAACATGCAAACTCCGCATGGACAGTGACCGAAGCCAGGAATCGAACCCAGGTGCCTGGTGCTGTGAGGCTGTGCCACTTTCCCTTGTGGGGCCAGGTGGGGCACTCATGTCACTTTCCACTCACATCACCTGGTGAAAGGTTGCAGTCAGCTGGCTCCCAATATCATCAGGATCCGACATTATTATAACAAAATGTCCTGCTGGCTTTGAGCAAGGGTCCTTCATTATGTATGTTAAACCAATGCATCTCTGAATAATATGTCACATGATTAAGTGGTGAGATCATCAGAGGCATTTGGGGAGATTTTCCCTCTCTTCCATCCTGGACTGTAAGCAAGCAACACCCTATCCAATAAAGCTCCATGGACTGGCTACATAATCCACCGTGTGACAACACTTTCATTCTTCTATCTTTGCTGTATCAGTGAATTACTTTAATACACAACATTCTTGTTGCCTGCTGAGGAGAGCAGGTGAAAATTGGAACTGTCAGCTCTGAGCTTCTCCAATTGTGGTTGGATCATTTTACCTGTTCACCCGCCCAGTTTCCAGCTGGTAAGATTAAAATCACCCCAGAGCTGTCCTGCCTGAAGCCCCCCAGTGGTGATCGCCGGGGCAGCAATCAACCAGGCTGGGAGGGATGGGGGGGGGGGGGGGGGCGATATACGGGGTGGTGGGGGGGGATGTGACTGACAGGCCTCTGTGTGAGCAGGTGGCTCTCCAGCGAGCTAAGGCCGTCCCCACCCCCTACTGGCGAGAATCAGATTGTGCATCATTTGTTGCATGAAGAACCATAAGATTTCATTTGTGGCCGCGCCGAAAAATCTGATCTGAAATTCTCCTGTTTTCACGTTTGGCAGTTCGAATATTTTTGGTAATATCGTCCCTATAGGATTCTCAGGGGGCTTGAAAGTGTAGATGCTGAGAGGATGTTTCCTATTGTGGAAGAGTCTAGGACCAGAGGACATAATTTCAGAATAAAGGGCTGATCATTTAAAACAGAGATGAAGAGGAATTTCTTTCTTAGAAGGTAGTGAATTTGTGGAATTCCTTACTGCAGAGAGCTGTGAAGGCTGGGTTGTTAGTACGTTCAAGGCTGAGATAGACAGATTTTTAATCTTTAAGGGAATCAAGGGTTATCGGGATAAGGCGAGAAAGTGGGAGTTAAGGATTATATTGGTTGTTACAATCAATACTCTTTGGGCATTGTAGTTTGACAGCAGTAGGGACAAGCTACAACTTCCTTCATGATACATCGGTTTCACACAAATTTTGACCAAAGAAAGATGTTCCATTGTTATCTGCAAAAAATAAAATGTTGCAGATGTTGGAAATCTGAAACAAAAGTGGGAAATGTTGGAAATACTTAGCATGTCAGGAAGTATCAGTGGAGAGAGAAACAGCTAACGGGCAGGACTTTCCTGGCTCCAGGGTAATTGGCTGGAAGATGGGGTGGGCAGGAAGATATTAGAGAGAAACAGAGAGGCGCGTCCTGCTTCTTTCAGAACCAAGCAGGAACTGCCTCATTTTTAAAATGAAAAAGAAATTGTGTATCTTCCCTGCAAGCTTAGTCCCTCCCATTAAGCACATGACTCTGCCTCTTTCAATCAACATAATCAAAACTCTACTCTGAAACCCCAGATCTATTAAACCTGTTTAGACAAACAAACCATCAGCTGAAATGAGTCGTTATCCTGCAGTCTCAGCATGGGGCTGTATGTCTTTTCAAACAAATCGACTCCTTGCAACAAAATACTGCCTCTTAAAAGAAACATGACATAAGTGTATTTCTTAAAGGCACAATATCATCACACAATGGCAGGGCACCCTGCACATGCTGCATTTCAATGTAATACTGTAAGAAGTCTCACAACACCAGGTTAAAGTCCAACAGGTTTATTTGGAATCACGAGCTTTCGGAGTGCTGCTCCTTCATCAGGTGACTCACCTAATGAAGGAGCAGTGCTCCGACAGCTCGTGATTCCAAATAAACTTGTTGGACTTTAACCTGGTGTTGTGAGACTTCTTACCGTGCCCAGCCCAGTCCAACGTCGGCATCTCCACATTAATGTAATGCTGACTGCTTATCAAATTGTCAAAAGTGAAGGCAGTTGGATGAAAAGTTAAACTGAAGCCCCATCTATTTGCTCAAGAAAAGGTAGCAGTTGAAGAAGAGTGGGACTTCGGTTTCCTGGCCAACATTAACCCCTCAACAAACAACATCAAAAATAGATTAACCAGCTACTTATAACCTTGCTGTGTGTAAATTGGCTGCCATGTATACCTCCATAACACAAATGATGTGGTGTTGCCGGTGTTGGACTGGGGTAGACACAGTAAGTAGTCTCACAACACCAGGTTAAAGTCCAACAGGTTAATTTGGTAGCACGAGCTTTCGGAGCGCTGCTCCTTCATCAGGTGAGTGAAGGAGCAGCACTCCAAAAGCTCGTGCGACCAAATAAACCTGTTGGACTTTAACCTGGTGTTGAGACCACTTACTGTCCAGAACACAAGTCATTAAGCTTCAATCATAATCCACTGGTTGTGAAGAGCTTTAGCGATCCGAAGGACATGAAAAGCGTCCAATACATACAGATGTTTGATTTTTCACTCTTACTTCTTAGTTGGGACTTAATTCATATGCAGGATGTGAATTTGTGAATCCTGGTAGTAACCACAAGCCAACAAGCCATAGCATGAATCTGAGTGCTTTATTTAATTATAACTTGCGGATCAGATAGCTATTGTCACAGGAATCCACAATTCAACACAAACTGGGGACACACATTGTTGAGCGACAGAAATGGCATATTTTAGAAAGTGAAATGATGCACTGGGGAGTGCTACATCTCTGGTTGAAGCCAAGGCAATTGCAAAGACAATATAGCAGAAAACAGTTTCAGGTTGAAACTACCTCAGTCCAAGAAGATTTAAGGCTCACATGGTATGTAGAAGGTGGAAGATGCTTTAAGGCACATAATGGTTTTTTAATCAACCAACTAGAAACCCAAATAAGACTTTAAAAAGCAGGAGGCCTAAATTTTTTGACCATCGAGCCCCTGCACTCGGCGGGCCCGAAAGCGGGTGCGAAAAGGTGGCACAGTGATTTGCACTGTTGCCTCACATCGCCAGGGACCCAGGTTCAATTCCAGTCTTGGGTGATAGAGTCATAGAGTTTACCACATGGAAACAGGCCTGTGGCCCAACTTGTCCATGCCGTCGCTTTTTTTTTAACCCCAAATCTAGTCCCAATTGCCCGCATTTGGCCCATATCCCTCTATACCCATCTTACTCATGTAACTGTCTAAACGCTTTTTAAAAGACAAAATTGTACCCACCTCTACTACTACCTCTGGCATCTTGTTCCAGACACTCACCACCCTCTGTGCAAAGAAATTGACCCTCTGGACCCTTCTGTATCTCTCCCCTCTCACCTTAAACCTATGCCTTCTAGATTTAGACTCCCTGACCTTTGGGAAAAGATATTGACTATCTAGCTTATCTATGGCCCTCATTATTTTATAGACCTCTCTGAGATCACCACTAAGCCTCCTGCGCTCCAGAGAAAAAAGTCCCAGTCTATCCAGCCTTTCCTTAGAACTCAAACCATCAAGTCCCCGTAGCATCCTAGCAAATCTTTTCTGCACTCTTTCTAGTTTAATAATATCCTTTCTATAATAGGGTGACCAGAATTGTACACAGTATTCCAAGTGTGGCCTTACTAGTGTCTTGTACAACTTCAACAAGACGTCCCAACTCCTGTATTCAATGTTCTGACCAATGAAACCAAGCATGCCGAATGCCTTCTTCGCTACTCTGTCCACCTGTGACTCCACTTTCAAGGAGCTATGAACCTGTACCCCTAGATCTCTTTGTTCTGTAACTCTCTCCAACACCCTACCATTAACTGAGTAAGTCCTGCCCTGGTTCAATCTACCAAAATGCATCACCTCACATTTATCTAAATTAAACTCCATCTGCCATTCATCAGGGATACAAACGAATGGTCTAGTTGGACCAATGAGCGGCACAGGCTTGGAGGGCCAAAGGGCCTGTTTCCTGTGCTGTACTGTTCTTTGTTCTTTGTCAGCCCACTGGCCCAATTGATCAAGATCCCGTTGCAATCCTAGATAACCTTCTTCACTGTCCACTACGCCACCAATCTTGGTGTCATCTGCAAATTTACTAACCATGCCGACTAAATTCTCAACCAAATCATTACTATAAATGACAAATAACAGTGGACCCAGCACCAATCCCTAAGGCACACCACTGGTCACAGGCCTCCAGTTTGAAAAACAACACTCTACAACCACCCTCTGTCTTCTGTCATCAAGCCAATTTTGTATCCATTTGGCTATTTCGCCCTGGATCCCATGAGATTTAACCTTATGCTACAACCTATCATGCGGTACTTTGTCAAAGGCCTTGCTAAAGTCCATGTAGACAGCATCAACTGCACTGCCCTCATCTACCTTTTTCGTTACCCCTTCAATAAACTCAATCAAATTTGTGAAACATGATTTTCCACTCACAAAGCCATGCTGACTGTCCCGAATCAGTCCTTGTGTCTTTGAATGCCTATAGATCCTGTCTCTCAAAATATCTTCTAACAAGTTATCCACTACAGATGTGAGGCTCAACGGCCTATAGTTCCCAGGCTTTTCCCTGCAGTCCTTCTTAAACAAAGGCACATTTGCCACTCTCCAATCTTCAGGCACCTCACCTGTGACGATCGATGATTCAAATATCTCTGCTCGGGGACCCGCAATTTCCTCCCTAGCCCTCCTGAGTGTCCTGGGATACACTTCATCAGGTCCCGGGGATTTATCTACATTGATGCGCTTTAAGACTTCCATCACCTCCTTCTGTGTAATATGTACAGTCCTCAAGACATCACTATTTATTTCCCCAAGTTCCCTAACATTCATGCTTTTCTCAACAGTAAATACTGATGAGAAATATTCATTTAGGATCTCACCCACCTCTTGTGCATCTACACATAGATGACCTTGTTGATCCTTAACAGGTCCTACTCTCTCCCTAGTTATTATTTTGCCCTTTATGCATTTGTAGAAGCTCTTTGGATTATTCTTTGCCTTATCTGCCAATACAATCTTGTGTCCCCCTTTATGCCCTCCTGATTTCTCTCTTAATTCTACTCCTACACCCCCATACTCTTCAAGGGATCCACTTGATCCCAGCCGGCTATGTGTGCCACCTTCTTCTTGACCAGGGCCTCAATATCCCGAATCATCCAGGGTTCCCTACTTCTACCAACCTTGCCCTTCACTCTAAGAGGAATGTGTTTACCCTGAACCCTGGTTAACACACTTTTGAAAACCTCCCACTTACCAGACGTCCCTTTGCCTTCCCACGGACTCCCCCAATTAACTGTTGAAAGTTCCTGCTTGATACCATCAAAATTGGCCATGCTCCAATTTAGAATTTTAACTTTTGGGCCAGACCTATCATTCTCCATAGTTATCTTCAAACTAATGGAATTATGGTAACTGGTCCCAAAGTGATCCCTCACTAACATTTCTGTCACCTGCCCTTCCTTATTTCCCAAGAGGAGGTCAAGTTTTGCCCCCTCTCTAGTTGGGCCATCCACATACTGAATGAGAAATTCCTCCTGGATACACTCAACAAATTTCTCTCCATTCGACCCTTTAATACTATGGCTGTCCCAGTCAATGTTGGGAAAGTTAAAATCCCCTACTATTAGCACCCTATTTTCCTTGAAGCTATCTGCAATCTCCTTACATATTTGCTCCTCAATTTTCCGCCCACTACTGCACCGACTCTCTGACAGAATATCATAATATCTTACCCAGGCCCTCTCCCTCACCCTATCCCTGTAACCCCACACATTTACCATAGCCAATCCCCCTACCCTACACTAAGGGACAGTTCAGCATAGCCAATCCACCTAACTTGCACATCTTTTGACTGTGGGAGGAAACTGGAACGCCCGGAGGAAACCCACACAGATACGGGGAGAATGTGCAAACTCCACACAAACAGTCACCCAAGCCAGGAATTGAACCAAGGTCTCTGGCGCTGAGAGGCAGCAGTGCGAACCACTGTGCCACTGTGTCAAGCCAGAATGATTACTTGAATAAAAACAATGTGCAAGGGGAAAAGGCAGGGGAATGACACTCAGTCATAATGTGCTGTAGTTTTTTTATGTTTCTTCTATGTTTCTGTAATGCTCATTTGGAGAGTCAATGCAGAGATGATGGGCCAAAAGGTCTCCTTCTGCACCATAACAATTTTTTAATAGAATTTTATAGAATCCCTACAGTACAGAAAGAGGCCATTCGGCCCATCGAGTCTGCACCGACCACAATCCCACCCAGGCCCCACCCCCATATCCCTACACATTTTACCCGCCAATCCCTCTAATCTACGCATCCCAGGACACTAAGGGGCAATTTTAGCATGGCCAATCAACCTAACCCGCACATCTTTGGACTGTGGGAGGAAACCGGAGCACCCGGAGGAAACCCGCGCAGACACAAGGAGAATGTGCAAACTCCACACAGACAGTGACCCAAGCCGGGAATCGAACCCAGGTCCCTGGAGCTGTGAAGCAGCAGGGCTAATCACTGTGCTACCGTGCCGCCCCAATTCTGTGATTCTGTGATTCTGTGAAAGGCACACAGCATACCCATTCCCTATCCACCCACAACCCTCCGGATTTTGGCCTTTCCACATGCTTTTGTTTCTACGATCAACACATCACTGCAACTTGCATCATCATACAATCAATTCCCAAAACACAACTCTCTTGGGAACTGGTGAGACATTTCAATGTTTAAAAGTCACGCACGTGCACAAACGGAATGGATCAGTACGACACGAGTGCACCCTTAGTTAGTAGTGGAAAGGGATATAATTATGTGCAGCAGAATCCTCCACAGCTGATTAAGTAGCTGTTGAGGGCTTATAAACGCTTCACTTGTGTGTAGCTATGTCGCATGTGTGGTCTCTCCAGAAGATTAATCATTTCATATGGGTACTCAAAATCTGTTAGAGACTCTTTGGATGAATTTACATTTGATAAAGCTTGTCATAAGTTTCTGTATAATTCTTAGGGATAATCACACAAGTGAGTCGAAACCAAGCTGTGCATGTTTCAGTTTCAATCTGATTAGCCCAAAAGTTTGGACTTAGAAATACTCAAATTACTTTGAAAGGTACAAACTTAGGGTGAAATGTAATGCTTTCTCTAGATGGGGCTGGGAGGAGTTGTATAATTGGGCAGGTAGGTGCAGGATGGAAACCCTTTTGTCTTCTGACTCCCACCCATTATTCCTGGATGACCTTCCTGCCTGGAGATCAATTGAAGCTCTTAATTGTCCACTTAAAGATCTCATCCTGTCACCAGTGATATTTTACCAGCAGCTCTGCTGGGCAGGCCACATCATCCGCATGCCTGACGCGAGGCTCCCGAAACAAGCATTGCAGTCAAAGCTTTGACATGGCAAGTGAGCCCCAGGAGGGCAGAGAAAATGCTTTAAGGGGACTCTCAAAACCTCCTTGAAAAAGTGCTACATCCCCACCGATATCTGAGAATCCCTGGCTCAAGTTTGCCCGAAGTGGAGGAAAAGCATCTGGGAAGGAGCTGAACACCTCGAGATTCAAAGCTGAGAGCAAGCTTTAGCCAAACGTCAACAGTGAAAGGAACAATCCGGGCACTCCACCGACCCTCTCTTCCAACCTGTGACAGAGGCTGCAAGTTACACTTTGGACTCCTCAGTCACCTGAGAACTCATCTGCAGTGTGAAAGCAAGTCATCCTCTACTCTGAGGGGCTGCCTAAAAAGAATAAGAATCTAGATTCGATCAGGCAAAATTACTATCTAAGAAATTTATAAGATGCCTCTTGAACCATCTTGAACCATTGGCTGACGTAACTCATGTTCAGCTATATTAAACTAGCAAGCCCTATTTTAAGAATCTTCATTTAAAATAGAAACCATTTTTACTTTCCCAATCATTCACTTTGTAAGATTACTGTCTTTGTAAAATATTGAGTTTTATTTAGCCCTAATGACACAACAATATGTCATAGAATAATATTAAGTTAATTCAACTACACAAATTAAGCAAAGGACCTCATTCTATTCAAATCCATGAATCTATCCAGTATTGCATTTGACCCCGTCACTCAACCAGTGCAGATTCATTAAGTTATTTTGAGCGTAGTGTCGTCTACCATTTAAGTAAATGAAATATTATGCTGTGAGATAATTTATGTCACTATACACCAAAGAGCAATCCTTCTTCTATCTGAGAAAGCATTTACAAATAAAATCAATATCGCATAATTTCCTTACTTACGAGAACTCTGTACCAGAGCGCAAAATTCATTGGAGAAACCAAATGTATTTTGCAACCGCTGTTAGTTCATAATAAAAAATCCACCACTTTTTATGAGTATTTTCTATCCTAATGGAAGGCAAATTAGAAGCTGATACATAACTCTCAGCACATACTGATGGAGCAATAATACTGAAATGCTAAACATTGAATCATAGAATCCCTACAGTGCAGAAGGAGGCCCATTGAGCCTGCACCAACAACAACCCCACCCTGACCCTAACACTGAACCCCATGTATTTACCCTGCTAATCCCCCAGCACTAAAGGGCAATTTAGCACGGCCAATCCACCTAACCCGTACATCTTTGGAGTGTGGGAAGAAACCGGAGCACCCGGAAGAAACTCACGTGGACACACACGGAGAACGTGCGAACTTCTCACAGTCACCCGAGGCCAGAACTGGTGCTGCGAGGCAGCAGTGCTAACCACTGCTCCACCGTGCACGCCCATAATGTAGTGAGTAATTGTGAACTTTAACAAGGTGCCAGAGATGCTGGAAACCTTAAACACAAACAGAACACACTAGAAATGCTCATCCCTCTTTCCTTTCAGTATTCTGAGGAATTATTGCCAACATGACATCCTGGTCTACTCTTCAATCATTCCCAACACTCCCTCTTCTTCTTAATGGCGCCTTCTCATGTGAGTACAGGAGATGAAACGTCTGTTCTTTCACCTCCTCCCTAGCCAACACCAGAGCCCAAACACATCTTCTGGATGAAACAATTACATACTTACGTTCCTTTAATTTTAGTGTACTGGATTTGCGGCTCTGCATCAGGAAAATGCAGGTTGTGTGATCGCTTCGCTGAACACCTCCGCTTAGTGCATAAGCATTACCCAAACCTCCAACCCCCCTATATTTCATTCTTCACCCCACTCTCACTCGGACCTCTATGTCCTTTGCCCCCTATACTGTTCAAATGAAACTCAGTGTAAGCTTGAGGAACTGCACCAGCACCTCACAACCTTCCAGCCTCAATGATGTATTCAAATATTTCAGATTTCAGTTCCCGCTTCCATTTTTTACTTGGACACCAGCTGCTGGTAATGATTCTGCTGTTGCTATTTTCAACTCTCCCAATCACATCTTTCATTTGCTTACTTGTCTCACTATCACTCCCTTTTGTTTGCGCCACCATCTTTCTTGTTACTTAATCACTCCTCCCTTTCACTCTAACATCTTGCTCTTTCTCCCCCACCCACCACCTCCCCCTTTGCCTACCTCTTCTTACTTGAACCTGTTACATCTCTCATTTTGGCCAGTTCAAACAAGAAGTCAATGAACTGAAAGGTTAACTGTGGAGGGGATTTTCCGGCCCTTCCTGGATCGCCCGGTCCCACCCAAGGTGACCTCCCAGCAGCAGATTCCCCAGCGGCAAGAGGGGCGAGCCACGCAAAATGCCATAATGGCGAGCTACCTCCTCTGCCGGAAAATGCCGTGGAGGGAAGGGGGGAGGGGTGGAGTCAATCCTTGTGTTTCTCTCTCCACAAACACTGACTGACCAGCTGAGAAGTTCCTGTGTTTTCTGTTTTTTTTATTTGTAAAAATGCGTTCACACTCATGCAAACATAGAAACTGCTCACATTAACAGAGATGATGCAGCAAACTGATCAAGGTCTGATTTTTGATTTGGTTTGATTTTTTGATTTGATTTATTATTGTCACATGTATTAGGATACGGTGAAAAGTATTGTTTCTTGCGCGCTATACAGACAAAGCATACCATTCATAGAGAAGGAAATAAGAGAGTGCAGAATGTAGTGTTACAGTCATAGCTAGGGTGCAGAGAAAGATTAACTTAATGCAAGGTAAGTCCATTCAAAAGTCTGACAGCAGCAGGCAAGAAGCTGTTCTTGAGTCGGCTGGTACGTGACCTCAGACTTTTGTATCTTTTTCTCGACGGAAGAAGGTGGAAGAGAGAATGTCCGGGGTGCGTGGGGTCCTTGATTATGCTGGCTGCTTTTCCGAGGCAGCGGGAAGTGTAAACAGAGTCAATGGATGGGAGGCCAGTGCCATATCATTATTGCTATTTTTCTAATATATTCAGTGTCTGAAAATAAACTTATTTAGACAGTATTCTTATATCACCGTTTAAAAAAAGGAGTAAAACTTCAAGGTGAATAAAATCACAAGCCAATGACTTTCATTTCACTTGTTGGGAAATTTCTAGTATTTATTAGTGAGTGCTTGGAAAAGTATAAACTGATTGGGTCAACATGATTTTGTAAAAGATGTGTTTCTCTAGCTGGAGTACATTTGAAAGAATCAATGGCGTGATTGATAAAGAGAGAGAAAGGTATCCTTTTGTCAAGACATTTAATAACAATTCTGCACAAAAAATGATACAAACATAAGCGCCATGGAATTGATGCCAATCGCGAGATATTAACAGGAAATGGACTAGGAAAGAGGAGGTAGAGAGTTGGGATAAAATTGATATTCCCCAAGGATCAGTGCTGGAACCTCACTTTTTCTATAAATAAATTGGATTAGGGAATGGAGTGAGACATATCCAAGCTTAAATACTGGGACATATGATGGACACTGAAGAGAGGAGGAAACTCTAATAGGCCAGATTAAGCAAGTGGTTCAGAATGACGGCAAATACAATTTGATATAATTGACAAAGAATGGTGCATGGAAATATAGTCAAATGGGGAATAGATGCACAAAGGTAGTTAACAGTTCATGCATAACTATTATTACAAAGCTAGCCGACAGGTACAGGAATTGAGAAAAATGGCTGATTGAATGGAATATGAACCAAATAAGTGTTACCATAGTTATAAGAAAGCTGTTCAAACCTCATCCAGACTACTGCGCTGATCTTCCCAGCTTCAGAAATTGCCTGAGGAGATGTCCAGTCATGTCTCACCAGGATGATACCTGGAACTAAGGGGTGAGTTATGAGAGACAGGGTAAGTCTGGGTTATATTCCCTAGTGACGATGATGTCTGACTGCAGTCTTTCAAATAATGAAGGGAGTTGACAAGAGTAGCTGGAAACAATCTAGAATAAGGGTTGATAATCTTAACATTCAAACTAAGGCAGTTCAAAGTGAATCCAAGAAAATAATTCCTCACAAAAGGTCGCTGATACTAACCAACCGAGGTGCTTAAAAGAGCAGATGTTTATGAGGCACCTTTAAAAGGGGGATTTTGGATGAATAAAATTGTGCTGCCAAAATGAAGAAGGGGCAAAAAGGGTCAAATAGTCATCCCTGCGAGGGTTCCCAACCCTCCTGCTGTTGGTGGGATCCAGCTGAAATGGGTGATTGATCTCCTGAATGCTGCTCCGAGCAACTCAGGAAAAATGGTCACGGTTCCTGCAGCACGTGTGTGGCACCTCAGTCGTCCTGGCTTGCAACTGAATGATATCTTCTGAGCCCGGCTGGCCTCCTTGCTGTTCATAAGACCATAAGACATAGGAGCAGAATTAGGCCACTCGGCCCATTGAGTCTGCTCCGCCATTCAATCATGGCTGATATTTTTCTCATCCCCATTCTCCTGCCTTTTCCCCATAACCCCTGATCCCTTTATTAATCAAAAACCTATCTATCTCTGTCTTAAAGACACTTAAAGACACTCGATGACCTCCACAACCTTCTGCGGCAAAGAGTTCCACAGATTCATCACTCACTGGCTGAAGAAATTTCTCCTCATCTCTGTTTTAAAGGATTGTCCCTTTAGCCTGAGGTTGTGCCCTCTGGTTCTAGTTTTTCCTACTAATGGAAACATCCTCTACACAGCCAGTCTATCCAGGCCTCGAAGTATCCTGTAAGTTTCAATAAGATCCCAACTTATCCTTCTAAACTCCAACGAGTACAGACCCAGAGTCCTCAACCGTTCCTTATACAACAAGCTCTTCATTCCAGGGATCATTCTTGTGAACCTCCTCTGGACCCTTTCCAAGGCCAGCACTTCCTTCCTTAGATATGGTGCCCAAAACTGCTCACAATACTCCAAATGGGGTCTGACCAGAGCCTTATACAGCCTCAGACATACATCCCTGCTCTTGTATTCTAGCACTCTCGACATGAATGCTAAAATTGCATCTGCCTTCCTAACTGCCGTCTGAACCTGCACGCTAACCTTAAGAGAATCTTGAACAATGAAAGACTGCTTCACTCTTGCTTGTGAGGATGATGGCATTCAGGCCAACGGAAATTGCCTGGAAACCCCACAAGTAGATTGAACTAGGGCAGGACTTACTCAGTTAATGGTAGGGCGTTGGGGAGAGTTACAGGACAAAGAGATCTAGGGGTACAGGTTCTTAGCTCCTTGAAAGTGGAGTCACAGGTGGACAGAGAGGTGAAGAAGGCATTTGGCATGCTTGGTTTCATCGGTCAGAACGTTGAATACAGGAGTTGGGACATCTTGTTGAAGTTGTACAAGACATTGGTAAGGCTTGGAATACTGTGTGCAGTTCTGGTCACCCTATTATAGAAAGGATATTATTAAACTAGAAAGAGTGCAGAAAAGATTTACTAGGATGCTACCGGGACTTGATGGTTTGAGTTATAAGGAGAGGCTGGATAGACTGAGACTTTTTTCTCTGGAGCGTAGGAGGCTGAGGGGTGATCTTATAGAGGTCTATAAAATAATAAGGGGCACAGATCAGCTAGATAGTCAATATCTTTTCCCAAAGGTAAGGGAGTCTAAAACTAGAGGGCATAGGTTTAAGGTGAGAGATACAAAAGTGTCCAGAGGGGCAATTTTTTCACACAGAGGGCGGTGAGGTCTGGAACAAGCTGCCAGAGGTAGTATTAGAGGCGGGTACAATTTTGTCTTTTAAAAAGCATTTAAATAGTTACATGGGTAAGATTGGTATTGAGGGATATGGGCCAAATGTGGGCAATTGGGATTAGCTAAGGGGTTTAAAAAAAAAAGGGCGGCATGTACAAGTTGGGCCAAAGGGCCTGTTTCCATGTTGTAAACCTTTATGACTCTATGAGTACTGAGGGAGTAATTGAGGGAGGCAGTAGGAGAGACACAAACTGGAAAAGGGAGGAAGGGTTGTGTTGGCTTATGGTGTGTGCTATCAGGGCGTCAGGCAGCTTTGGTGCTATTTTCTGAGGGCTGAGTCTCACCTCTCTGACACTGGGCGTCAGTGGTGGGCTGGATTCAGAGAACTGAATCAGGTTCGATCTGATTTATTGTTTCGATAATGTGTTGTGTACTGTAAAACATTATAAAATATGTGCAAAAGCTTTAGTTCGAATTTATCTCAGTTGTTTTTGGTAATAACCTTGGAAGTTGTTTATTGCAGTCAATGCCAGAGAAACATTTCAGAATGTGTTTTTACTTAAACATGGTTTATTGCTAAACCTTTTTATTTGTTTTTCTTTATTTATAAGTGAAGCTGTTCACCTCAGTATAAAACAAAAAGTCATTTTTTATTTGATGCTTGATGATGCTAAAACATTTAACTAAGGTAAAAAGAATCTCCAGGAATATAACAATAGAATAGGGTGGCACAGTGGTTAGCACTGCTGCCTCACAACTCCAGAGACCTGGGTTCGATTCCCGGCTTGGGTCACTGTCTGTGCGGAGTTTGCACATTCTCCCCGTGTCTGCGTGGGTTTCCTCCGGATGCTCCAGTTTCCTCCCATACCCCAAAGATGCGCAGGTTAGGTTGACTGGCCATGCTAAATTGCCCCTTAGTGTCCCGGGATGCGTAACTTAGAGGGATTAGCAGGGTAAATATGAGATGATGCGGATAGCGCGGGGTTGTTGTTGGTGCAGACTCGATGGGCCAAATGGCCTCCTTCTGCACTGTAGGGTTTCTATGATTCTCGATGATAATTGAGCTTTGGCAACTCCCATTCCAATAAAATTAACCCATAGCAATGAAATGCCCTAGCAGTGATCATGGTGAGCTCGAAGTTTGTGTTATTTAACAATAGGGATTTTTATGCCATTATGAGAAACTATCAGGGCTAATTCCAGTTTCATTAAATGGCATTCTATAATTTTTACAGGTGCTTTGGGATTGACAACAGAGTTTACTGTTCTCTGAAAACAGCGAATGCTAATGGCCTTTATTCAAAGTAATGTTGGAGAAGAGATCCAAAGTTTCAAAAGCAAACAAGTTTGTTGGAGCAAACAAGGTGAGCATATTATAAAGAAACACAAGGGGCTGAATTTTGTGGAGGTGGCCAGAGGCTGCCAGGTCCTGCAAGCTGAAGTGATCCCACTTTGGCTGGAGATGGGACCAGGGGCAGCATATTCTTGTTGGTGTCCAATTAGCATGAGGGGACAAAGCTTTAAATTGAGGGGTGATAGATATAGGACAGATGTCAGAGGTAGGTTCTTCACTCAGAGAGTAGTAAGGGCGTGGAATGCCCTGCCTGCAGCAGTAGTGAACTCGCCAACATTAAGGGCATTTAAATGGTCATTGGATAAACATATGGATGATATTGGAATAGTGTAGATTAGAGGGGCTTTAGATTGGTTTCACTGGTCGGCGCAACATCGAGGGCCGAAGGGCCTGTACTGCGCTGTAATGTTCTATGTTCTAAATAGCCACCACTGGGCCACATCCAATTAAGGACAACAGTCCTTCCCCAAGAACTGCTGGCCCAATCAGAGGATGCACAGCTCAGCAGCGCCACCAATAGCAGTGGTCAGTGCTGAGACTGCAACAGCAGGGAATGGGCACCTCCATGACCGGGCACCCTAAAGGAATTGTAAGTGGGGTTGGGAAACACTAAATCCAGGCCCTGGTGATTGGTGGGGGTGGTAAAAGGCGGCGGGCAGTGCGATACCATTGCTGTGAGGATGGTCATTGCTACTAGGGGGCCCCTCCATGGACCATGGAGTCCCCATAAAGGCACTCGCCGGAACCCACTTGGAGGCCACCAGGTATCGCTCAGCAGTCTCTGCACAAGATAGAAGGCCCTGCTGGTGCAAGAAAACTCTCACAGTGGTGGGAGGTAGCCCAGAACCGGTTACTTAAGTAGCTTAACTGGCCTCCCAGTGGGCAGTCCCTCTATCATATTTCCCACTGATGGCAAATGACATGGTGGGGCAAAGACATATGCACTTCTCTCAACACCTTCCTGCTCCCCAGACTATAATCAAAAAGCCAAGGTCACACAATGGTGTGGGATAGGCTGCATGGATCACAGGAACTCCAGGTATCTGTCAGTATTCACATACACTTATGTAGCCAAAAGAAACTGGAATTAGCAGGGCAGGAGTCAAACCAGACAGCAATGTTTCCAAGTTTAAAAACTAATTTAAAATATTATATGACAAAGGCACCAATGAACCTGTAGGGCATCAACTTTGAACCAAATGGTAATCATGGACATAGACACAACAATTTGCCAAATATTGTCCAAGTGTAAACACAGTTTGTGAGGAAATCTAGATCTTTAAATTCAGGGTACCAGCACGAGCAGAGAATGTGACATTCTCGGTTCTGGATTCCCTTTCTCGGCTGGATAAAATGGAACCATTGAAGGAGGTTTCTCAGCAGCCAGAAAACAAAGCGGTTCTCGTTAAACAACTGAATGTTGCCTCGACAGCAATAATGGATTTGCATAATGGGACTGGTAAATTACTTTGCAAACTAGGACCTGAAGGGAGACGGATCGGGCAATCACCAGGCAAGACTGTTCTCTTCCTGTGGGGGAGCACTTCAGCGGTCACGGGCATTCAGCCTCTGATCTTCGGGTAAGCGTTCTCCAAGGCGGCCTTCACAGCACACGACAGCGCAGAGTCGCTGAGCAGAAACTGATAGCCAAGTTCCGCACGCATGAGGACGGCCTAAACCGGGATGTTGGGTTTATGTCACACTATCAGTAACCCCCACAGCTTGCCTCCTGGACTTGCAGAATCTCACTGGCTGTCCTGTCTGGAGACAATACACATCTCTTTAACCTGTGCCTAATGCTCCCTCCACTCACATTGTCTGTATCTTTAAGACCTGGTTGGCTGTAGAGATTCGCATTCTAATCAGTATTCTGTAACTTGATTTTGTGTCTCTGTATGTCCTGTTTGAGAGCAGATATCCACTCCATCTGACGAAGGAGCGGCGCTCCGAAAGCTAATGGCATTTGCTACCAAATAAACCTGTTGGATTTTAACCTGGTGTTGTTAAAACTCTTGCTGTATTTACCCCAGTCCAACGCCGGCATCTCCACATCATAAGTTTCTGAGAACGGTTGTGGAATCTGTCTTGGTGGTGTCTGCTATTCAATGTACAGTTTGTGATATGCTTGATCACAGTTTGCCTGTTAATTCATATTTACATCATGTTAATTTTGTATGTTAGCGTATAAAATAGATAGTATTGACTGATTGCTTTGTTGACTCTTGTGCAGTGAACTTTTTCTAGTCCATTTTAAACCATGGAATTTTGTGGCTTTATTATCTTATTAAACGTCTGAGATTTAAAATTCCCTCTACTTTAACAAAAACATTACTGGTCTCTAAACAGACCACAACCGGTTAAAAAATATTGGGCAGCTTTTTATGCCTTGGACATATAGGATTGTGTTGTGTTCAAGGAACACTGTGTGGATCAGTTACAAGTGTGACATCTTCCTCAGCTGAGTATGTGCATTGCCAACATGATCTAATTCACCAAAGTGCAATTAACAGGATGACCTACTCAATCTATTCCTCTGCAGTCATTCAAAGATGAGTGAAAAATGCGTCACTTGTTTTTCAAGAAGCAACATTTCAACAAATAACTTTCATGGAAGTATCATTCCAGCCCAGAATATCACCACAGAAATATTTAGCTGAAACAAATGAGACACTTGTGTTCCGACTGCAGCTGCTTGTGTCATGTTTCCCAGTGGCACGCTTTTTTCCCAAACACCTCCATGGCCACATTCCTCTCCATCGTTGAAACCTCCTTTTACAATTCTTCACAATCTCTTCACTTCTCTAATTTGCTCTCTTGCTTATCCTCTACTTCAATCGCTCCACAATTGGAGGACATGCCTTTGGAATTCCCTCTGAAACCTCTCTGCCTCTTCGCCTCTTTCTCCTCCTTTAAGATGCTCTTTAAAATCTACCTCTTTGTCCAAGGCTTTGGCCATCTGTCCTCATGTAACACAGTGTCAAAATGTGTTTCTTAACACTCCCGTGAAGCCTCTTAGAATGTTTTGCGTTAATGGTTTATTTATTTATTAGTGTCACAAGTAAGGCTTACATGAACACTGCAATGAAGTTACTGTGAAAATCCCTTAGTCGCCACACTCCAGCGCCTTTTCGGGGTACACTGAGGGAGAATTTAGCATGGCCAATGCACCTAACCAGCACGTCTTTCAGACTGTGGGAGGAAACCGGAGCATTTGTTGGAAACCCACGCAGACACAGGGAGAATATGCAAACGCCACACAGACAATGACCCAAGCCGGGAATTGAACCCGGGTCCCTGGCACTGTGAGGTAACAGTGCTAACCACTGTGCCACCATGCGGCCCATATCAGACACAGGTGCTAGTTTGACACAAATTACAGGTTTGTTTTACAGAGTGAACGAGATTTGAAAGCAAACTGAGTGATAAAACTGTTTAATTATTTCTTTACTGCAAAGTATTTTCATCAAGTGTCACCGTGCTAAATTGGAGGGCTTGCCTATGAAATTACAGGCTAATTCCACAGAGCTAAGCAAATGAGTTGCAGACAGCCAGTTCAGGCCAGGGCCAAGGCAGGCAGACTGGTGTAGCTGCTGGGAAAGATGAAGTCATGTAAGGAAAGAGTCTGGGTCCACAGAGGCAGTCAGGAAATGTGCATCCATGTCAGGCCACAGTTAATGAAGCCAACAGGGAGGTTGGAGAGCGGACAGTTTAACAGTTGAAAATATTCATCTGGAGCCTGTGAAATTTCTCAGAACAAAATTTTATTTTGAAGCTGGATGTTCAAGAAGGAACTGCTTACAACCTGCAGGGCAGTATTTTACTACCGCCCCCCCCCCCCCCCCCCCCACCCCACCCCTGGGACCGCCACCCCCCAGAAGATGTAAAATTCCTTGCATGGCATTATCAACATCCCCTCATCCGTCCCAACTTGCCAGCTGGGGCCCTTAAGGGGCCAACCACTGGCCACTTAAAGGCTACTTCCTGCCTGGTCTAAATGGGTGGCATGGTGGCACAGTGGTTAGCACTGTTGTCTCACAGTGCCAGGGTCCCCAGTTCAATTCCAACCTCAGGTCACTGTCTATGTGGAGTTTGTCCGTTCTCCCTGTGTCTGCGTGGGTTTCCTCCGGGTGCTCTGGTTTCCTCCCAAAGTCCAAAGACATGCAGGTTAAGTGGATAGGCCATGCTAAATTGCCCCTTAGTGTCAGGGGGATTAGCAGGGTAAGTGTGTGGGGTTACGGGAATAGGTCCTGGCTGGGATTGTGGTCATTGTAAAGTGTGGCAGCTAATTTATGTACAGCAAGGTCTCACAGGCAAGCAATGCGTTAAATGACCAGATAATCTGTTTTTGGGGTAAATGTTGACCAGGGCAAACAGGAGGACTTGCTCTACTTCTCTTCTTCCAAGTGATCCATGGAATCCTTTGCAAGCATCGAGTGGGCTGACAGGACCTCACTTTAATATCTTACCTGGAGAGATAGCAGCTCTCACAGAGTAGCAACTCGCTCAGCCATTGGCAGCTTTGATTATGTCTTTCAGTCCTGGAATAGGGCTTGAACTGATGACCTTTTAGTCCAGAGGTGAGCGTGCCATTACTGAGGCAAGGCTGGTAACTAAAAGCTAGGGAAAAAAATATTAATGGAAAAACGATTGCTCTAAAACCCATTAAATTTCTCAACATCTTCCAATTACAAATCTTACTGATGGCACTGATTTTAGTAAAATTCCTATCCACCCCAATCTAAACAGATTTATGAACCATCTCCTTCCTCAGTTTTTCACTTGTTACCATTTATCAGCAGTGCTGGCCAAAGGGATCCAGTAGACATCAGGATGAATTTAATGGCCACGGCAGTGCCCCAATCCATCAGCCAGAACGCCATGGTAACCCCAATGCAGCCACTTCCAGGAGCCCCAAGCTGAGTAAATGTTAATCAGGCAGCAAGCTAGCTATCTGCCATCGGGCTTCCTGGTGTCCTTAATGGCAAAACCAATCAAAGGGCCGAAAGTTTTTCAGTCCCTGCAGCACCACTGGAAGCAGTGGCCACTGCTGGGACTGCAGGAGGCCCAGAAGGACAGCCATGGAGAAGGACCTGGAATGAACCAAGTCAGGTCAGGTGCATCAGGCAGGCAGCAGCAAGATGGGGGTTGGGGTTGTCAGTAAGGTTATGGAGTCCCTTTCAGCAGAGCTGCCTACGGAGCCTTCTGTTGACCACATGGTGCCCAGTTAGGAGGGTTTCCGAATCTCCAACCACACCCCACCCCAAGCCCGCATGGTGTCCATCAGCTTTCACTGGGTGGTCTCTCAACATCCCATATCGCCCCAATGGCCATAGAATCAATAGAATACTACTGCAGAATGAGAGAGTGTTGCACTGTGAGAGCTGCTAGCATTCACCATTAACTGGCCACTTAAGGGTCTCAATTGGTCTCGCCCTCCAGGCAAGAATCCTTTCCTTGTCGCTGACTTATCGGCATGATTCGGGAAGGCAGTGGCCACACCATCATGCCCCCTACCCACCCCTCAGACGTCCCTTCCGATTCTGTGACCACCCCCCACCCCCCTCCCCCCCCCCCACTGCATTCCTGCCTGCTCCTGAAATTCTGATGTGGAGATGCCGGCGTTGGACTGGGGTAAACACAGTAAGGAGTCTAACAACACCAGGTTAAAGTCCAACAGGTTTATTTAGTAGCAAACGCCCCTAGCTTTCGGAGCGCTGCTCCTTCGTCAGGTGAGTGGGAGATCTGGTCATAAACAGCAAACAGGGCATATAAAGACACAAATTCAATTTACAGAATAATGAATAATGATTGGAATGCGAGTCTTTACAGCTAATCAAGTCTTAAAGGTACAGACAATGTGAGTGGAGAGAGCATTAGCACAGGTTAAAGAGATGTGTATTGTCTCCAGACAGGACAGCCAGTGAGACTTTGCAAGTCCAGGCAAGTTGTGGGAGTTACAGATAGTGTGACATGAACCCAAGATCCCGGTTGAGGCCGTCCTCATGTGTGCGGAACCTGGCTATCAGTTTCTGCTCAGCGACTCTGCGCTGTCGTGTGCTGTAAAGGCCGCCTTGAAGAATGCTTACCCGAATATCAGAGGCCAAATGCCCGTGACCGCTGAAGTGCTCCCCAACAGGAAGAGAACAGTCTTGCCTGGTGATTGTCGAGCGCTGTTCATTCATCCGTTGTCGTAGCGTCTGCATGGTTTCCCCAATGTACCATGCCTCGGGACATCCTTTCCTGCAGCGTATCAGGTAGACAATGTTGGCCGAGTTGCAAGAGTATGTACCGTGTACCTGGTAGATGGTGTTCTCACGTGAGATGATGGCACCCATGTCGATGATCCGGCACTTCTTGCAGCAGTTGCTGTGGCAGGATTGTGTGGTGTCGTGGTCACTGTTCTCCTGAAGGCTGGGTAGTTTGCTGCGGATAATGGTCTGTCTGTGGTGAAATTCTGAAATTCTGCCCATAGAAATAATGCTGACTGAAAAATCCAGACACTTTTGTCTCTGTTCAAAACTTGGGGAAAGTGATTGGAATGTCAGTAAATGTCCACAAATACATTTCCTGTTGCAACAGGAATAAACTGCTTTCTTTTAAAGCGAGTTGATAAAGTTAGACATGCCCTGTTTGGAGAAGTATTGTTCTGCTTTGAGAAACTGCATCGAGAATGGAATCAAATTTAAGCCCTAGAACAAATTGAACAGGGTTCCCATGCATAGAAGCCACTCAATGTTCCAGCAAATTATTGCTTTCATCTCTGTGTATCTTTAGTTGAACTGCACATTTGAGGATTCATTTTAACAGCCAATGAGATGAGTGAGCATGGGCAAGGGGATAGAATGCCAGGTGCAGGCTGAGATGTCAGGTCTTGATATTTTAATACCCAGGTTTCATCTGTGTAGCAACAGCGAGCGATCATCAGAAAGGGTTGGAAAACAATTGCTGGCCATAAGAGTTTTCAAGTCTCGAAGAGAATCCCAGACTCTGCAGGAATTAAAGAATGATCTCTCAAAATCTGCTGCATGTATACAGAGTGGCACGGTGGCACAATGATTAGGGCTGCTGTCTCACAGCACTCGGGACCCGGGTTCAATTCTGGCCTCGGGTCACTGTCTGTGTGGAGTTGGCACATTCTCCCTGTGCCTGCGTGGGTTTCCTCCCACAATCCAAAGATGTGCGGGTTAGGTTGATTGGCCATGCTAAATTAACCCTAGTGTCAGAGGGATTAGCACGGTAAATATGAGGGGTTACAGGAATGGGACCTGGGTGGGATTGTGGTCAGTACAGATTTAATGGGCCAAATGGCCTCCTTCTGCACTGTAGGGATTCTATGAAAACAAAAGGAATATTTTTTAAAAGCTTTACTTTGTGAACAAACAAATTAAACAATTCTGCTCTTCGTTATAACAAATATCAGAGATGAGAAGAAAGGTTTGGTAGCGAGGCCCCTTTAAGGGAGCATTCCCTGAGGGCCTGCTGGTCAGGCCGGACCCTATGGAGAGGCAGCACAGGAAGCCAAGCCAATCAGTTACAAGGGCGCGCGTCCTGGGTCGGGGAGAAACAGTTGGAACCAAGCAGGAGAGGAGAGTAGACTTGTATACAATTCTGTCACACCCTTGTTTGTATATTAAAATCATAGAAACATAAAACATATTGTTGATAATAAACTCTTTAGAACTTGAAGCCACAATGAGTCGCTTTCAAAGTTATTACAAAAGGCTGCACTGGGCAGTTGGAGGCAGGAGGTCTTCTGATGAATCCTCCAGGATTATGTGTGAGCCAAACTGGCCTCTATACCGGAAAAGATGTTCAGCGACTAGAGGATCATGAACAGCACAAAAGGAAAGCAAGCGAGCAGGTAAGACATGGGGAGGGGACTTCAGAAAGGTTTCACGAGAGAGAGTGGGGAGAAGGGGGAGGGAGAGGAGTGAGAAGGAGTCTGAAGCAGCGGCTGTGAATTTCTTTCTGGAACCTGGAAGAGCGCCCCTCTTTGAACCACAATCAGTAGATTCTGACTTACCTTGCAGACCCCTCTCCGTCCTGCTGCCAACTGTTGACCTTCCTTCATCTAATAGGGAGACCACAGTAGTTCACATTCTGATGCCTAATGGAGCTTCAACTTGCAAATATTTATAAGGCTTCTACCTCATTACCTCAAAGACTGAACTGGCACAAGCAGTGAAAGAAGGTGCTTATCGGGATACCAGCAGGAACAGAGCTGATTGGCTGAATGCTCCATTTTAAAAGCCTCTACCTTGTTCCCACTAGGCTGTGAGGGTGGGGTGGGTGGGGAGGGGGGGGGGGGGTTAAATTGCTCCCTTCTTAATTCAGCATCAGTACAGGCACATTTTAGCAAAGCCACTTCAGAAAAGAAAATCCAAGAACAAACTCCTCTGTAGAAATGAGGCAAGGTTATAAAACATTATTTCCCAATTTCCTGATTTATAGCAAATGCATTAATTGCCCTTGTCATTAATGAGCCAATGGGGAATTATACTCATCAGGAACCGTTTCATCATTTGGCTATTATTCATCCAGGAATGAGAAATTGATACCTAATCATGATTTAAGGATCCTCGCAGAAGAATATTGATTTTATTACAAGTGGACAACTTTCCGTTTCAAAGATTGTTCGGATTAAGAGGGAACTGAAAGTGTTCCATGCAGTTCTGTGGAATTTAGAAAAGGTGAACTTAACTCTGTGCAAAAACGTGCACCTCTTAGAGAATGCTTACGGCTAGAGGAGAGAACTTGCTTCAATTTTAAAATACAAAAGAAACAACACAATCTCCCTGGGTAGAATTAAAGGATAGCAAGCGATCGGCACTCGCCATCCCGAGAGCTGGTGCCTAACACAAAGAACAAAGAACAGTACAGCACAGGAACAGGCCCTTCGGCCCTCCAGGCTTGCGCTGATCACGCTTTCCTATCCAGACCAACTGCCTGTATCCCTCTGTTCCTCGTCTGTTCATGTGCCTATTCAGATAAGTCTTAAATGTGGCTAATGTGTCTGCCTCAACCACCTCATTTGGCAGTGCATTCCAGACCCACACAACTCATAGAAATCATAGAAACCCTACAGCACAGAAAGAGGCCATTCGGCCCATCGAGTCTGCACCGACCACAATCCCACCCAGGGCCTACTCCCATATATTTTACCCACTAATCCCTTTAATCTATGCATTTCAAGACACTAAGGGCAATTTTAGCATGGCCAATTAAACTAACCCGCACATCTTTGGACTGTGGGAGGAAACCGGAGCATCCGGAGGAAACCCACGCAGACACGAGGAGAATGTGCAAACTCCACACAGACAGTGACCCAAGCCGGGAATCGAACCCAGGTCTCTGGAGCTGTGAAGCAGCAGTGCTAACCACTGTGCTACCATGCCGCCCTCTGTGTAAAAGACTTACCGCGCACATCTCTGCTGAGCCATTCCCCCCTTACCTTGAACTTGTGCCCCCTTGTAATTGCCATTTTTGCTCTGGGAAAAAGCTTCCAACTGTTCACCCTATCTATGCCCCTCATAATTTTATAAATTTCTGTCAGGTTGCCCCCTCAGCCTCTGTCTTTCCAGGGAGAATAATTCCAGTTTATTTAGTCAATCTTGTAGCCTCCAACTCTCAAACTCCCTCTGCTATTTAATGTTCCTTTGAGTACTGATTGGCATTGGGCAGGACTTTCGTCTGCCCTTGAAAGGAGGTTCCGCCCACAGCAGCTGTCAGCCAATCAGATTGACCGAAAACCCTTCAGCCCAGTCAGGCGCAGCGCTGCAGTGGCCAGAAGCAGTACTGCAATGCTCTGCCTGGGACTAAGTCCAGGGAATTTTGATAAGGTAAGTCCTGTGGATCCCAAGGGCTGGAGGGGAGAGTTGAAGCTGGAATTGCAGATTTATCAAGGAGTAAAGTGATGCAAACTGAGTACCAGAGCGAGAAGAAGATGAGTGCGATCAAAACAGCTCCTGAATAGTGACTTAAATAGTGATGAGAGCTGTATGGATTTGATTCTTAGTCCCTATCAATTTTGCACATCCAATTTTATGGCAAGGTTTCACTGTTG